>NC_138380.1:51065163-51099690 GCF_054177405.1 Leptonychotes weddellii
TAACTTAGCTTTTTTATTTTTATTTTTATTTATTTATTTATTTTTAAAAGATTTTATTTATTTATTTGACAGAGAGAGACACAGCGAGAGAGGGAACGCAAGCAGGGGGAATCGGAGAGGGAGAAGCATGCTTCCCGCTGAGGAGGAAGCCCGATGTGGGGCTCGATCCCAGGACCCTGGGATCACGACCTGAGCCGAAGGCAGACGCTTAACGACTGAGCCACCCAGGTGCTCCTCCCAGCATGAGCAATCTTAAGAGTTTGCTTTGCAATGGGGGATAGATTCTAGCTTCACTGACACTTGTCATTGGTTATTTTGATCACTGAGGAGAGTTTTTTCAGGTAGCATCCATGGGTTTTGGAAAATAAATTGAAAAACTCAAGTCTTTTTCTTCCCTCAACTCCATGAACTTGATTTAGACCCATTTAAATCACCTCAATACTCCCTTTTCTGAAATCCTGCTGTCACCTTCCACCTCCTTCTAAGAATATTTTGGAACTACA
This sequence comes from Leptonychotes weddellii, assembly GCF_054177405.1. Taxonomy (NCBI): domain Eukaryota; kingdom Metazoa; phylum Chordata; class Mammalia; order Carnivora; family Phocidae; genus Leptonychotes; species Leptonychotes weddellii. The sequence goes on from NC_138380.1 coordinate 51,065,667, forward strand.
TATATACAATTTTGTAATTTTATTTACATTTTTACTCCTTATATCCTGTTGGTTATATCAGAGCATAAAGCTATCTGATGTTTGTATCTGTTTATCGAGTCCTTTGTCTCAATAACTATACTGCAGCACAAATTCTTAAGTATTATACTATCTAAAGAAAACATCAGAGACTACCTAGGGCTGTATGTATCTAAAACAACATTGTAGTCATTGCTTTTATGTATCATCAGGTTAACATCATTTTTCATTAACTCCTTTATTCAGCAAGTATTTGTAAAGCCCTATGAAGTAACAAAAAAGTTTTTAGTCAGCAAGCGAAGTAAGGAAAGCCTTCAGAGAACTCATATTTTGCTACAGAAGATCAACCTATTAACTTATGTAGAAAACATGACACATGAAAGGCAATGATGTTGGTGTTCCAGAATCCCACCTAGGCCCTCTTCTGTTTTCTCGCCAGGACTCTCCATGGTCAGAAGAATCATATGGGAATGAAATTAGAAATACATGTGCACATATGCACACATATACATATGCCCAATTAAAATCCTAAAGCAATTACTTATTAGGTCTTTATGACTGCTTGAATTTCAGATAAATATTATTTGGCTGTTTAAATTATTGATAATGGAATGCGTTTCCGGCAATAGTGAGTAAGTATTTGAAAAAAAAATGACCTCAAATATTTTTCTATTTAATATGTCATTTCACATTTCCCAGATCCCAGAGTACTGACAGGTGACAACCATCGAAGTGGGGTGGGAGCCCCAAGTAAAATAAAATTTACCCACCCATGCTGTTTGTCTCAGCAGGGATCACCAATAACAGGCCATAGTGCAGAATTATCTAAACAATAAGGCTTAATTTGTAAATGATCATCCAACATTCTATTAATCAGAAAATTAGGCCAGCATTTGGTAAACTCAGAAATTTTTCGTCTCGAATTTGAAAAATGAAGACTTAAATTACTAAATGTAAATAGAAAAGAATAAATCCTCCTGAAGTTATTTAATCAAAATTCTTTGTTTTATCTAAAATAGCCAATAATTGATTTAAATTTTTCAAAAATTTTATTTATTTTTTCTTGAGAGACAGAAAGAGAGAGAGGGAAGCAGGGGCAGAGGCAGAGGGAGAAGCAGGCTCCCCGCAGAGCAGGGAGCCCGATGCGGGACTCGATCTGAGCAGAACACAGACGCTTAACCCACTGAGCTACCCAGGCACCCAACCAATAATTGATTTAAAAAAAAATACAGAACACCCTTTATTAAAGGCTTTTCATTGAAATGCATAGTGTCCTTTCTGTCTTGGAAAGCACATTTTCTTTGAAAAAATAAATTAGTAAATTTGAGTGTACCTAACATCAAACATGGGGAAGGGGAAAACAAGTAATATGTCCTCAGTCTGATGACAAAGCTGCCCAATATCCCCTTAGTAACACAAATACTCTTAGCTGATTTTCCACTGTCTCTAATGATAGCATCATCATAAAATAAAAAAGAATGAGAAAATTATTGGACATGAAAAGAATAATTTCTTTAAGAATAATTTTTTATAACAAGAATTATTTAAATTGATTAGTCCAGAAATACAATTCTCCCTCAAAGTGATTCTGTTCAAGTTATACATGTCTTTAGTTTCTTCAAGTGCACGAATACATGGCATAAATGAAAAGAAAATAAATGCAAGCAGCAATCTGGGCTTTGATTTACTATTCTCTTATTTCCCAAGGGCCTGAACAGGAAACAAAAATAACCACAAATGACTAAAATTTCAGTAGGCCTTGAAATATCAACATTTAAGTTAAAGAAAGCTAACTTTTTAATCAAAGCCTTACTATTTTGATTTACTTAATTCAAATTCCCTCTCTGCAAATATGCTTTTGAATTAAGCAGTCATAACAAACCATAACACAAACATGAATTGCCAACTCATTTGTAATACCCACTTAGTTCTAAACTATTGCAGTGTTTGCTGGCTCCTCACTATTTGAGAACCAAGCAAAAGCTTCATTGAGCTTCTTGCAGTATGGAAACAAGATCAAGCCAATTTCTGTGACTTCCAGGTAATAGGAGCAAAGCACCTAATACATATTATTTTGTAATTTGAGGTAAAAATTCAACCTGACATAACAGTACCTGTAAATGAAACCTTCAGTAGATGAGAAATTTTAGTGTTTTAAAATAGAAAATATAAATATTAATCCAAAAAGTTATTTATTTAGCCACATAGAACACTCATCACCTGGGACAAGCAAACTGACCTTGACAAGAGTTACAATGAAGGGAGGACACTGTTTCCTTTACCATATTTTTTCCTACAACTTACATGTTCTTCTAGGTTACAGATAATTACTTAATTGTTACTATTTGCAAAGAGCTAACAATACTTCCTTCTTATTATGAAAACCTAATATTTGAAGCAGCAGATTCCCTTCTAACTCCATGTTCTAGTCCGTCATCTGACATGTAAGATAAATTTAATACATAAATTTCAGGTTAATGAATAATGATTGACCAAATAGCTCTCTCAGCAGATACCCCTCTCTAACAACTCTCTCCATGTCCCAATTACATTTGTTTATTCAGAAAATGCATTTAAAAAAAAAAAAAAAATGCGTTCCTAGTCTTAATCAGCAACCCTTGTTTGTGAAAGTGTGTAACTGTGTTCTTTCTTGATGGAGAAAAAGAGCTTTTATTGGTTCTTGTAATCTGCCAGGAAAATTACCTTTAACCAGGAAAAAAATATTTCAGTCTTTTCTGAGAGTTTCAGTGCCTTAATATATTCAAGACAACAGTGTGTATTGAAAGGTGCAGGAAAGTAGGAGGGTAACAAGAGCAGAAATGCTGGGCATGATGCTTCCCTTCTTTTCCTCTTTGATCCAAACCATGTCTTTTCCTTTCTATCCTCTTATCTTCAATCCTACAGAATGGGAATAGAATTTCAACCAACGCACTCTTCTTTTTTTTTCCCTTCTCCAGGTCTGGGTTGTTTAAGTTCTGAGGAAATCTTTATTACAAAACGAAAAGTCTTTAAGTCCCACTAAAACCTTCTAAATATAGGATCGCGCTGGCTTTTAGAAACATTTCTTTCAACAACTGGACACTTTCTTCAAATAAAATCTTATGAATAGCCCCAACGTATAAAACCAGCAGGAGCACAGCTCTTCAGGGGGAACCGCTCTGGTTCCTTCCCCCGGGAATCCAGACTCCAAGGAGTTCAGTTTGAAAATCACTGTTCTAACTGCATTATTTCTTTATTTGCTAAATTCAAATCAGAGGCAAATTATATTACTGCTCTTTCAAAGAACATGGCGTTACTGTGTCGTGGAATTATGGGAATTTGGAATTTCTGAATTGGAAATCATAAAGTTTCACTCTGTACATACAATTTGGGGGGAAAAGTAAATGGTAAAAAATAAAAAATGCATCTAACGTTGCATAATTTCAAATCTAGCCAGACAAATGCATTGGCACCTGTCTTTACGCCACATGGTGGCACCACTTCTGCTCCTAAGTAGAAATACCCACTCTCCTTTGTCAGGAAGCACGTTGAATATATGTGAGTTGCAAAATAATTATGCAAGCTTGGAATTATGCAAAGTTTTCAGGGCTTGAGCATTCTAATAAAATGTGACTTCCCTAAGCCGATTCCAAATTTGGCTTTCTAAACTCGGTTAAGAACAAAGATACCATAATGTTAGTCAGTCTGGAGAGTTGCTTTCTTTTAATTTAAATTACGAAGCCAACACCAATACCAGTCCTTATTATGTGTCACACACTGTTCTGAATGTTCTATAAAATAAATGTTCATTCATTCATTCTTTTGTACAGCACCGTATGAGGCTGGACTCTCTGGTTACATGGGGTAGGCACCATTATGATCCTTACTCACAGATGAGGGAGATGGAGGCCATAGAGGAACTTGGCCAGAGTCACACAGCTACTAAATGGTACAACAGGCACGAAAACAGACACCGTTCAGTTCCAGAGTCCACGATCTCAGCCACTCCACTCCTACTCATGAGCACTACAAAACAGGTATCCAATTTCATCTCTATGCAGTTCAGGTTGCCGTATACCTTGGTATAAACGAGACTGAAAGGTTTTTTTGTTAAAACGGTATCCCGCATTTTTATTTTTAGAGGTAAAGAGAACCATTTACTTGTATTTGCCAATACATACAATAGAGAGATTTGTAGTAGAACACATTTCTGTATATTTTGACACATTTGTGTATTTTCAGGTGAGTTCAAAGCTTCTTTCTTAACACCTGTGTTTCGATGCTTTTTTAAGAAAGAATTCTGTATTTAGGAAGTGCATATTTGGTATTTCATCCTTTTCTTTTAGCTATAAGAAAATTCTGTTGAGTCTAGACAATTTTTTTTTTTTAATTCATCTAACTTTCCAATCTGAATCCGTTAACTCCCAGGTAAAGACTGCCTAATAATGAAGTTATGTTTAGTACTTGATTAACTAAATTCCCTTAGATTGTATCTGAGGTGGTGATACTGACTCATAATTAACTTTAAATAGTGTTAATGAGATTTAAATGTGTTGTTCATAAATTTTTAGATTACTTTTTTAATTGAAGAAAGTAAGTAGTAACAAAAAGGAAGAGGCAGCTGTTTTTTGACAGTGTGAGAAAAGATTTGACAGGATAGACTGTGGTGGTTTATTTTTTTCTGATTTCAGAGCTTTTTTGGTGTATGATTCGCTGTGCCTTACGAGGGATGATCTCTAGCCATTAAGGCACAACTTAGAAGATAAGTGGAAGGGTCTACCTCAAAGAAAGCCCTGAAGTTGTCAGAAAAATCTGATTTAAAAAAGTATATATATAAATAAGTAGAAATCAATATATCTGTTTCTGTGCATTAATTAAAGACCTTCATAATCTGGCATAAGAAAGTGTAATAATTTTTCTCTGTTCATTTCTATTTAATTAGATGTCATTAAAATTTCTATTTCTGGTAGAACTCATAGTATCTGTTTATAGGAATGGCCTGTATTCAGAGAACTGTCAGCATTACAAAACACTTCTCAATATTTTAAGCACAGCTTTGAGATGATCAGTCTACAACTTGAAGTGGTACACTCTGTACAAACCAAGTATAAGAAACAAGCTATTTAAGGTATTAAAAATAAACAGGATTCTGTAGAGCAGGGGTCAGCAAACTATGGCTCAGGGGCCCCAGTCAGCCCCCTGTTTTTTGTTTTGTTTTGTTTTGTTTTGTTTACCACCTATGACCCAAGAATGGCTTTCACATTCTTGAATGGTTTAAAAAAAAAAAAAGAAAAGATATGTGAAGATTATTTGGAATTCAAACTCCAGTGTTCTTAAATAAAGTTTTATTGGAACACAGGCACTCTCATTCATTTGCATATAGGCTATGGCTGCTTTCCGACTACAAAGTCAGGGGGGAGTGCCACAGAGGCAGGATGGCCTGCAAAACCTAAAATATTTACTACCTGCCCCTGACAGAAAAAGTCTGTCCCACCTGTTGCAGAGAATCTATAACCAATTTTTTATTGTCACACAGTGATGTTTCCCTGTGATAATCAAATGTCTAAGCCGCCTCTATTCTCTACTCTACATAATTAGGAAGCAAAATAGGCTGACAGGAAAGAAGCTCTAAGTATTTTCATTGGATTGATATATTAGTTTTAGGCGTTGTTGCTTCTTCTTCGCATTAAGCGGTTAACTGAAAAACAAATAAATAAGCATGATGGCATTTTTAAGTGAGCAATATGTGCTGAGCACTGGTTACAATTTTTGCATGAATTTTTTTCATGTCATACAGCAGCCTTATTATTATCCCCAGTTTACAGGTGGTAATAAGAAACACTAGACAGGTTTAATTTTTGCAACGTCACGTATACAACATCTTTTTTTTAAGTGCTATTTTGTTTTGCTTATTTAAATTCATGGTAAATATTAATTTAGAATGATGTTAAATGGAAGTCACTTTATCATATTCTATACTAAACAATTCAGGTAGGTTTTCCTTCTAATTTATCTCTTTTCCGTGAAGCAGAGATAACATACCCTGCATGAAGCTAGATCTAGAACAAATATTTGCTCAACTGAAATTTTTTAATAAAATAAAGAACATAAACTGCTCCCATCTGCATAGCAGTTGCTATGTAATTATATTGTGTGCATATATATATATATGTATCTATCTATCTGTCTATATGTATTCAAAAGACCACTGCATTTTATAGAAATCAACATTTGAATGAGTTTACGAAAGGAATGATTAGAAATTACAGGATATTGTGTTTATTTGACATTAAAATTTTTGTTAATAATGTGTGGGTTGATTTAGTTTATACTGAATATTTTAAAACCTTGAGGTTTTAAAGAAACATCACATGTACCTCAAAGCTACAATAATACTACTACAAGGTTGGCTATTATGCCCTAGTGATAGATCTGTAGCCAAACCACTAAGAAATTCGGTGCCTCAAACAAAATAGCCCTAGTAGTTAGCATTGTAAGGAAAAAAAAAAAAAAACTTATGGAAAAAAATAGTTACCCAAATGTTCTTCCAGATATTAATGTAATTTTATTTATTTATTTTTTTAAAGATTTTATTTATTTATTTGACAGAGGGAGACATAGTGAGAGCAGGAACACAAGCAGGGGGAGTGGGAGAGGGAGAAGCAGGCTTCCCGCCGAGCAGGGAGCCCGATGCGGGGCTCGATCCCAGTACCCTGGGATCATGACCTGAGCCAAAGGCAGCCGCTTAACAACTGAGCCACCCAGGCGCCCCTATTAATGTAATTTTAAATTAATGTAACCCAAGATCATAGGAAATACATTGCTAATCATAGAGCTTAGCAAAGCCATTCTTAATCCAATGGTTTCAATTTTATTTTCCACAGAATTTATAACATAATGTAGATCAGACTGGTAAAGGAGACTCAGCAGCTTGAGAACTCATTTGTTAAACAAAAATTTACGTTTAGTTTTCAAAAAAATACTTTAAATCAATGGTTTGGAATTTGTAATCACTGAAAGAAATTTTAAAAAGTAAATATTGCCTTGATGAAACAAAAGAAATAAGAGAGAACAAAAAATAGATGCAAGTTTTATTTATCCTAAAGGAAATGCACTTGTATAAGGGTTACTCAGGTTTTCCTTCCCTGCCAGTGTAGGGGGGAGAAGGAAGGAGCTAGAACCCCGTGTGATTCCTGAGGTCAGTAAGGAAATTCAACCTGCTGAGTTAGGCATGTGTCTGTTCGATTTATGTAGGCTGTTCAGCTGGGTTTCTTCGTCTCAAGGTAAAGTTGGCAGGAGGCAGGATTTAGTCAAAGCCAAGGTTCAGAAATTTCTGGGCATGTCTGGAGAGCAGGTGGGGCTGGCACAGCAGATGTCCATTTGCATAAAAGACTAAGGCACCTCCTAAGAAGAACTCATCTTCAGAAAAGAGGAAGCCAGGCCTGACACACTTGACCTGATAACCAAGCCTCAGGGCCTGAGGGATTCTGATTGAGAATACAGAGTTCCCTCCCTTCTCTGTGTACCCTCACCTCCACGTCCCAGGGTACAAACCTCCTTTCCATCTTTTATGCTACTCTGAAAATGCTTTCCCCAAACGCATTGGTAAGATCATATTGTTAAAAACATGTCTGTGTTTCACCTGACTCAGTCATGGGACCCCGTTGTTTTAGAGAACAAATAAATGTATAAATTAATCAATCAATCTTCTTTCCATCACTGGCTCATGCCCAATATCTTGCCAAAGGATTGAAGCAGAACATGGCAGAAAGAACTCCGTGTGCAGTTCTAATCTTGATCACTCTATTTCTGTGGGACTTTGGTTCCTCACGTAGAAAACAAATAAAAGAAAGAGGCTGAAGTGATGATTCTCAAGCCTCTTTCTAGTGCCAGAGCTATTCTCTCCACCCCCAAATTATATAGAATATTTATTAGTCTCTATCAGAAAGTCTATCTCATGAGGGAGGCAATTACTGTTGGCCTTCACTGACTTCTTTGGGTAAATCAATAACCAGCAGAGCAGGTTCTGACCAGAGAAAAGAAGGGGTCTTAGGAGGGAAGAGAAGAACTCCTACCAAATAGGAGAAAATGACAGAATGGAAAATAGAAACTCCTTTAGAAAAGGTTTATCTAATTAAAAATTACCCTAGGGCAGGCTTCGCCTGAGATACAAAACCCAATTATGGTCAAAATTGTTTTATTCCTTGATTGTGGCGTTTGGAAACTTTTCATCAAACCCTCCATTGTAAATAGCAAAACATTAGTTTCCATTTTCTGTTTCAATGAAAACATATCTTTTTCTATAAGAGTTGTTTCTCAGTGGGGTGTAAGGAACATAAATACCTATATTTTGTAATTCATTGCTTATAAAATAAGAATAAACATCTTCCTCACTTACAAGTGCTATAGGGCAATACGATATCCAATTTGAGAAAAATCAGGTATATTATTCTGATACTATGAAATGTGATGGATATCAAAGGCACTCCCATTGCTTAATAAAGTCACAGAATATTGCCAGTAATTAGGAATAAAAAAAAAGAAACAACTAAAGTTGAAAAGTAAAACTGAAAAAAATTACCCACAATTTAAATATCTTAGAATTTCCTTTTTTGGTTAACATAAAAAGATAACATTATTAACAAAGTCTCACAGAATTAACATTAGAGCCTCATCACCAGTTTATTTTTATTATTTCAGTGCATTTAGAGATGAGCAAACCTTTCTTTTTTAGCTAAATCACTCCACCCCTCCTCCCCCCACCAAAGTACCCTATACGGTCCAAAGCATTTGGTCCTGTTTAATAGCTAAAAACTCTTTTTTCCCACCTCTCTCTAGTTTGGCTCCAAGTCAATGCTGTTTTTCTCATTCCAACTGTTTTGGACATATGCTGGCCCAGCTAACAATGGTAAACACAGCAAGCTGTCTCTGATATGGTGCTGATTAAGTCATCTTGTGAGCAAGCAGAGTTTGGATGTTAAGATGCTAAGAAAGAAATGACTTTCAGAAATTCTCCTCCCTTTGAAAAATATTTAGATTCTCAATTTTAAATTATATGATAAACAAACCATGGGATACTTTAAGAAATACATTCATTCCATGTCGGCTTAAGCATTTGAGAGACAAAGAAAACTAAGACATGCTCCTTACAGTCACAGATTTTACCACTGAAAAGGATAAGGAGAAGCACAGGGAACAGTGGAATCCAAAGGTGAGGTTAAAAATAAGAGAATGGCATTTGCTATGTGTTACAGGAAAAGAAGGTATGGAACTGAAATGAAGAATGAATTGTATCTTAATATCCTACTAGTAAAATATTAGTACAAAAGTAGTATCTTCACCAAAAGAATTAGGAAGAAAAACCCAACAAACACCATAAGCATGTGGTACAAATAACTGGAAGTAATATAAATATTGCAGTGCATGTCGTTGTTATTCAGAATGAAAATAATTATTTTTAAAAATTAGCATCTCAGATTCAGGTTTTGTACATTAGAATTGAGCACTTATTTTTCACTTAGCTTAAATTCCTGTATGATGACTTCCCCTCATTATGCAAATGGAACAGATAAAACCAAATTGTAAAATAAAGCCAGGAGTAGGTCTTCTTTAAAAATGCATACGTCGGGGCGCCTGGGTGGCTCAGTCAGTTAAGTGTCCAACTCTTGATTTTGGCTCAGGTCAAGATCTCAGGGCTGTGAGATCTAGTCCTACACATCAGGCTTCATGCTGGGCATAGAGCCTACTTAGGATTCTCTCTCCCTCTCCCTCTGCCCCTCACCTCCCAATAAAAAAAAAAATAAAACAAAAATGCGTATGTCTTTGGAAGCCTAAGAGGAATAGGCAAGTCAAAAAAAAGACCACTTCAAACTTGAGAAAATTATAGTATCTCATTTGTTGATCCATAAAGCCCTCACCAAGTTACTACTATCCATAATTTGACAGCCATGAAAGCAAGGCAGATTACTTCACTTACAATCACAACTTTTTTCAGTTGTACTCTTATAACTTAACTCAGTTTTCTTTTTTTTTTTTTAAGATTTTATTTATTTGAGAGAGAGAGAGCATGAGCAGGGGGAGGAGGGACCAAGGGAGAGGGGGAAGGAGACTCCCCCACTGAGCAGGGAGCCCGACACAAGGCTCTAACCCAAGACCCCGGGATCATGACCTGAGCTGAAGGCAGATGCTCAACTGAGCCACCCAGGTGCCCCACTTTACTCAGTTTTCTTATTTCCAAACTATGTGGGCCCTGAACATAGAAAGGTGAGGACTTGTTGCTATCAAAAGATTTACAGTCTAAGTAGGGTGGGAATCTAAGGGAAGAGAAGTGAGAAAATGTTATGAATGGTGAAGAATATGATAAAGGCAATACCATCTGAACAGATAATCAGCGATGTTGATAGGTGCCAATTTCTGAGAGTTTTCTCGGAGAAAGGTATTGTGCTAATAAGCACTTTATATTATGAAATCACAGAAAGAGGAAAAAATAATCTGTCTGCAGGGGTCATAAAAAAGGTTTGTGAGTACAAAATATTAGAGGCCAGAGGATGGGGAAACAAAGAGAAAGCTAACAGCAACAACAAAAGAATACCACAAGAAAAGCATTTAATAATGAGGGCTACCTAACACAAAATAGAAAGAAAGGGATGATGCATTTAAGAGACATCTTTGAGTATAGTCAGCAAGATTTGAAGACCAACTGGATAAAACAAATAATTTTTTATAGTATCACTGATATATTTAAACTACAGTAGCAGTTACAGCAATATTGAATTATTTATTTTAAAATCAGAGAGCAAAGAAACATAGGATTTTTTTTCTTAAAGGAGCAAAATCTTTTGACAACAAAAATGGGAGCACATAAATGACAATAAACTATTTTCTTCGTCACAAAAGTTTCCTAACTGTACAAAGCCACATTACAATGAGTTTAGAAATTCTTGGAAACTTTTAATCAGTAAATACAATCAGACTAAATAAAAGTTCAGTAAAACATGAGCTACATCAAAAAAGAGTAAAATTATTATTTTTTTAAAGAATAAAATTCTTAAAAGAACTGTGACACTTGTACATGACATTATAGATCATTTTGGAAAGAAATTCACGGAGATCTAAATAAATGGAAATACATCTCATGTTTATTGATTAGAAGGTTTAATATTACTAAGAAACAATATTCTCAAAATTGATTCATAGATTCAATGCAATCCCTATCAAATTCCCAGTCTTATTTTGTTTGTTTGGAGGAATTGACAATCTGAACTTAAAATTCATAAGGAAATTGAAACGAATAGCATAGCAGAAATAATCTTGACAGGAAAATACAGTGCGGAGGACTCATACTTTCTGATCCCAAAACTTAACTACAAAACTACAGTAATCGGGGCGCCTGGGTGGCTCAGTTGGTTAAGCGACTGCCTTCGGCTCAGGTCACGATCCTGGAGTCCCAGGATCGAGTCCCGCATCGGGCTCCCTGCTCGGCAGGGAGTCTGCTTCTCTCTCTGACCCTCCCCCCTCTCATGCTCTCTCTCTCTCATTCTCTCTCTCAAATAAATAAATAAAATCTTTAAAAAAAAAAAAACCTAAAGTAATCAAGACAGTGAAGCACTGGCATAAAGATAGGTGTGTCAACCAATGAAAGGGCACTAAGAGTCCAGAAATAATGCCTTGTATTTATGGTCAATTGTTTTTTGACAAGAGTATTAAGACAATTTATAATAAATAACTAATCTTTTCAACAAACGATGCTGGGACAGTGCGATATTTAGACACATGAAAAACAAAGTTGGAATCTTACCTCCCACCCTACACAAAAAATGAACTCAAATGGATAATAGTCTTAAATGTAGAGCTAAAACTATAAAACTTTTAGAAGACAACATGAAAGTAAATCTTTGTGACTTGGATTAGGCAATGGTTTAAGTAGCGAAATCAAAAGCACAAGTGAAAAAAAAATAGATAAATCGGTCTATCTCAAAATTAAAACGTTTGTGCTGAAAATAGTAATGTCTATTCTCAGAATGGAAGAGCATACTTACAAATCATATATCTGATAAGGGTCTAGTATCCAGAATACATCAAAGAAGATTGTAAGAGTTTAAACTCAACACTAGAAATACAAATGACCCAATTAAAAAAAACAGACGAAGGACGTGAAAAGACAGTTCTTCAGAGGAGATATAAAAATGACCAATAAGCACTTGACAAGATACTCAGCATCATCAGTCTTCAGGGCAATGCAAATTAAAACCACTGTGAGGGCGCCTGGGTGGCTCAGTTGGTTAAGCGACTGCCTTCGGCTCAGGTCATGATCCTGGAGTCCCGGGATCGAGTCCCGCATCGGGCTCCCTGCTCGGCGGGGGGTCTGCTTCTGCCTCTGCCCTCTTCCCTCTCATGCTCTCTGTCTCTCTCTCTCCAATAAATAAATAAATAAATCTTTAAAAAAAAATAAAAAATAAAAAATAAAACCACTGTGAGATACCACTTCATACCCACTAGCATGGTTGTAATCAAAAAGATTGTAAACAAGTGTTGACAAGCACTTAAGACCCAAGTATTCCACTCCTATGTATATATAACAAAAGAAATGAAAGAACACATCCACACAAAAACTTGTATATGTATGTTCATAGCAGTATTAGTCATAAAAGCCAAGAGACAGAACAACCCAAATGTTCATCAAGTGAGGCACTGTTCAATAAAACGTGGCATATTCATACAAAGGAGTATTATTCAGCAACAGTAAAGATAAATGTGGTATTGATACGTGCCAACATGGATGAAATATGCTGAGCCAAGGAAGCCAATCACAGAAGACCAAATGTTGTATGATTCCATTCATATCAAATGTCCGGAATAGGTAAATTTATAGAGACACAAAATAGATTAGTAATTGCTTTTGGCTGGGGTGAGTGAAATGAAATGGGAAATGACGGTCAACTGGTATGAGTTTTTTTAGGGTAGACGAACATATTTAAAATTAGATTGTGGCAATGCTTGCATGACCCTGTGATTTTATCAAAAAAAACGCTGAATTCTACATGTTAAATGAGTGAATTTTATGGTATATCTCAATTAAGCTGTTAAAATAATCTAATAAAATTGTCTAAATATACTGAGATCCAGGAATAACAAAAAGTTAATATACAGAAAAAGATATTTCTTCATTTCAGAAATACAAAAGGTAGTAACTTGAAAATTGTTGCTTCCTCCAGAAATTTTAAAGTTGGATGTTGTTAACGCCTTATTAGTGTTTCTCAATCTAGCTGTGAAGGTTACATTTTTAATTCCATACATACCATTACTAGCTTCTTTTGGAGCAGCACGTGTGAAAACATCGACTTAAAATGCCCAACATTGACTCCAGCTTTTTAACCAAAACATCAGGTTTTTCAAGTAAGAGAGAAAAATGATTCATTTTCTAATTCCGTCCCCCCCCGCCCCTGACACTTTGCGCTTCTTCCTGCTAACCAATACAGTATGTAGGGACACATGCGGTTGGCTTCATGGGTTTCAGTGTCTTAACTGAATAACTGCTTACTTTCTAATGTCTGGAGGAGAGGATAAGACAAGGTGAGGTCCAGGTAAAATTTCTCAACATGTAATTTGACTTCCAAGGTCTTCCTTTCTGCCCCTTGCCTTCTCTTTAAGAATCCCTCTCTCCTCACCCACCTCATGCTCCATCTCTGACTCTAGGCGAGCTGAGTCCTATGGTCACCAAAATTCTCATGTCATCAAAATATTTCACCTTTGTCCATTTCCCCACTATCAAAACACAACTAGCCCTCAGCAAGTTTGCTTCATCTGTGCAGTGATTCCTTCAACAAATACATAATGTTGATTATGTGTCAATCACTACACAGAGCGACAAAACATTGAACAAGGCACAAAGTTGGGGAGAAAATATTCAGTTACACTATGGTGAGGAAGCATAGTATCAGAGATATGCACAGGGCACTGTGCACTTTACACAGCCAAATTTTCGAGTTGGGCACATGCAGGAAATATCAAGTCATTATTGTCACGAGAGGTACCGAGAGGATATTGGTGGCAGAGTGACAAATGTCAAGGGTGGGAAGGAAGCAGAAGCTAATATTACATGACAAAGAGTTTAGGACTTTAAAAAGTTAACATTTACTGAATGAATATTCAGTTACAGAAACTGTATTAATGCCTTTAAATCTATTTTGTTTAGTTAATTCTTATAACTCTGTGAAGTCTTCAGTATCATAATTTCCATTTTACAGATGGAATACCAAGGTTTAGCACAGTTATGTTCCATGCTCAGAGTCTCTCAGCTGAGAGGTAATATATACGGAAAGCTAAGTCCAATCAGTCTGAGGCAGCTAGGGTATTATTTTTTATAAATTATCTGGATGAACCTTGAGATTTCCAGAAATATTGAACAAATTAATTTTTAAAATAACTAACAAATAAAATACTTGCCTTTTGGAAAGAAAGGCAAAGTGACTAAGATAATGGCGTACAAGGAAAATGTACTTGTCATTATATATTCCCTTGCACATTCTAGATTTCAGATCACATTTATAGTATCTGTTCAGGTGAATAAATAATCCAAATAAGCACAGGAAAACTTAAGATTTGGGTCATCTTGCCCCATCTTTGGTATTTAAGCTTATACTTAGGTAGTGCAGTCTGCATTATTGCCTCTAACAAGCAAATACAAAACAAACAGACCTTAGAATGTGATATCTGAATGGAGAAGGACCTCATAGACTAAATAAAAGTTAAAAAGAAGTTATGTTCCCAAAAGCTGTTACTAAATGGTTGTCTCTGTTTTGGCTGAGGCCCCAGGAAAACAGGCATCAACTCCTCCTGCATTTTAGACCACCCATGCAGGATGCCAAAGAAACAAACTGAAAACCAGCGCGGGGATCTCAACACTGTCGGCTCCTCAGCACTCAAATACACCTTTGAGCTGCAGTAAAACTGGCCAAGGAGTTGGAGAAAAGAGATGGAGAATCCTTGAGAGAAAGTGTCAATGCATTCCCCATCTTTACCCCTTCCTCCTTAATGACGTAAAGCTTGCTTGTCCCTCACCTTACGATTAGTGAGAAGGGCTTCAAAGAACACACTTACAGAGCCTGACAGGCTCCCTGAAGTTTTAGAGACAGGGTGGATTGGTTTCTGACTCACGTCTAGGAAATCTAATGGATGAAAACCAGAGCCGAGAAGGTAGTTGAAGCCACTTGGGAAAGGCTGGAACAGCTGATCACTAGGTCTAATGTGTGGGTGTATCATGGAGACCAAATGTGGGCCAGGAGAGAAAGACAGTGACAAGAATGGCCTTGGACTAGGATGGAACCTGCCCAGGAGGGACAACTCATCGTCAAGGAAACTTCAGCAAGAATATACCGAAGATGTACAGGCTTGTGCCCAAAGTGTGAAGGAGTAGTTGTAATTGGCCAGTTGGGGGGTACTTCACTTAATTCAGGAACTGAGGGTGAATGTACCCATAAGGGAAAGAGCCAGCTTTAATCACTTGTCCAAAGCAAGGTGTCTGCTCACAGGGGAATCCAACACGTAAGACCTTCCCTGCTTTCTTACCTCTCGTCACTGCCCCCCCTAACTTCACACTTCAATCAAGCTGGTGGAGGAAGGACAAAAGCCCCAAACTGGGGAAAACAGGGAAGATGACCACACCTCTCTTTCCTAGTATTGCAGGCTTATCTGTGCAGCTGATCTAAGTTGAAAAACTTTTCTTTGAATGAAGTTTGACCGTTACATTGATAATTACTGAACTGAAACAATATAGGGTTAAAGTGCCTTGAGGACCTCTAATTATTGGAGAGGGATCAAAAAAGTCATGGAGCTTGCAGTTTAACCTCAGTGTTGGGTCATACTTCTCCCTCCAGTACTAGTCTGAATGGGAAGAAGGGAAAGAGATTCAAGTTGGTTTTCTGTTGGCACCCTATGAATTCCACATGCTTCATATCAAAGTTAAAAGGGTTGTGATAAAAAACAATTAGCCCAAAGAGGGACTAAATCTACCTATGACATTGACATTATCAGAACCAAATGTTGGTGTGTTAGGAAAGACACAACCTCAATTTCCACATCTGTAGGTGTGTATAGTGTATAGATTTAGGGGATGGGTCCTGAAATACAGTCATGAAATGAGCCCTGATATATAGCTTTTAGATGACTCTGACAGAACGTTCTCAGATGCCATTCTTGTCACCTTTTACCCTTGATGTCTCTCTAGTTCCTTTACGTATCATGGCCTGTGAAACAAACACCAATAACTGGAAATATACTACATCTAGGAATAGGTCGTATGTTTGTTTATTTTTAGTAGTAGGAACATGAGTGTGTTTTCTGAGGATTCTGAAAACAGAATATGTTAAACATGAGAAGAATAACCATCAATGATTAGGTCAGAAAAGATGACTGGTTACATGAAGTTCTACATGATAAAGACTGTATCCAGTAATTTTGGTTGATTATGAAAAGAAATGCTTTCTATATCTAGACCAAAGTTTAACTTTTTTTAAAAAGAAGGACATTCTTTAAAAAGCTTTTTGAAATGTTTAAAGTATTTGTGCTTACTTATTCCCAGGTCTCATATATTGTTAAAATGTTTTTAATGTTAGATTCTTTTAAGTTCAGCAGGTGGTAAGCGCAACTGTAAAAACAGAAATAAATACAGGTGAATGCTGAAATTTAATTAAATATTTATTAAGCTCATAATATGCCTGAAGCCTAATATGAACTAATAATTTATGTGTAAATCAATAAAATGTTATCTTCTTGTTTTACATTATAAAAGTAACAGTATGTTCATGGCAAAATATTGCAAAAGTAGAAGAGACACAGTAGAAACTCCCTTTTCCTCACTCCTTACCCCTTACTACTACTCCTAGAAGAAATCCTTCTTAACAAATCACTATTTTTTTTTCTGTGTTCTTCATGAAGTCTATCTTTCATGAAATGTTTTGTTTCTATCCCTGGTGTCATAGATAAAACATACCAATGCTGACATGAAGAACAAGCATAAGAATTATATTTTTATTTTCACTTGTAATAGAAAAAATTTAGGAAGAGATGACTTTTAAAATATACCAGAAGTATTCAGGTTACATATAAAGAAAAACTTACCATCTTGCCATTGCTTTAAAGTTGTCAAAGCCCCAGAATAAAACATCAAAAGTATTTGCAGAATCTCCTTTGACCTACATCTGCTTTTTAAATTTTAAGTCAGTATCACATGGAGAATACATCTAGAATGTTGAACTAACGGGACTCCAAAATAGCTTCTTCTGGCTTTAAAAATAACCATTATCATACTATTCCTGAAGTAGCTGGAAATGGGAGCACAAAATATTCTCTCTTCACTTATAACTAAAGTGCTAATGAGATCCATTAAAAATTGCTCTTGAATCTATTTGGATTCCCAGGTAGATTTTCTTGTTAAAAGATATTCAGAACCTCTCTGAATAAACAGTTAAGAGCTTTCTGAATTTACCATATAGGAAGTAAATAAAGACAGTTAAGCTTATAAGAAATCAAATAGTACTTACTAGATTTATTTAATTACCCTAAGGAATGATTTATCACATTACCCCTAAAACTGTTCTAAATGAGGTAGAATCCATTTTCTGCTGAATTATGAAGCATTACCAACAATTTTACAGACACATGAAAATGTGTGGGGCAAACACTGAGAAACAGAAGTTTTATTGAGTTAAATATTAAGATAGGTGACAGTAAATTTTAAAATATTCAATTTACTTCCAGAGGAACATTTTTCCATATGTGGCATTTGGCTGCTGACTTCAACACTGGAATGAGACAGAAATCAGGGAACCTAATTAAAGAGCTGAGAGAACATCTGGAAACTCAGTAAATATTACTTAGATAGTAAAGATTCTTTGGACTTTTGATTACATATGACACTACTGTCATAAGAGAATTTAACCTTCTTCCAGTTTTCAGCCAAAAAGTAGGACAACTGACATTTATATCTCCCCTTACTAGGTATACCTTCTCTTCCATTTCTTTTTTCTGAATCCCCAGCACTCAAGTCCATGCTCTATGAATAATTATTGAATGAATAAGTGAATGAACGACTCAATGAAATGTAATATTAAGGAATCCAACTTTATGCTGAATTTACACAAATTCTTGTGACCATTTTTGCATATATGAAATTTGTATTCTTACCCTATCTTTACATCAGACATAATGTAACCCCCTCCTAACATGTATTTCTAGCATGAAGTGTTATTAAAAAAAAAAATACAGCCATCATTTGCAACTATAACTTCTTAAAAATTTTTAAATATTTATTTATTTATTGGCAGGGGGAGGGTAAGGAGGAGAGGGAGAGAGAATCCCAAGCAGACTCTACACGGAAGCACAAAGCCCCACATGGGGCTCAATCCCACAAGCAGAGCTGAAATCGCAAGTCCACTGCTTAACCAATTGCACTACACAGGTGCCCTGCATCTCTAACTTTTTTGAACTGCCTGAGAGAATACCCCAAAACTTTTAAAACATACACTAGTGAACTTCTAATAGAATTTTTGGTAATGTATACTTTCTCCAAATGAAAACCATTATGTAGTTATTAAAAAAATACAAGAAAACAAAAAAACTCCAGGATTTTACCATCTAGAAACAATAATGGTGAGATCTACTTGCAGAGTATATACATGAGACCAAACTATGGAAAAAAATTTTTTTCACCTTGCTCTTGTACTCAATATTACTATACATTTTATTATGTTATTAACCTTTCTCATAAATGTAATGAAATAATCAAGAATGTAGATTTAAAGTAATTAATTTAACCATTATGTTACCTTTGCACATTTTAATTATTTTCAATTCCTTGTTTTTTAAAAAAAATCCTTTTATTATTACACTTGTATAATGGGTATTGTGGAAAATTACGAAATAAAAATCAGAAAATATAAACATGAATTTCTAACACCCAGAAGTTACCACTGTTAACCTGTTAACTGTTAAGTGTTAAGATATTAATATATTTTGGTGGATCTTTTACGTATACACATTTCCACATGCATGTATTTTTGTGTGTATATGTGTAGTCAAATAATATAGTCATATTATTTTTGTAGCTATATTGTTTTTCTAGGTTAAATAATCTCTACCTTTTTATTTTAAAATAATTTCATCTCATCTAAAAGCCAGATTATATTCATACACTATTCCCCCAAATTGTCCAGTAGACTTGGTTTGTTGAAATTAGCTAAGGCCCCATTTTTATTACCCAGATTTGATGAAGACTTCCCTATTTTTTTCCTATTAGTAACAGTGCTGAAATGGAGACTTTTGTGCATAAGGCTTTTTCTATAATTAGAATTGTTTCCTTAGGAGAGGTTCCCAGAAATGGAATTAATGAATCAAATGCCATGAACTTGTAAATCTCTTGATACCTACTGCCAAATGACTTTCCAAAAGCATTGTACTAAATTACATTTGCAAAAGCAGGGCATGAGAATTTTCTTAAAATGAGCATAGTTAAACAGTAAAGAAGTCTTTTGAACAGAAATTTAATTTTATGTCAAGAAACAACAAAACTACACAACTGACGCTTACACCATTTACCTGTCAAGTTCAAGTCAGCTTATTAAACGTGTACTACACACATAGAATTTACCTAGGTAGGAAAGGTGCATAGCACAGTTCCTGTTCACAATAAGCATATAATCTATTGAGCAGCTATAATCCGTAACATGATGCCAATATAATGCTGGAAGACAATGACAAAGATATACCCCAAACCTTGTATGAGCAGACACAGGAACCACCCAACCCAGTCTGAGAAAAGAGAAAGTTAATAAATGCTTCTTGAAAGCTCTAACAATGTAGTTTATCTTGATGATTAAGTAGGAGGTAGCCAGGACAATTAAAAAATAGGGATGGAGCACCTGGGTGGCTCAGTCAATTAAGTGTCCGACTCTTGATCTCGGCTCAGGTCTCGATCTCAGGGTCGTGAGTTCAAGCCCTGCATGGGGCTTCATGCTGGGTGTGGAGCCTACTTAAACAATAAATAAATAAATAATAAAATAATAAAAAGTAGGGATGAAAAAAGAAGATACTCATAGCAAAAAGATCAGCATGAGTTGTCAGAGTAAACCCTAACATGGTGTAAATAGGGGCTGCCCAACTTTTTTTCCTGTCTTCCCTCAACTTTTATGGTAAGCATCATCCCTTTAACAGAGTTTCAACAACAGAGTTCTATAATCACTTCCTATCCATGGAGAGCATACTTTAGCCCCTCCAACTATCCTAGAGGAAGGGGTATAGTTAACAGCCTTTGTAGGGGACATTTGCTAAGTATATGAATGTATTTTTCACTGTCACAATAACTGATGATACTATTGACATTCACTGATCAAGAGCCAGGGAAGTTTAACATTCCCACACAACAAAGAATTGTTCCACCAAAAAGGCCAACAGTGCCCTTAAATACTGAGCCAGGCTCTAAGTTCCCTGGGGACACAGATGGAATTCTACACCTTACCCTCCTCACACCTAGAACACCTGGATATGTCGTAAACATACAGTGAATACCTCTTGATAGATTAAAATGAAAATCAGTATAATTTCAAATATAAGTAAAGTGTTCAAAGAGATTCACTGAGTGTCTTCTTATTTACGACTTGCGTGCATCACCGTGAAAGGCCATTGCCAGAGAAAGAGGAGGATGTAAGCTGCCACTCTGTGAAATAAAAATCAATGGCAGCCACCTATCTGTTTACATTAGCAGAGAAAGCAAATCAGTTTTAATTCCCTCGATCACTTGCCACAAGGGGAAAAATTTCCTAGAGACATTTAAGATACGTGAAAACTTATTTTTAAATCACTATGGCGCTAATCCCCTACCAGTGGTCACCTGGAATGGAATCATAATCTTCTGAAGCTTAAGATTTAACACAAGTGCTGAATAAAACGAGATACAGATATGGGTTTCTTCTTAATTGTTTCATTGGACTTTTTGAAGTCTATAGCATGTATTACCCTTCGAAGTTTCTTCTTAAAACAAAACTGCCATGATTTATTTTTTACTGAATCTTTACACACCATTAAAACACAGTCATTTAGCCTTTCAGACAACCATACTGCTCTTGGGGAGAAAACACCCGAAAAACATAAGGTTCTTAAGATTTTTATTTTACAATAAAACAGGCCACAGGCAAATAAACACAGTTCTGAGTTAAAAGTGGCAGGAGCATTAGGTTTCAGAATTATCGTAAAACAGGAAGGTTGTGAGGGTGTAACATAGGATGAAAGCAACCTCAGCCCCGGAGCCTTCCTGCTGACTCGGGCCATGCCAAAATGCACAGTGGTTTACATACAACACAAATACACACAAAGGTGTGCACACACACAATACCCGAAGGAGTGTCTGGGGTAACTATGATCTTTCATAAAGTCCACTCTAAAAGTAGAAGATAATAAAATAAAAGGTTCCAAGAGTTAACTCAACTGCTTCTGAAAATAAAATGCTGCCAGTACATTTGGATTACAAATGGTTTTCAAGTATGTGCATATTAGCAGTTTCTATTAAGGTAATGCCATCTGGGAGAATAAGCTCTCCCTGATAATTCTACAGATACACATACATGCCTGGAAAAGGTTGTACCTCCCCAGTTTAGCATCGAATTTCTCTCTGAACAATTGCTTTGAGACCACACCTCAGAGAAAAACTAAATATCTACGTTGGTAAATATGGCTCAAAATATATGTTGTGGCAAAGAAAATATACACTGTGGTAAAGAGTGCTGTACCTACAGTTATAGCCACATTCTAATAAAAGGAGTGGGAGAATATGCCAAGTGGAGGTAGCAGTTAAACTGCTCACCAGAAAAATAAAGAAAACCGGGTCATTATTTTTCCTTCCCTGAAATAAAGCAGCAGCTTCTGCTTAGTTTGGAACAGTCACTGTAAAAAGGGAGGCTTGTGTTTATTCAGCTCTGTTCTCAGCAGTCCAGTTCATTAGGTTTGTTGTTTTTTGTTTTTTGGGTTTCTTTAAATTTTTTAAACATTGTTACAGTAATTTGTGGGTACTGTAAAGCTTACTTAGGAGGTAGCAACTAGTGTTGTTAGAATATAAACAAAAGGCAACACAAATACATGCACATTAATTTCAAAATTTTGTGTAGGCTGAAAAACAAAAATTTTTAAAAACTGGAAAATCTAGCCCTTTTCCTAGACAGCAAAATTGCATTACTAGTATTTTTCACCTATAATCCTTCCAGTGTTTGGTATACGAATACTTGATATCTTTAAATAAAACATATGGACAAATTCTATAAGAAGGGCGAAACTTCCATATATTTGTAACCGCTTGAAATAAATTCCTGCATAATTTTAATCATAGTTATTACAAAGAATTATTTCAAAATTCCAGGTCAAATGCTTAATCTCTTAACATGCACAGGCACAAGAGAAAATAGTTTTATTTATAGAACATGCTAATAATAACAAACATCATAATAAAGATAAGCTTAATTTCTTTTTCCTCAAATAAATACACATGAAATACATTTCACTTTTAGCCTCCTATAACAAGTGTAGTGGACATCTTATTAAGACATCACACCATCATTTACTGTAAATAATGGGTCAAATAAATACAGAATCACCACAGAAAAGCTATTAACACCAAACCTAACTTTTAGAGCAATTAAAGCAATATTGGTTCTCTGTTTCAACTTGAACAAAAAATTAAGAATTAATATGCTAAATTTTCAACAAAAATACAATCCTGTTTCGCACTATAAAAATAGAATTTAAAAAACTAGAGGTGCAGCAAGATTGAATCCTATCACACCCAGCTGCACTGATGGTAACAGATATATTTTAGTAATTGGATCTCTTTTGATACACATTCTTTACTTGGCTTGGAGGACATTACACTCTCAGGTTTCCTCCTACTGGACTTGCTGCTTTTTCTTGGTCCTCTTTACTCGTTCCTTTTCTCCTTGATGACCTCTTAATTCTGGAGTTTCCCAGGGCTTAGTCCCTCGTCCTTTCCTCTATCGACAGGGACTCCCTTGGTGAACTCATTTAATCTCATCATAAATATCACTATGTGTTGGCAACTCGAAAATACATTATCTCCATTCTGGACCTCTCTCCTGAGCTCTAGACTCATATACCCACCTGCCAACAAGCAATCTCACTTTGTATGTCTAAAAGATATCTCAGAGTTACCATGTTTAAAAATGAATTCCTGATTTTCCCTTCAAACCCACTCCACCCGTAGTCTTCTTCATATTGGTTGTTGGCAACTTCCTCTTTCCAGTTGCTGAGGCCCAAAACTTTGGAGTCATCTTTTCCTTCCTCCATTCTTTCTCACTCTACATCAAATTCATCAAGAAATGCTATTGGCTCTATCTTCAAATATATGTATTTGATCAAAAATATGACCATTTCAGGGGCACCCGTGTGGCTCAGTCGTTTAATTGTCTGCCTTCGGCTCAGGTCATGATCTTAGGGTCCTGGGATCAAGCCCCGCGTTGGGCTCCTTGTTCAGCAGGGAGCCTGCTTCTCTCTCTCTCTCTCTCCCTCTGCCTGCCATTCCCTTCTGTCAAATAAATAAAATCTTAAAAAAAAAAAAAATAGGACCACTTCTGTAACGCCACTGCTAACAAAATAGTGTAAGCCAATGTCTCTCTCAACAGGATTACCAGGGTCCTAAACTAACTCAGATTACATGATCCTCTGCAATGGCTGGCTGTTTTGTTCAAAGTAAAAACAATGACTCTCTCAAGTCCTATGTGATCAGACTTTTCTTTTCCTCTCTAACCCTACCTCCAATGAATCTCCTCTCACTGACTCTCCTCTAGCTATACACTGGCCTCCCTCCTATTCCTTAAATGTTCCAGGCATCTTCCATCTTAGTTCCCAGAAAACTCTTCCCTCAGATCAATTGTGACTAAATCCCTTACCTTCTCACAGAGCTTCTTACCCCTTGTTTTGACAATTATAACTTTCCCTCCACTCCCCACCTGGTAACTCCCATCTCTTGGCTTTTTCTCTGCAACTTATATTATAAAATTTATGTATGTATTAAATCTATTGTATTTCTGACAACCCTTCTTAGGATGTAAGCTTCAGGAGAGCAGCAACTTTCGTCTGCTTTGTCCGCTGGTACACGTCAAGCCACCCAGATCGGTAGTACCCGGCACATGCCAGATTCTCAGCACGTATTTATAGAATGGAATGAATGGAATAGAATGCATTGGGAAATCATAGAATAGAATGGTGTGGAATGGAATGGAATCAAAAAGAACAGAATCGGTATGGTAGAGCAACTGTTTTGCTATCTACTCCACTTAGTATCACTGACCCTGCTTTTGTTTCTCATCTATAAAACAAAACAAAGCAAAAACAAAAAAAACCCAGCTGAGCACCCAAAGAGCAATGAGAGAGCTATGAAATGACCTAGACTTTTCAAAGGGGCCATATATCTAAATTATAATCACAATAAAATTGATTTATAGTAAAAATACTGCCTTTCTAAAACTAAGGTACTACTCTAAAGGCCAGAACCAGTGAGGTTCTGCATATTCCTGAATGAGAAAAGTAAGAAATCTCAAAACCATACACAAAGACAAGTGATTTGGACCAGAATAAATGAAATACCCATTTACTTCATTCTTTATTTTTTTAAAAGATTTTATTTATTTATTTGCGAGAGAGAGAGCATGAGCAGGAGGGGAGGAGCAGGGAGAGGTAGAAGCAGGCTCCCCAAGGAGCAAGGAGTCTGATTCGGGGCTCGATCCCAGGACCCTGAGATCACAACCTGAGCCGAAGGCAAAGGCTTAACCAACTGAGCCACCCAGACGCCCCTATACCCATTTACTTCAAAGTAACCATTTTCCAATAAGTAATAGTGTTATACAAAGTATGGCTTAAAAAAAGAAAACCATTTTATTTTGAAGTCACAGAGAATTGCAAAAACTGAACAGAGAGGACCCCTGTGTACTCTTCACCCACTTTTCCCCAATGGTTACACCTTACATAATTATAGTATAATATCAAAATCAGGAAGTTAACATTG
This sequence comes from Leptonychotes weddellii, assembly GCF_054177405.1. Taxonomy (NCBI): domain Eukaryota; kingdom Metazoa; phylum Chordata; class Mammalia; order Carnivora; family Phocidae; genus Leptonychotes; species Leptonychotes weddellii. The sequence goes on from NC_138380.1 coordinate 51,090,724, forward strand.
ATACAATTTTATATACATGGAATCATATAGAATATGTGTGACTTCTTGGGATTGGCTTTTTTTCACTTAGCATAATGTCCTTGAGATCCATCCAAGTTGCTACTTTTTTTTTTTTTTTTTAAAGATTTTATTTATTTATTTGACAGAGAGAGACACAGCGAGAGAGGGAACACAGGCAGGGGGAGTGGGAGAGGGAGAAGCAGGCTTCCCGCTGAGCAGGGAGCCCGATGCGGGGCTCGATCCTAGGACCCTGGGATCATGACCTGAGCCGAAGGCAGACGCTTAACGACTGAGCCACCCAGGCGCCCCCAAGTTGCTACCTTATCAATAGTCCTTTCATGGGGCGCCTGGGTGGCTCACTCGGTTAAGCATCTGCCTTCAGCTCAGGTTATGATTCTGGGGTCCTGGGATCAAGCCCTGAATCAAGCTCCCTGCTCAGTGGGGATGCTGCTTCTCCCTCTTCCTCTGACCCTCTCCCTCTCTCTCATGCTCTCTTGTGCTCTCTCTCGCAAATAAATAAATAAAATCTTTTTTAAAAAAAATAGTCCTTTCATTTTTATTGCTGTGTAGTATTCCATGGTACAGACATACCACACAGTTTGTTTAAACATTAACCTGTTGAGGGACATTGTAGATGTTTACTGTTTAGATCTATTACAAATAAAGCTGCAATTAATAATATTGCACAGTTTTTGTGTGTGTGTCAACATAAGTTTTAATTTCTCTAGGATAAATTCCCAGAAGTGCAATTGCCAGGTCATAAAATAAGTGTATTTTTATATGTTTTAGGAAAAAGCCAAACTTTTTCAGAGTGGCAGCATCATTTTACATTTTCACTAGCAAAAATGTATGAATCCAATTTCTCTGCATCCTTGCCAACATTTGGTATTGTTATTATTTTTCATTTTAGCTGTTCTAATAGGTATATATTGATATTTCATTGTGGTTTTAGTTTCATTTCCCTAATGGTTAATCATATTTAACATCTTTCCATGTGCTTATTTGCTATTTGTATATCTTCCTTACTGAAATGCTTCTTCATGTCTTTTGCCCGTTTTCTAATTGGACTATTTTGTTGTTTTTTTTTTTTTTACTGTTGAATGTGAGAGTTACTTATACATTCTAGCTATGGTCATATATGTAGTGGCAAGAGTCTTGCTTTTTTATATAGTCAGGGTTTCACCCATAGACTCCTAACATAGACACTTAATAAAGCAATGAACCCAAGAGCTCATTATACAACAGATACAATTATACTGCAATGACTGATAAAAATTCCTTTTTGTTGTTTTTGCCTTTAGTTTGTCAATGTCCACTAATATTATCTCTTTAAACTTTCTCTGCTTCCCCCCAAAAAATTAAATACAAAAACAATTTTTAAATAAAAATATGTGCCAATATACATGTTACATTCATTCATGTATACTTATTCTATAGATGCATGTACTGTATGTTAGGATAAATCCGTAACACACACACACACACACACACACACCCCACACACACACATGCGCACGCATGCACACACACTATTCTCAGCTTTTATATCCATGGAACAAAAGCCTCACGGTCAAATCTTCTCCTATTGTCACTTGGTAGAATATGGACCAATGGGTTTCCTGTTAATGTATTTCTAAGATTCAACAGTAGCTTTTGTTTTACAGAAAATCAAACGTACTCTCTTTCTGTATGTGACAAATACCTCACATTCTTTTTGATAATGTAGGAGTTTTTTTTTTTTTAACATGAATCCTTTGTTACAAAATTAAAACCTGTCTATTTTAGCAAGTGAAACCTGTGTTTATGTGTGAGGTTCCAGCCCTTGTGTTTTTCCTAAGTTTCTTTTAAATGTTAGGTCTTCAGATCTTTTAATCACAGTACTTCTCATCAGCAGTTAGAGAGAGATCATCATCATCATTGTATTAGTAGTTAGTGTCTAATCAGGGAAATAGAACATATGCAAGCTACCCCAATAGAATAAAATTAGTATGATGGACTTCATTGGAGAAGGGTTGGAAGAGACGAAACAGAAAACAGAGGAAATTAAGGTAACCCAGAGATTTAACAAGTATTACTGTCTCAAAGATTGGAGAAACTAAGAGAAGACAGAGTACACTAGAGCCCAGAAGTTGGCAAGAGGGAGCCAGAAATCCAGAAGGCCGTCACTGCACCACCCTTATGAGCAACAAAACTGGGACCACAAGATCGGCTCTGGGACCATGGAGAAAATGCAGCCATTTGGACTGATTTGGAGCCATTATATTACACTGGGACCATGGCAGGAAGGGCTTCCTGAAGGATGGGGGCACAGAGCAGGGCAATGGGTGGGAGGTATGACAGAGCTTTGCCATCTGCCTTTCAACCTCCACCCAATACTTCCCTTTGGCTAAACCAAGAAGGAAACAGCCACCAAAGGATCATGGGAAATGATGTTTGCCAGCTCAGCCCCATGCAAAACAGAGCACAGCAGGGCAAGGGAAGAGAGTGACCAGTGGAACTGTGATCAGGACTGAACTGAGGAATTAGGCAAGCCCAATTTCGGAGTCAGGCTGCATTTTAGCAACTCTATAAAAAGATCCGATAGAAGTTAGTACTACTATACATATATATTTAGTCTTATTGATTACCTTGGAGTACAATTATCCATGGGGTCTATGATCTCCGATTCTCCCAGCAAGCTGTTAACAACTGAGCAAGACTAAGGAACACATAAATGGGCAGAAGTTTCACTGAGAACACTCTCAGGTGGGAAAAACCAGACTGTGCCCCTGGTGACACGGTGATTCTCCAACTCTGCTCCCACTGGAGCCCTTTCTGTGAATGTGTTTACATTTGCTAATGCTCTACTGTTTCACACCATGGAAAATACCATCATACAACACAAAATACTAACAAAACTAAAATCTGGTTTATTTTAAAATGGTAAGATTTTCTATCAGCTTCATCAAACAAAAGAATGAGAAAAAGAAAAAGGAAGGTACCAGGATGAGTCAGGTTGAAAGAGGAGAAACTACGGTCTACTCAATATCTCCTTCGGGGTCAGGTGCAATGGTTTCTATTTGCCATTAGGTAACTTGCTTAATACTTAAAACAACTTTGAGAGATAAGAATTTTTATTCCAGGTTTACAGATGACAAAATTAAGAGTCAAAGAGGCTAACACCTTGCTCAAAATGTCTGAGGGTGGGAGGTAGAGGGCTATTTACATTCCTTTAGAAAAGCCAGCTACTTTCTACTACACCAAGAATGTTTCTGTGAGTTTATACACTTAAATGATATTTTACTCTGAAAAGATTCTCTACTTGAAACAAAATAAAATTCCTAAATCTAAGGAGAACATCTCTTTCTAGCATCTATGTAATCACTAGGCAAGGGCATGTAGTGCTTGGCAAAAGGGACAGGAAGAAAAGCATCCAAAAATTTAGGAGATATTCAAATTATTCCCTCTTACATATTCCTACAGAATAAGATCACAGTCGTGTCAATATGCATAATGTAAGTGAGAATAGAAATTTGTAGTGGTAAAAAATAATTCAATGTAATCTGAGGAACTAAACTTGCAAGCACTAAAATCAAGAAATTGCATTCTAGAAACTCACAGGCCAAAGAGTAAGGAAGCCAAGGTTTTTTTTCCTTCCATGATTCTGACCATATACAAACAAGGGGATATTTAGGGGATCTCTTGATGTACACTGAACTAGTAGGTAGAATTAAACTAATTACCATAACATTACCTTGACATTGTAGTGCACATATACCCGTTTATTCATTTATCCCATGCCCGCCATTTTATATTTATTAAATTTCCTGTAATCTCCACATGGATGTTCACTTGGCATCTCACACCTCATACTTGGATCACGGATTTGCTAGGTGCTGGGGATACAAAACACTAATACATAGTATCTACTCCCAAGAAACTTTAAATCTAGCACAGCAGTTCCCAACTTTCTCCTTAATGGTACCCTCAGCATCTCAGTAATTTTTTTTTCCAATCCCCTAAGCCACAAGAAATAACTACCGATTGAGTTTACTGACTAGTCAGGTCTAAACAATTTAATAACTATTTATGTCCTAACAACATCTTTTGGGCACTGTACCACTTTTCAAACCTTGGAATCAGATTAGAAACCACCACTTAATTTTCCTATTCCAGAATGATTTTTACAAAGTACTTGATTTTTATCATGGCAATTTCCAAAATCCAAGTTCTGCAAAGATATGATGTTATTAAATGGAATGATGAACACCGGGTGATGTGTATGAAATTGTTTGAATCAGTATATTGTACAACTGAAACTAATCTAACACTGTATGCTAACAGGAATTAAAATGGAAACTTTATTTATAAATAAATAAATAAAATGAAAAGATCTAATGTTCAAACTCTGAACTTCCTTGAGCTACTACTTCATGTGGTGTGTACCAGATGTCTTTGGGGGTTCATTCAAAATTTGAAACGTCCCATAGCACTCTTTTTTTTTTTTTTTAAAGATTTTATTTATTTATTTGACAGAGAGACACAGGGAGAGAGGGAACACAAGCAGGGGGAGTGGGAGAGAGAGAAGCAGGCTTCCCGCGGAGCAGGGAGCCCGATGTGGGGCTCAATCCCAGGACTGTGGGACCATGACCTGAGCTGAAGGCAGATGCTTAATGACTGAGCCACTCAGGCGCCCCGTCCCATAGCACTCTTGTGGGTCCACCCTGAGGTAACCAAGCACACAGTTTGGAAACTAAGTCTACTGCAGAGTTTCTCAACGTAAGCTCTTTTGGCATTGTTGGCTGGATAGTTTTTGTTACAGGGAGCTGCTCTGTGTACTGAAGGATGTTTAGCAGCATCCCTGGCCTCCACCCAGGGGATCCCAATAGTACACACTCCTTTCAGTTGTAACAATCAAAAATGTCTCCAGACATTCGGAATGCAAAATTGCCCCCTTTTGAGATTCACAGGTTTAATGGAAAGCATAGATAAGTAAATGAACATTTACCAAGGGATAGCATAACTTCTATGATAAAGGTGGCCATTTGGCAATGACCTTCCTAGTGCCCATCCAGTGAAGTCTTAATGCACTTGACTCGTATGATTACCCTCACTTCCTTAAAGCTGTCTCTCCTTGGGCTGCTAATATTGCACACTTAACGCTTTTCTGTCATCTCACTAACCCTCGCTTCACAGGCCTTTGGTTAGACCCTCTTTCTGCGCTCCCAGTGGTGGAGTGGCCCAGAGCTCAGACCTCAGACCTTGTTCCTTCAGTCTCTACTCACAGCCATATCAGTGGACATGTCAGTACCATTATTTTAAGTATTCTCTATGCTGATGATGCCCAAATTCCTATTTCTGTCCACCCATCGCCTAAACACTCCTGCCCAACTCTTCCTTCAACATGCCCAAGTTGATGTTGGGTTGGCTTTTAACACGTAACACAGCTAAAACCCAATACCATGTTTTCATTCCTAAACACACTCTTCACCTACTCTTCACCACATAAGTAAATACCACAAACACGCACCCAATTATTCAGGCCCAACAGCTCAAGCATCACCCGTGAGGCTTCTGTTTTTCTTCATCCTAGACCAAATCTAATGAATCTTGTCAACCCTATCTTTAAAATATCTTTCAAATATGATCACTTCCACCCACCTCCACTACTGTCAGCTAGATCCAAGCCACCATCAGCCCTTAACTCACCACTGTGACTGCCTCTAACTGATTATCCTGCTTCTACTTGTACTTCTAAACAATCCCTTATCCATACAGAAGCAAGGAGGGTTTTAAAGCATAAATAAGATCATGTTACTACCATTCTTGAAACCACACTTGGAGTAAAATCCAAAGACCTTACTATGGCCTTCAGGATGCTCTGGATCTGACGTCTGGATGCCCCTCTGGTCTCATTTCTCACAGATCCAGTCTCACAAACCCATTTTCTGTTCCTGGAAGGTACTGAGCAAGCCCAGGCCTTTTACATGTGTTATTTCCATGCCCAGAATGCTTTTCCTTCAGATATTTCTGTTGCTTGTGAATGAAACCAGAATATGTTATCCCCAAATATGTCTCTGTGATATAAAAATTATTTTGAGCTGAAGGCAATTAAGAAGCAACAAATGCAGGAAAAGCTCTCTCAACCCTCCCCCTTCTTTGCATAAAGGCAGGATATAAATTGTCCTTTTCCTGGAAACAGACTCTTATCCTAGAGACAGCACAAGAGGAATCTGGAAACAAACCCTTCTCCATTAGTTTTCTCCCATATATTTACTTTCCCACAGTTTGCTCCCCTTGGGAGGTTAAAACTACTATCCCTAGTCTTATCATTTTTCTACAACTTTATTGTTCTTTATCGAATAATCTTCCTTAGTTATTGTTGAAGGTAAGTTGGGAGTTCTAAGTCACCACTTTGAGTTACTCTTTGTTAAAGGTTTCTCTCTTATGATGTACATGGTATGCATTAATAACTTTTTCTCTTATTAACCTGTCTTTTTTAATCCCAGATGAAAACTGAAGACGGGCAGAAGTAAAGTTTCGCCTCCCCTACACTTAGGTACTTGCTTCTTCCAAGTCCTGCTCAAAATTGCCTCTTAAGATAAATTTATTTTTTTATGGTTTATTTACATTCTATCTTCTCCATTGTAGTGTAAACCCCTTGAAAGCAGGAAATTTTGATTTTTTTTTCCTTACCAAGATTATAGCAAGTACTTAAAGTAGCATCTGGCATTTAGTAGTGGCTCAATGTATATTTGTTGAATACATGAGTAGCAGGATAGATAAAGGCATGAATGAACAGGTCTGCAGGCTATGCCACAAGAATACAGAAGGACAAAACATCTGAGTCTGAATGGGTTGGTGGTCAGGAAAAGCTTCCTAGAGCAAGTGATGCTTTAGCTTCATCTTTAGAAGATGAGAAAAGCTAAAGGGGAAGAAGAGCAATCCAAGTTGAGAAAATGGGTTGGTGGGTCAATGCTCAAAGGGTAAAGCAGCAAAGTTTGTTCAGAAAACTGAGCAGGTGAGCAGAGCTGGGGCCATAGGGCAGCAGGCCTCAACCATTCTCTATCTCCACATCATGAAAATTCACCATTCACAACTCCAACAGAAAATCTTTCATGTGGTTCTCAAATGGAGATGCATGCCCTTCTACTTATGGTGTATCAGAATCTCATAGTGTGTGGGGGTTGGGAAACTGCAAAGGAAAGCCAGGAAGAATAAATGCTTAGATAAGTAGGCAGCATTTGGGGCACCTGGGTGGCTCAGTCAGTTAAGCATCTGCCTTTAGCTCAGGTCCTGGGATTGAGCCCTACATCGGGCTTCCCGCTCAGTGGGGAGTCTGCTTGTCTCTCTCCCTCTGCCCCTCCCCCTACTACTCATGCTCTCTCAAATAAATAAATTTTAAAAAAAAGTAGGCAGCATTTGCTGAAAAATAACTTTAAAAAGGGAGTGTTTATGTGTGCATACTCTTACATACCTAAATATCTTTAATATTATCTTGAAAGTGATGGGGGCATTTTGAACCAAAATTACCACAGTCAGAGAATTTTCTCAATTTTATGAGTATTATTTGAAAATGTGATACCTACATACTATATGACATAAATACACCATGAATTATTTTGTCAGCCTTCTACTGTTCAGTTAGTAAGTTGCTTCTGGGTTTTGCCATCATAAATAATAGAGTAATCAACATACTACTTTATTAATTTTTGAGCATATTACTCCCTTAGGATAAATTTCGAGAACCAGATTTTACTGTTAAAAGCTATAAATATTTTAAAGCTCCGATATATTCAGCCAAAAGATCCTCCTGGAAGAATATAGCTCCTTGTTCTCCCAATAGTTTATCAGTGCCATTTTGCCACACAGTTATCAATCCTGAGTATTTCTAAAATCTTCTCTAATTTAATACATTTCAATACTGCATCATGATGCTATTTTGTATTTCCTTGATTATTAATGATGTCGATCATTGTTCCATGTGTTCACTATCACTTGTACATCTCTCTTCTTAAATCATCGGCCTACATCCTCTGGAAAGACAAACCTTAGGAGTTTCCTATGTTGTACAAATATCACTAGCACTTACCAGTTTTCAGTTGTTATTACAAACATCCATTAACTTAAGCATACTATGGGCCAGACGGTGTTCTAATGTTTTACATGTATCAGTTCATTTACTCCTCTCATCAGTCATATGAAGGTGGTTTTGTTAGTGTATTTATTTACAGATGAGGACACTGGGGTCTGGAGAACTTAGTAGCTTGATCAAGTTACACAGCTATTAAAAGACAGAAGTGAGGTTTCCCTCAAACGTGTTCTTAAATTTTCTGGAAGAGAGTATGTGAGGGGAAAATGAGTTTAATTTTGTACATACTGACTTTCATAAGCCTACAGAATATCTAAGTTAATGGTTCTCAACTGGGGATAATATTGTTCACCAGGACTGCTCAGCGGGGAGCTTGCTTCTCCCTCTCCCTCTGCCTGCCGCTCTGCCTACTTGTGCTCTGTCAAATAAAGGGAAGTATAGCTTTTAAAAAGATACTGTTCACCGGGAGACATCTGGCAATTTCCTGGAGATACCTCCAATCATCATGACTGGGGGGGGGTGTTACCTATGTCCAGTGGGTACAGGCCAGGGATGCTGCCAAATTCCCTACAAGGCAGAGGGCAGCCCCCTGCCACAAAGAGTTGGCCGCCCAAAATGTCCATAGCACTGAGGCTGGGAAACCTCCATGTACTTGGCTAGAGTTAATATAGAGTGTGGAATTCAGAAAAAGTGACCTAGGTCAGAGAGAGAGATTTGGTACGAACAGTACAAAGGCTCACAATAAAAGGATGGCATTTTCATTTGCAACGACGTGGATGGAACTGGAGGGTGTTATGCTGAGCGAAATAAGTCAAACAGAGAAAGACATGTATCATGTGACCTCACTGATATGAGGAATTCTTAATCGCAGGAAACAAACTGAGAGTTGCTGGAGT
>NC_138380.1:51100190-51115483 GCF_054177405.1 Leptonychotes weddellii
ACCTCTGAAACAAATAATGCAATATATGTTAAGAAAAAAAAAAAGAAGAAGAAGGTAGCGGGAGGGGAAGAATGAAGCGGGGGAAATCGGAGGGGTAGACGAACCATGAGAGACGATGGACTCTGAAAAACAAACAGGGTTCTAGAGGGGAGGGGGGTGGGAGGATGGGTTAGCCTGGTGGTGGGTATTGAGGAGGGCATATTCTGCATGGAGCACTGGGTGTTATGCACAAACAATGAATCATGGAACACTTCATCTAAAACTAATGATGTAATTGGGGATTAACATAAGAATAAAAAAAAAACGTTCTGTCTAGTCAATAAGAAATTTGGCGAAAATGTCTTTGAAAGAAAGGTAAGCCAGAATATAGAGCAACATTCTCCATTCTAGAGATTATAACAATAAAAGGCAGCAGTATAAAGTGATTTAGTAGAGAAAAAGATGAACTTTTAGAGGAATGGTGGGTTAAAGAAAGAATTTTTGAGATTACATGTAGAAACTCACTTGGTTGTGATAGTGAAACATCATTTCCATACGATTCTCATCTGGCCGTTTCTAGGACTAAAGTTAAGAAAAAGATAGAGGAGCATTAAGAGAAAAGGGTCAGAGAGTGGTAGTGGTTCTGATATTTTCTTTTACTCTTTGAAACTATACCTTTTACTAATTTTTGAGAAAAAAAATTGTTGGAGAGTGAAACTTGCAGGGTTTTTGCATAATTTTAAAGCTGAGTGATTTACATTTTGCCATCTTCCTTCTTCCCATATCGCCGCCTCCTCCTTCGGCTTTTTGGACTTACGTCTAATTAAGTAAATCCATGTTATTGAAAGAGAATTTTGAAGCACTGAGAAAATTGTTGGGGATCTCTGGGTAATGTCACAAAATTAGATTTGAAAGTAACTGAAAGATATTGTGGCTCAATGAGGAAGTTGTCAGGTTTGTGATAATACTGGAAAAAATATCTGTATTGGTTTTCTCTAAATTAGGGTTCACAATACAAAAGTCATTCTGAGAATTTTAATTAGTATAAAAAGTCTGATATATATCATACAAAACAGTAATTATTTTTGGTAAATAATTTTTACAGAAAATGTTCAATCAAATTAAAATAAAAATCTTTAAAATAAAAAAATTTAAAGATTTTATTTATTTGACAGAGAGAGAGAAAGAGAGCACAAGCTGGGGGAACGGCAGGCAGAGGGAGAGGGAGAAGCAGGCTCCCCGCTGAGCAGGGAACCCAAGGCAGGGCTCGGTCCCAGGACCCCGGGATCATGACCAAAGCTGAAGGCAGACACCTAATCGACTGAGCCATCCAGGTGCTCCTAAGATAAAAATCTTTTATTAAAATAAAAATCTATGAGTTTCCTGTTTAATATATTCATGTGGAATTTAAATGATGAAAACTTAGTATGATGTTACTTTTTGAGTTCTGGACTTATTGCAATGTTTAACCTGTATGTCTCTATGTAGAAGATAAAAAATAATTTTTTGAAGATAAAACAGAATTTTAATTTAAAAAGCTATTTTAATATTTTATGGAAACTGTCTTTTATACAGAATATAGTTGCCATGAGTTGTTTCTAAAATAATATTAAGTCAAAATGAATTAATTTAGTTTTCAGAAAGTATATTTTTGGAGCTGGTAAGTAGAAATGATAAATACTAGTATAGTGTATTAAAAGTATAGTGTAACATATTAATGTAGCAAGTGCAAACAGAAAGGTAATCAAAATAAACCAATATATTTAGAAGCCTAATGAAGGAAGTGGAATACATTCTTTTTTGGATCTTCAGACTGAATGGACTTTCTGGTCCTTTACTCAGAATTCTGAGATGTTTAATAAGACTAATGTTTATTTTTCTTTGTCCCTTTATTGACTGTTCAGTAGTCCCTCTTAAGAGCATTAAAACTGACTTAACAAACTCCTAATCATATACTAGGAGCATTCTTTTTGGTTTTGTTCTAGGAAATCACTTCTAAAGTGGTACAATAGCTCCAATTTATAAATAATTTGCAGTAATAATGTGAATAACAGTACATTTTATGGTAGTGGTAGGTACACAAGAAGATAGGAATCAATGAGAATGGGGATTTGGTATGGAATATAGCTTATCATCTCTCAGAACATGAAGCACCAGAAGGTAATTGTTCTTCATCTCCACTGCTCTTCCCTTCAACTGCAACAATTTCCTGCCCAGTCTAGAGCATGAATATTTGGAATGATCTACACTGCCAAAGGAAACACAGGAGTGAACAACCCGAGGTGAAATAGCTATTTCAGTCATCAGAGTTTTTCTAGGGTACTTGCATTTCATTTCTTTTTTTTAAGATTTTATTTACTTATTTGAGAGCAAGAGAGAGAGCACAAGTGGGGGTCAGGAGCAGAGGGAGAGGGAAAAGCAGACTGTCTGCTGAGCAGGGAGCCCAACGTGGGGCTCGATCCCGGGAATGTTGGGATCGTGACCCAAACAGAAGGCAGACGCTTAATCTACTGAGCCACCCAGGTGTCTTCATTTCTATTTTCTTGCTTGATGTCTTTGTCCCTATGTGAAATGTTTGTCTGGGTGTAAAGCTTTTTTCCTTATGCAACTGAATAAAAGAGGGCTTCAAAGAGCTAAACAAAATAACAATGAGTGGGAAATTTCCTACAGCCAAGAAGAAAATTGAGAATGGGAGACAGGAAATAACCAGGAAGGGGAAAAAAAGTGTTCCAGGTAATGGTGAAATGTTTTTATGGTAACCTTTCAGGGAAAGAAAAATACCTCTTATCTCTTTACCCTTTTCCTTCCTCATCTGAAGGTCATCAATTGGCATAGGACATAAAAGCAAATCAGAAGGTGGTAGGAAATCAGCCAGTAAAAAAGTAGGGCGATGGTCCAGACCAGAATGAGAACAGAGATAGTAGTTTTGTGCATTCTGCATTGTTGCTATCAAACATTTAGCTGGGAGAAATTGATAGTTTACACGTGAATATCCCTATGGATTTCCAATGTAGATGCCAAAACAGATTGAGTAGTCAGTGGACTAGTCTCTAGGGTTTGTTAAAGGAATATGAGAAGCTTCCAATGATGCCTTAACTTGACAGAAAAGGCACTCATAATTGTGTGCATTTTACATAATTTATGCTCATACTCCTTGTGTAGTTTATTTCAAACATAGGCTTATTTTTTGTTGTTTTTCTCTGTTTTTATAGTTAAGAAGGAAGTGCATTTATGTATTATTGAGAAAAGTGACTTGGACTAGTTAAATTCACCAATTTTAAAAATCCTTACCTGGCTTCTGTTGATCTGATGTAGTACATGATTTGCCATGACATTCATCCTTTTAATATGAACTATAAAGTTCAGTATTTTAATATGACATTATTTACCTATAAAAATATATTACAAAATTTGATCTAATTTATATTCTTTTTAAAGATGTATTTATTTTAGAGAGAGAGAGTGCTCACACGAGTGTGGTGAGAGGCAGAGGGAGAGGGAAAGAATCTCAAGCTGACTCTACACTGAGTATGGAGCCTGATGCAGGGCTCGATCCCAGGACCCTGAGATCATGACCTGAGCTGAAATCAAGAGTCGATGCTTAACCAGTTGAACCACCCAGGCACCCCTGGTCTAATTTATATTCTAATTACTTTTTATAAAATAGACATTTACTGCTTTAAGGATGTGGTGCATTTATAAAATAATATATATTATCTCTGAAAGCAATATTGTTAACATCCTGTGGAAGCTGCTCCCAAAATTGAGGGAAACTCACTCGTGTGAAGTTAACCGACCCCACGACTGCTTCAGAACATAAACAATGTTTTACATGCTAGTGTTGAGCAAAAAAATGTTCCCTTTGCTAAAAGCCACTTTTGCAGTGTGGCTCCAACAAATGATTTATACATTTAATGAGATAGCAGGGAATTTTTTCAACTAATGCAAAATATTCTAAGAAAAAAAAAAAAAGAAACTCTTACTGAGAAGTCTCTAAAAGGGTATGGAGTTTCTTATTTTACATTCATTAACTTTTTATTTTATTAAAAGTTCAGAATAGGTTATTGGTCATGCATTGTAAACTCACCATCTGGATCTACCCAGCTTTCTGAGGGATTTCCCCTAATGTTACAAACTTGTGAAAATGTATTTCATGTTGGTAAAAGTATTGGGTGCTTAACTTTATATATATAGTGTGTGTGTGTGTGTGTATGTAAGATAAAATGCATGTACATAAAATGCATCTTCTTATAAAGTGTTGGGAGTTTAAATACAGATATATAGTTTTAAAAATTTACATCAATCAGTATAGAAAGGCTTACAATGAAAAGAAACTTGTTCTGTGTCCCATTTCACCTTACTCCCAGTCCTGCTTCCCATGTTAGCCAATTTTAACAGTTTCTGACTTCTGTGCTTCTAGTAACAACATCTATAACTTTAAATAAGATGTTTGATTTATTCACTTTAAACATTGTCTGTTGACTTTTATTGCATAGTGATGAGAATATTTTCCTCTTCCTTCCTCCACTTCATAATATAGTTACACCACTGTTCTTAGTTTTTCCAATTATTATTATTATTTTAAGTTTTTGTTAGTGCTCAGTAAACCCACGAATGATAGGGTTCTTTACTGGTCTTCAGTTTATTGTAGTATATGCAGGTTTGAATGATTTGAAATGTAGGTAAGACTACAATGTAGTAGACTGGCAAACTGTAAACACCATATAAATGTGCTTTATTAAGGACTATTGTTACACCCAAATTGCTATTTTAATTGAGAAAATAAGAGTTTAAACCATTTGACATAAACTGGAGAAATTGTTAAATGATAATTTCTTCAAATTCTTTTCTCTGAAGTGCATGTAATCACCAAATAAGAAATGGACTCAAAAAAATTTAAAAACTTACAAAGTTAAAAGAAAATCACCTTTTTCTGTGATTGAAAAAAATATCCAGGAGCTCTAAAGTTAACTCATGGTGTATATGTTGCTTTTTGACAGTCTTCAATAGCTAAGTTTATGAATTTCTTATATATAAGGAAATGGGGGGGAAAATCCTCTGTTCTTTTCATACTTTTCTTTTTGATTCATCAACTGTAAAAATGTCATTCTGCCTTTATGTGCTTATGTAAGCAAAATTTAGTGCCTTTAATTTCCCAGAACCACAATGCACTGTCTGAGTTATACTGAACTCAATTTCAATATACAAGCAAAGGAAATGCATTTAAAAAGTTGATGACTGGGTGCCTGGATGGCTCAGTTGGTTAAGCGACTGCCTTCGGCTCAGGTCATGATCCTGGAGTCCCGGGATCGAGTCCCGCATCGGGCTCCCTGCTCAGCAAGGAGTCTGCTTCTCCCTCTCCTGCTCCCCCCTCTTGTGCTCTCTCTCTCTCTCAAATAAATAAAATCTTTAAAAAAAAAATAAAAAAAATAAAAAGTTGATAACTGATGAAAAACGGACTCTTTATGTTGTGTCAAAGTGTTGATGATTCTGAAAAGGAATATTGTAAAATGGATTTTTCTTGTCCAAAACATTTGTTTGCTCTTCTGCTTTATATTTGAAGAATTAAAATACTTTCAAATTGAATGATCACATTTCAGCCTCTATATCCAAGAATACTATTGTCTACAGTGAGATCTGGAGCTCTCTTAACCATGTCTTTCTAACTGGACTAAATTATTTGATTATTTCAGAATAGAGGGTTGGGAAAAGAAATGGTCTAATTATTTATTAAAATATACCAGTTCTGAAAATTAATTTGTACTTTCTTTTTATTAATGCAATTTTTATGGAATGTCATAAACATCCATTTTATCCTTCTTCTCTCTCAGCTCTGATGTTAACTGTGGGGGGCCTATCCATGCCTTAAACACTAACTTGAATTTCAGGTTCTCTGTGAATTGGCAAGTAAAATTATTAAAACGTTATATATTAATTCTGTATAGTTTTTTAGAAAAAAAAATAAGGCATGCATTTAGTTTAAAAAGTAACAATTCTTATAATGAAAATAGCAGTGCCCGGCTGTATCTCTCTCCAGTTTCTTTCTCCAGTCCCCAGGGGCAACCACCTTTTGTTGCTCTTGCTTTTGGTCTTTTACCTTAATAGTTCTAAATAATGGGGACACCTGGGTGGCTCTGTCGTTTAAGTGTCTGCCTTTGGCACAGGTCATGATCCCAGGGACATGGGATCGAGTCCTACATCGGGCTCTTTGCTCAGTGAGGAGCCTGCTTCTCCCTCTGCCTGCCGCTCCCCCTGCTTGTGCGCACTCTCTCTCTGACAAATAAATACGTTAAATCTTTTAAAAAATAGTTCTAAATAATGTACTCCTATATGAAATTCTGAGTTTATAAATTTTAAGCATTATATATTGTTTCCTTGCTTGGGGAAATGAGGAATTTCTTCCTAATATCCGTTTATACGTTCACCCACCAGTATAACCATGCTGTGCTCACATGTGCATATGCGCGCACACTCCCCCCCCCCCCCACACACGGGCACACGCATGCACCTGTCTTCCCCACCCGCCCCAGTGGCTGTATCATAATGTTCAGTAAAGTCAACTAATATTGATAGGACTAGTCAAATGTTTACTCTTGAATCAACCATGCTTCTTGTTCCATTCTGCCCTTTTCTTGGACTTAATTATAAATTTACCCCCCATTTATCTGGTGTTCTGGGCTTAAATATTTCTGCCATGTGTCTATAAAAAATACTGTTCAAACCTACAACATTTCAGCTCTGTCTTTTCCTGGAGTTTCCAGCTCTTTCTGCTGGGAACTGCTGGTTACTCTCTGCGCATGGCACTCATCCTGCATGGTTTCCTTCACTGTTCTTTTGGGTGATACCCTCTTTCTTCGATCCTTATGGCTTCTTCATTGGTTTTTCTTTTGTTTTTATTTTCTGAAGAACATTTTATGATAGCTTATATTTATTGAGCTTTTACGTGTCTGAACATGGCATTTTTCTCTCCTTATTATTAATACATTTGTGTGGCTGGGCAAAGAGCACCAGTTGAAAATCATTGTGATTTCTGGTCCCAATCTGATTCTCTTTCCTTCCTATGTGGCTTCCTCATCTCCTTTGAAAGCTTTTTAAAATCTTCTCTTTATCTCTGTTCTAAAATTTCACATTTATATGCCTTAGTCTTCTTTTATTCATTTTGCTGGGTAGTTCTGTGGAGCCTTTCAATTTGGAGGTTCATTTCTTCCAGTAATTCAAAAAGTTCTTCTTTTTAAGAACATTCCTTTATCAGAGCATACTGTTCCTATTTTCATGGACTAGGCAACTTTATTAGATAGAGAATATTAATTAAAGTTAATCAAATTTCTATTTTTCTACCGACAGTTTATGCTTTTGCTTTGTCCCCCACCCCCTTAACATTTGTTTTGATCTCTCCTGAATGTTGGGAGCTTTCATATTTAAGTGTCCGTTTGCTCAGTGGAAGCTCATTATTTGTGTGGCAACTGTGGACTGGACAGCTTCCTGTGTGGTAGGCTTGAGTCGTTCACAGCTTTTTGATTGGGTGTATCTGTTTTTGTGTGCTTGTGTTTTGGGGAATCCTTGCATACCAGTGTCTTTAGATTTCTTCTCATGAGTTGTTCAGTGTCTCCAGAGAGGACTCCTGCAGGCTTCTACTTGATGGAAATATACTTAGCTGCCAGAGTTCACTCAGCAAGTGGATTAGCAAGTAGGCTATGCGGAGATGCACCCCATCTTCCACTTTTCAGCTCTCTGTGCGTCTCAGGTTTTCTTCTAGGACCGGGGTCCCCTCTCAGTTCAATTCAGGCAGGGAAGAACTCTCTAGTCTTATAGAGGTAACAGGTGTGGTAGGTGTGGAGGTTGGAAAGAGACCTGGAGACGGGGAGAAATCTCTTGGCTATTGGGGAGAGGACATGGCAGTTTAAATGCTTTGTAATCAGACCTTAAACCAGCCCCCCTGTTTTGGACCCTGCACTGACCACTCACCTAAGTTCTGAATCTCTCGGGGATTCTGTGGCGTGAGCAGATGGTACTTCCTCAAGGCACTTACTTCCAGTGGTGCTGTCTCCATTCAACAGGGCTCTTTATCCCTGTTCATTTCATTTGTCCATTTTAAAATTTCACTGAACTCTCCTGCTCAGTTTTGTCATCTCTTCCATTAACTTTTTTATTGTAGGCTTACGGAATTTTAATTATTTTACTGCCATTTTACAGTATTTCCAAAGGATGAGAAATAAACGTATTTGGCCAGTCCACTATTTTTATTCAGAAGTCATACAGTTTTTAAGTCACCCCAAATTAATGTTACGAGTATTACTGTTGATGTTTTTCGTATTACTGTTTGTAACGTGAGATATTTTAAGTTAATAATATTGGAACCTTCCCAAGAAGTTTCCTGAAATAGACTACTGGAGAACCTCATTAGGGTCATAGACCTGATCTACATCATAATTTTAATGAGGATGTCCTAAGATTAAATTTTGAGATGGACATTTGTGATCTCTTTCAGTGATGTATTCGTATCTATACACATTCATTTCTTTGGTAGTAATTCCTCCATCCAGAACTCAGCTCTTCAGCAGTCTCATTTTATTGGTAACAAATGCTAGAACACAAAAAGTATCAGAAACGTCTTTGAAACAGCCCAAGTTTGCAGTTTGGTCTGCAAATGTTTCTCTGGGGTTAGACTGTAGGAGCCTTAAGCAAAAAAGCATTTACTTCTCTTTCATAACCAATTATAATAGCTTTTGAGATGTACATTTTAAATACACAGAGCTCAGAAAACAAAACATAAGAAAGTAAGAGGGAAGCCTACCAGCAGGCAGGAAGCAATCTATGAAATGATCAACCACAACAAGGCAGACAGAACTAGAAATGGTAAACAAAGGGACTCAAATTCCTATGAAGAGCTTGTAGCAGAAGGTGTAGGTACACCACCCATGTCTCCTGGGGCCCTATCGTTTTTATGGTTGGGTCTTGCCAGCATAGTTCTCTCTTTGCTTGAGAGTTTTCTTTGGTAGTTCAAGCCTACACCAGATGCCTATTACAGGTGCATGACAGGTCCGAAGTGCCAGATAATTAATGCCACCGGGAAGTATTCTACAACCAATGACTGACAGGAGTTGATGTGTAAATATCTTAGCTTCCTTACCCCTTGGTTAAGTCTAAAGAATGTGTTGTGGACTGGTGACCAGAGTTCCCTAGAGGGATGAAGCTCCAGTTGTCCACAGTTGTAATTCGCTTTATTCTTGGCTGCCTTCCTTTACTGTCTCATTTCCCTACTGTGCTGCTGGTGTTTTACAGAATCATCTCTCCAATAAACCACTTGCCCTGAAATCTTTGCCTAGTTTAAGAGAACCGAAACTATGAAAGGACCATTTAGATTTGGGGAACAATGATATATTCAATAGGACAGTATTATATGTACAGAAGGTAAAATACTTAATTTCCAGGATGACCCACAATCACTGAAGAAACATTCAGTTATATCAATATATTCTGTTGAAGAACATGAGAATTCGGTGTATATTTAAGAAAGTTGTCCCATTTAAAATAGCTCATATAGTACAGTTCTGGTGTTTGACCTTTACCTGTACAGAAATTTAAACCATCCTGGGTGATTCATTTGATTAGAATTCTGATATCTAAGGTGTTAATTGTGTTAATTAAAACATATGCTTGAATTTCAAGAAAATGGGAGATAATTAACTTAATATAGTGCTCAATAAAATTCCTACCTAAGCCTTCATAAATTCATGAGAATTTACTAGTGAAGGTATTAGTGACGCTAATTATATTGTTACTACTCTCTGTAGAAACTTTCAAACTTTAAAAAAAAGTTACACACATTTTAAGAAAGAAATGCTGACATGAAATACCGTGTGTCTGTGTACACACTTCTTCCTTCCTTCCTACATGCTTCCTCCTGGCAATTCGTTTACTAGAATGTCGTTATTGCAACCATATTTCCACATTCTCCTAACCCTCCCAGGATTATCTGGGTTCTTTGGGACAAAGCATACTTTCGCTCTACTACAGACATGATGGTTAATGGGAATCGTTGTAAAGCTAACATTTGAAGTGTAATCAGAATAAAGTTTGCCTCCATGCTTTCCCTTCCTGCTGTGTCACCTTCTGAGAAAAGTGGAAGAGGGGCGCCTGGGTGGCTCAGTTTTTAAGCGTCTGCCTTGGGTTCAGGTCCTGATCTCAGGGTCCTGGGATCGAGCCCCACATCAGGCTCCCTGCTCAGCGGGGAGTCTGCTTCTCCCTCTCCAGCTCCCCCCCATGGCTTGTGCTCTCTCTTGCTCACTCTCTCTCAAATAAATAAATAAAATCTTTAAAAAAAAAAAAAGAAAAGAAAAGTGGAAGAAATTGAGAGGTGGATTTTTGGACTGATGTAGGAGAGAGCCAACTCTCTTTGCCGGGAGAATGGAAGAAATGTATCTGTTGTTGTTCCTAGAGGAATGGAACTGAATAAAACGAGGAATAGGAGAGAAGGTATGGAAAAGTAATGAGAGGATGAAACCAAAGGACTTAAAAAATTGATGTGTCACATATTCATATTTTACTGTGTTTATGCTACACTCTTCTTCCCCACTCAACAATAAAATCAAATTACCACAAAAAGGCCACAAATGAGTGGGTTTATTTTTATAGGGATCAAAAGGATAATTTTTTTTTACTTATGTTAACAACAGGATCAATGCCAGGGCATGGATAAAAGTGAAAAATGCAGAGCAGAAAACAGTAATTTAGTGGAGACAGGAAGTTAGAGCCAGAAGTAGCCATAATAGTGTGAGGTCCTGGGAATTCCCTTAAATATGAGGAAAACCATTGGGCTTTGCATATAGAGGGAAAACAAGCCTAATCCAATCTGACCTAAAAACTATGTGGTGGTGGAGGTAATGAAGGGCCAGGGAGATACAGATAATATCCGAGTTTTTAACCATGAAGTGCCCACAGACTTTACAGTTCTTGAAAATACTCACATCCTGAAATTGAACATCTTGGTTTTAACTGCAGGGTAAAGAGGTGGTCCAGCATCTTTCCTCCATAGCTCCCACGCACTGTTGTTCTCAGCGCCTGGAATGATCCCTGCTTTGTGCTGTGCCCCACAAGTTATCATGGGTTTTGGGGTTGTTTTTTTTTTTTTGCTATAGGCCACTCATTCCCCTGTAGCCTTGTTCGTATGGAGAAAGAGAGCTATGGTATTTTTTTTTTCCCCCTGACAATTCTCTGCCATTATTTTCAGTGTACTCCTCCGGCATTCACCCTCTGAATTTCTTTTCTGGTCATGTATTTACTTTCATTCTCCCATGGGATCTCACTTTCCATTTAGGCTTCTTCTTCCCAGACTTGGTGATGTTTATCTATGTTGTCTGGTATCCCCACTAATGACAGGTCCTGTCTATCAGTTTGCTAATTATCACACAGCCCAGCCACAGCCTTACGAAATAAACATACTAGTTCAAATATGTTGGTATGTTAAAGTTGAAAAGCAAGATATGTGAGTTGCATACTTAGCAACAGTGACAGGAATTTATTGCTTCACTTTCACTGATACTTGTTTGGGGGTAGATGGAAGAGCAGTCTGGCAAGAAGAGAGCATGTGTTTGGGAATCAGCTATTCATGGACTCGATTTTACTTCTACTTCTTACTAATTAAGCAGAATTTTAATTCCCCTGGGCCTCAGTTCCCTCATAAAATCAGGATAATAGTTGTCTCATGGATACGCCGAGGAGTAAATGCAAAGCACCTTTCACATAATGTCTTTCACATGATAGGGTTGTAGATAAATTATGCTTGCAGTAGGGTAGTCATACTAATGGTTCTAAATTAGTGACTCAATGAATGGAGTACAGAAAGGGGGAAACAGTAATGTTGCAGGGGAGAAACCTGGCAGAAACCTCCTTAACCAAGAGATCAAAGAGAACATCGCCAGTGATATGTATGGAGATCTACTGTACTGATGTGGGAGTGTTTAGGAAGGCATTTCACCTTTTTGTGCCCTTCCCCAAATTCATATCCTCAGTCTAATAATGCAAAAACATCAGACAAACTCAAATCCAGGAACATTCTACAGAATACTTGAGCAGTAATCTTTAAGAAGTGTGAAGGATATGAAACCCCAGGAAAGACTGGAGACCACCATGTGTCAGAGAAGACCAATGAGATAACAGCCACTAGATGCAACTGGCACTCTGGATTGGATCTTGGAACAGTGAAAAGGATGCTAATGGGAAACAGATGAAATCCAAATAAAATCTGTAGTTTCCTTCATAGTATTGTATCAATGTTAATTTCTTAGTTTTGGTACATGTCCCAAGGCTATGTATGATGTTAACATTAGAGCAAGTGGGGTGAAGCCTGTATGAGAACTTAATGTATTATCTTGACAACTTTTCTGCAAATTTGAAATCATTCCAAAGGAGAAAGTAAAAAAAATTTTTTGTTTAACATTAAAAGCAAAACAGTGACAGAGAACAGAATGGTGGTTGCCAGTGGTTGGAGTAAGTGGAGCCTAAGGGAGTTTTGGGGTGATGGACCTGTTCTGTATCCTGATTGTGAGTATAGTCATATTAATCTATACATGTGTAAAAATTCATAGACCTGTACACCAAAAGAGTCCCCTTTACTACATGCCAATTTACAAAATAAAAGAAAAGAAAGAAAAGCAAATGGGAAGAATATGAGGTACAAGAAAAAAATTACAAAGTTGGAGCCTTGTTTCTTATCTATAATACTGTCATAATTAAATCAACAGAATGTTATTAAATATTTCTGTTCTTTTATTAAACAAATATTCATTGACTCCTAATGATGCATCAGACACCTTGCTAAGGCTTGGAGGCACACAAGAACTTGGCATGTTCTGATATTAAAACAAGTCCTCATGTCAAGCCAGGCCAGAACATATTATAAAAAATTCTTGTGAAGAAATCAGGGTATAAGCATATGAGGAGTTAAATGGCATGAGACATTTACATAATATTTCAAAATTTTGTCAGTATTGAACAAAGTGAATTATCATAATCTAAGTTTAGAGTAGACATTAACATCCTTGGACGAATAGGAAATTTTCATGAAGCAGGTACGTAGAACTAGAGGAGAGATTCTTTGTCATTTAAGACTGTTATCTTTAGGAAAGGAACTTAGCCACTGCAGTGTTTTTTTGTTTGTTTCAAAATTGTTCTGGACTGCATAATATAATTTTTGTGCTCCCTCCTCCCCATTCATATGTTGAAGGCCTAACCTCTAAGGGGATTTTACTAAGAATCATAAGGTTTAGATGAAATCGTAAGAGTAATCCTCATAAAGGGATTAGTGCCCTTAAAAGAAGAGACCAGAGAGTACTCCCTCTCATTGTCCCCACACAACCAATCCACCGTGTGAGGATAAAACAAGAAAGCAGCCTTCTGCACACCGGGAAGAGGGCACCAGACACTAGAACCTGATCTTGGACTTCTCAACCTCCAGAACTGTGAGAAATAAATGTTTGTTGTTTTAAGTCGCCCAGTCTGTGGTACTTTGTTACAGCTGTCCAGGCAGACTAAGGCAAAAATTATAATTAAAATACTCAGGGTGCCTGGGTGGCTCAGTCGGTTAAGCTTCTGCCTTCAGCTCAGGTCATAACCCCAGGGTCCTGGGATCGAGCCCCACATTGGGCTCCCTGCTCAGCAGGAAGCCTGCTTCTTCCTCTCCCACTCCCCCTGCTTGTGTTCCCTCTCTTGCTGTGTCTCTCTCTGTCAAATAAATAAATAAAGTCTTTAAAATAAAATACTCAATATTAGTGAGCCCTTAGTATATGTAAAATGCTTGTAAGGACTTCACAGGTACTAGCCAACATGGTTCTTGCAAGAACCCTAGAAGATAAATATTGTTATGTCTCCCATTTTAGACATAAAGAAACTGGGTCATGAAGCAGTTTTAAAATAATGTGCCTGGGGGCGCCTGGGTGGCTCAGTTGGTTAAGGGACTGCCTTCGGCTCAGGTCATGATCCTGGAGTCACAGGATCGAGTCCCACATCGGGCTCCCTGCTCAGCAGGGAGTCTGCTTCTCCCTCTGACCCTCCTTTCTCTCATGCTCTCTGTCTCTCATTCTCTCTCTCTCAAATAAATAAAATCTTAAAAAAAAAATAAAAAAAAAATAAATAAAATAATGTGCCTAAGATCATACAGCTGGTTTTAAGTGGCAGAGTCATGATTTGAGTCGAGGTGTCTGAGTCCAGAGCACATGCTCCACCCCACCAAAAGGCATGGCATCTGTGGTCATGGCTGTTTCAGTTTTCCAGCTGGAAATAAGCATAAAATGTTTCAGATATCCAAGGAACCCTGATTTTTATGAAAAACCGCTTTAAAATACAACTAGTTATAACACTCTTTTTATTATTATTATTATTGTTCTGGAAGCAACTGGCCTTTACCATGCCCTCTAGCTGGCGCTGTGTCCCTTGCTCGTGTGCATGGACCAGTACCTTTTACTTTGCTGCCTGTCAGGCAACTTGGTGTGCCAGCCGAGATTCCAGAATAGCAAAAGTAGCACTTAAGTTCCTGAAGAAACTCTTTGAACCATCAAGTATGCCTTGCCTTGTCGATAGGCATGGCAGTAATCCTTTTACAAGGTGGCTCATTAGCCAGTGTTTCAAAGTGTGTCTTAATTGTCTCTTTGTTTACGATGTTCTTGTAATTCTAGTATATTCTTCCCTTAATTTTGTGTTTCCTATTGTTGGAATCGCCTAATTTGTCTAAAATATTCCATTTTGTGTTACTCAGCAATGACCCCATTTGCTTGCAAGCATTTTGGTGACAAACATAATAATTATATGGGATTTTGTTTTGCATTATTGTTTCTGGAACAAGAACAGGAATCCTAATTCCTTTGTACAATTACTGAAAAACAGGGTGCTCTGTAAATGAATTATATGTGGCTAAGTGTTCAGCTTTTAGAGTCCATTTAATTCTGAAAGCTTAATAATAAATTTGATACAAGCTGCCAGTGAGCAGAGATGCAGCATGCAGCATATGTTCACATGAAAATGCCATCCTTTTTTTTTTTAATTAATTAATTAATTTATTTTTTTTATTCTTATGTTAATCCCCTACATTACATCATTAGTTTTAGATGTAGTGTTCCATGATTCACTGTTTGTGCATAACACCCAGTGCTCCATGCAGAATGTGCCCTCCTCAATACCCACCACCAGGCTAACCCATCCCCCGACCCCCTCCCCTCTAGAACCCTGTTTGTTTTTCAGAGTCCATCGTCTCTCATGGTTCGTCTACCCCTCCGATTTCCCCCGCTTCATTCTTCCCCTCCCGCTACCTTCTTCTTCTT
>NC_138380.1:51115983-51176019 GCF_054177405.1 Leptonychotes weddellii
CCTCAATACCCACCACCAGGCTAACCCATCCTCCCACCCCCCTCCCCTCTAGAACCCTGTTTGTTTTTCAGAGTCCATCGTCTCTCATGGTTCGTCTACCCCTCCGATTTCCCCCGCTTCATTCTTCCCCTCCCGCTACCTTCTTCTTCTTTTTTTTTTTCTTAACATATATTGCATTATTTGTTTCAGAGGTACAGATTGACAGAACGTTTTTTAAAGCTCCACCTAAGACCCCTTCGCCTTTGAATTAGTTACTGTCCTACATGCTCCTGACTGACCCCATGTATCCTTTTCTCTCCGGCTGTACTTCAGGATACTGTTAAGATCCAGTTGAGTTTTTTTTCTTTTTAAGTTATGTAGGCTATCCTAAGTCACAGATCCTTTGTACTACAAATAGCACTGATGCAGTTAATTGAAGGCTTCCTGCTGTTGAATGCAGTCAGCTCCTGAGCGAGCCTGGCATCTCAGGGAGTTCTTACAACATGGAGCCCAAAGGCAACTTTAATTCCTCTGATGCCCTTACGCGATTAACTTTGATAATCTGTTTGGTGACACATTGACAAGAATTGGTTTTTTCTGCCTTTTACATCTACTGTATTACAACTACTAGAGTCTGAGTCTTCAGATGTAGATACAGAGGAGTAATAAAGATGGTGTCAGTTGAAATACCTGTGACAAATTTTCCACTGCTCATAAAATACCATCTTTTAAAATATTTGAGCATCTTCCTAGGGGATGGCCATTGAGTTCTAATACTTTACTTTGCAGTGTTCACAGCATGCTCCTTTTGGTGTGGGAGTGGTCAGTGGGAGGGCCTAGGCATCACTCTAGGAGAAAGATGATTCAGGATACAAGAATTCTCATACAGTAACTTAAAAATAATGCTATATAATTCCAACAAAATATCATACATCAAGAAGTTCATACAACAATCCAAGATATACTTTGTGCTCTTTTCCCATGAAGGCTGCAGGCTTCCTGAGAGATGTGATTCTTGGTGCAACTCCAAGAGTACCTAAAACTATGAGCTTCATCTAGTGAAGAGCAATTGCTGAGTGACATAAAAAGACACAAAACGGAGAAACTACAGGACATTATGCCTTAGGTAGCAAGGGGATATGGACTGCTAGAGAGGCAGCACTGGTCGTTAGTACTCAAAGTCAGGTGAACCAGAAATCATATGGAGAAAGTAAGAGATACTTGTAGGAAAACAGTTCAGGAGCTGTACGTTCTCAAAGTGGGATGGAACCAAGGCCAAAGAATCCAAACTCCAGAAAACAGACAGTGGGGCATCCTACTCTGCTCTCCAAGGCCAGGCTTAGTTTACACAAAATGGCAGTCCTATATTCATAGAGTAATCCTATTTTCATCATGTCATTAATATATCCTGTTTCAGGAGCATTTATTTTTATTTTTTAAAATATTTGAGGCTTTTCTTTTTGTTTCTTTTTTTAAGATTTTATTTATGTGAGAGAGAGAGAGAGAACACAAGCAGGGGGAGCAGCAGACAGAGGGAGAGGGAGAAGCAGGTTCCCCGCTGAGCAGGGAGCCTGATGCGGGGCTCAATCCCAGGACCCTGGGATCATGACCTGAGCCAAAGGTAGATGCTCAACCGACTGAGCCACCCAGGCAACCTGAGCATTTCTAATTTTAAATGATACCCTACATTATACAGAAAAGGGGAGGTAGGAATATATAAAACAGTAGCTTAAAAAAAGTAAAACAACTCAGTGTTCACAAAAACATGAATTGAGCAGGATGGTTTAGAATGAACATTATTTAATACCCATATGGATTATTTTACTAAAGACCGCAGATGAATTATAGGATTACAGTATTTTGGAGAGAATTAGACTTATTTTCTAAACACTCAAACTTGGCAATTTTAAAGGTTTATGTTCTGTGATTACCAAATTGATTAAGAAATTTCAATAAGGAAAAGAATCAAAGACTTTGGTATTTCTGTCACTTTAAAATAGCTACCCCAATGACACGTTTTATCAGTTATTTGTTTTAAATCCCCAATATTATTTGCTATATAGTGTTATATCTGATCCCTGTCCAAGTCATTACCTGTGTTAACACACTTGCTCTGAAATTAAATTTATCAAATACTTAGTAATTTTGGTCCTGTAAGAACAATTGAAGAAGGACACTGTTAACATGCAAACCTATGAGGCTTTACTGATTTAGGCTGTTTTATTAGTTTTTTCTAGTTCATAATGAATGACATACTAAAAACTTACATGTGTCACTATTATTAAACCTTAAAATGCTTTTGGAGTCTCCTAAGATTTCTTAGATGGTATATTAAAAGCATTACATTACATTTAGAAAAGCAACTTTCCTTCTGTATACATACTTTTCTATCTTTATTTCATATCATATCTATCGAAATCACTAAATTTTACTACAAACACCTCATACCCAAAATCTTTTACACAAACTCTCCATGTATATTTTGAACCAGGTGTTGAGGTGGTAATATTCCACTAAGCAATGTTATAATTCATATCTACTTGCTCCAATTCACTCCTAAATCTCTCTCTGTGTCTCTCTCAATCTCCGAAAAGCCCCAAAGAGAGAGAGACTATATAGACCTACTCTCTTAATCTTCCTCCTTCCCCAAATTGAACTTTATTTTCACATACAT
Organism: Leptonychotes weddellii; assembly: GCF_054177405.1. Classification (NCBI taxonomy): domain Eukaryota; kingdom Metazoa; phylum Chordata; class Mammalia; order Carnivora; family Phocidae; genus Leptonychotes; species Leptonychotes weddellii. The sequence continues at coordinate 51,118,637 of NC_138380.1, forward strand.
TACTACCTTTTAAAATCTTATGCCATTAGCTTTAGATTTAAATATCTTGAATCCACAATGTATAACATACTGCTCTCCTGAATCCAACCTTTGTACAAATTGTGTCCTTGCCTTAACTTAGACTAACTACTAAGAATAGAGTGCGAGCCCCTCTCAACTACAGCTCTGATAGCAGGCCTCATCACAGAGTAGATAGATGGCTGAGGCAATTTCAGTTCCCTTAAATAGGAAAAGGCAATAGTCTACATCTGAAATTTACAACTGATGAGTAACTCGAAGTTTTAAATCCCTGCAAAACTTAGGGTTTTCTTCAAGTATAAAAAATGGTTAACTTTCAGTTCTCAAAGAAATACAGTAGTTAATTACATACGGATTATCCTTCTCATATTCACTATATATGTAAATAGATGTATACATATAGATGTATGTGTGCTGGGTGTGTGCACCAAGGCCCAATTTCCACATATCTCTCATACTTGATTACTCTGAGAATAGCCAACCCAGCCAGATGCTGAAGTTTCCATAGGATGCCTTTTGCCTCTATGCTTTCACTGCTTAAGGTTTTTCTACTCTCCTCCTTCCTTCCCTCATTCAGTGAAAATTGGTCAATGCTCCCCACCAGGCTCCACTGTACATTAGTCAGTCCAGATGGGTAGCAAGACAAGCATGGGAAGAAAACACTCACACACACACACACACACACACACACACACACACACACACACAGATTTTAAGTTCCATGAGGGCACATGTACAAGAGTGTTTGTTTTGTTCCCTTCTCACTCCTAGGCATCTATGCAGTGTTTGGTCCATAAGAGGCACTCAAAAAATACTTGTCAAATGAATGAAGAGTGGCATCACATCTACCCAGTCACGAATGCTAGAAATACAAAAGTCACTCTAGATTTTTCCCCCCAATTTTTGCATTAATTTTTGATTTCTCTATTTGTGGTCCTTCCAGTTCCTTCTCATTATTCTGTCACTATTTCTGCCCAGGCAGTTATAGTTAAGAGTTAACAGGCTATATAATAGTTATACAACACATTTTAAGGAGCGTCTCATCTGCAACCGAAGTTACATTTCTTTTTTTTTCCCAATATTTTACTTACTTATTTGAAAGAGAGAGAGAGCATGAGTGAGGCAGTGGGTGGGCAGAGGGCGAGAGAGAAGCAGACTCGCCGTTGAGTAGGGAGCCCACCACAGGCTTGATCCCGGGAACTCTGGATCATGACCTGAGCTGAAGGCAGATGCTTAACCAATTGAGCCATCCAGGTGTCCCCAAAGTTAATTTCTAAGAATGAAATCTTGCCATTTGCAATGACATTGATGGACCTAGATGGCATTATGCCAAGTGAAATAAGTCAGCCAGAGAAAGACATGTATCATATGACTTCACTCATATGTGTAATTTAAAAACAAAACAAATGAACATAGGGGAAGGAAAAGAAAAATAAAATAAGATAAAAACAGAGAGGGAGACAAACCATAAAAGACTCTTTTAATTATAGGGCACCTGGGTGGCTCAGTTGGTTAAGCGACTGCCTTCGGCTCAGGTCATGATCCTGGAGTCCCGGGATCGGGTCCCACATCAGGCTCCCTGCTCAGCAGGGAGTCTGCTTCTCCCTCTGACCCTCCTCCCTCTCATGCTCTCTCTCATTCTCTCTCTCACAAATAAATAAAATCTTTAAAAAAAAAAAAAAGACTCTTAACTATAGAGAACAAACTAACGGTTGCTGGATGGGAGGTGGGTGGGGGATGGGCTAAATGGGTGATGGACACTAAGAAGGGCACTTGTTGGGATGAGCACTGGGTGTTATATGTCAGTGATGAATCACCGAACTCTACTCCTAAAACCAATACTACACTTTAACTAAAGGTTACCTAACTTGAATTTAAATTAAAAAGAAAAAAGAAGTAGTATTTCTGATCATTGGCTCTACTGCTTAAAATCCTTTAGAGGTTTACAACTACCATCTTTGATGGAATTTAAGGCCCTTAATCATATGTCTCCTGCCCATTCCATAGCTTCATCTCCTACCATGGCAATATCATAGATCAAGCCCTTCAGCCATCCTCAAACACATGGAACTTCCCTTCAATGATCTCCCTTGAAACGCCTCTCAGGCCTTCCCCATCTTGCTTATTCTGGCTTTGGCATATATTACATACTGCTTACTTTGTCTTTTTCCTAAATTCTAGACAGTGTGCTCTGAAGCACGACACAGCAACATCCACTTTGGAATAAATTCAATGGGCATCCATCAGTGCTTCTTGATTTAAGCAGTCCAGCCTCTATGAGCTCAGTTTCCTTACTTTTTTCCCACCACCTACAAAGAAGGTTCTAGAGAGGAACAAATGAAATATCATACATTGAAAGTTCATAGCACTTGATACTCACAGAATGTTACTATTACTTTTTAAGACACACCGTTGATCCCACTGCAGTTACTTCACCTAGAAGGTCTAAATACATGGGGCAAGAAATAAGACCGAGCCATTTTGTATGTTTGCTTGTTTGTAAGCTGCCTGTTTCTTGTTTCAGTTTTAGCAAATGAGCTGTATGATGCACCTGAGTGAAAGCTAAGATACTATGTCCTGTCCGATCGTAGGTCTGGAAAGAATCTGACTAGGAATAAATGATCAATCCTCAGGATCAAGAGAAGAAATGAAAATGTGGCCAGAGAACTGGGAGTGTCCTCAGAGTATACTGTTAGAAGGTTCTGGCTCCTCAGAGTCTCTCAGCCTGAAGCCTCACTCCTGGAGTCATCCACATCCATATGTCGTCTCTGATAAAATTTCCATCCCTATATCTAAAAATGTATTTACTAATCAGACACTTTATGATTTAAAATCTTTCAGTGTGTGGCTCTTACTTCTGAATGGCCCTAAGAGTTTTTTTGTGCTTGGAAGAGCCAACTTAGCCATTCACAGAGAGGCAATCTCTCTATAAATGAACAGATTTCCACACGTGGGCTGTAATATATGCATAACACATTTCTCTCGGTGTTAATTTTGGTCTAACATCCTCCTGATGGTCTTGATTACCTTGGAGACTTACATCCTGTGTTCATATATACGTAGTTGTTAGTCACTTCTACTAAGTTGTCTCACCACCATTTCTCAAGAATGATAATAGAAGACACAATATTTCAATAACTCATTTTTCCTTTCAACAAATGTTTATTCAACCTCCTGTTTCAAGGCCCTTTGCTAAGACTTAGTTAAATCTAAATCCCATGTAAAATAAGACAAATTCTGGGGCGCCTGGGTGGCTCAGTTGTTGAGCGTCTGCCTTAGGCTCGGGTCATGGTCCCAGGGTCCTGGGATCAAGCCCCACATCGGGCTCCCCGCTCTGCAGGAGGCCTGCTTCTCCCTCTCCCACTCCCCCTGCTTGTGTTCCCTCTCTCGCTGTGTCTCTCTCTGTCAAATAAATAAATAAAATCTTAAAAAATAAAAATAGACAAATTCTGTGACGGTCCAGCTAACTTTGTAGTAAAAATAACTGGAACCATTTGAGGATATTTAGCAGAAAGTTTTATTAATTGAATTTCTATCTTTTATTTATAAGTAAAAAAGTAAGTATCTTAATGTAGATTTCCTTTAACTGGTTTTATTATCCTTTTTCCAAAAATTGGAAATCCTAGACCGTTGTTTACAATCAGTCATATTATTTATATGGCACCACTGCAAATAGTGTGTGAATCAACAGGATTCTGAGAAAGTAACAGGATACAGATTGACATGGTGAGACAGTATGGCAATAAATCCCTTTTGGAATAGCGTATTAACTGTGACCAGTAATAGCAATAATTTAAAAAATTAGAATTATTAAAGGCTTTATCCACTCTGCTTATTTTATTCATGGTGTGCTAATCAAATAGATGCATAACTGGGCTCTGATTCCATGTAAACAATCTATGTTGTGACAAATCTCAAGGCATCCGGTTAAGTCAGATATCTCCCTTTGGGAATTAAAATGAAACTAGAAGTGTTTGCTCTTAAAATCTGTACCCTAGTAGATAGCATCCAACACAGAATCAAACATCCCATCTAATTTTTCCAATGCCATGTTTCCAAAAGGAAATTACATTAAATTCCTCCATTCAAAATGCAAAAAGCAAGACATCCAAGAATGAGATTTCCAGCAGAATGTAATTTTAAAGACAGGATTTTTTTTTCCATTACTGGAGATATCAAACATTTTAAAAGCCTGTTCTTTCATAATTGGATTCCAGATCATTATTTTTTTGGCCAAAAAGAAAGGTTTTCTGCATTCTTAAAATAATTAGGCAGGATTTCAAATCAAATTATCCAATTTCAAAGCTCTATTTTTCTCTCTAAAATGCCTGTTAGGGAAGGACTGCTGATGACTAAGCTCTGTGTCATTCTCATGGCTTTATTAGGAGAATGTTCTAAGTCCTTCACTTTCTATGTAATCAGAACTATAATTTCTTCAGGTTATTTTAAGACCCAGTTATGGCTAAAGCAGGAAACTCAATTTTATTCTGAGCTCTAGACATGTCGACACAGCAGAGCAGGGCTCCAGCTCTCTGGGCTACCTTAAACCTTCTTGCTTGGTGTCCGACCAAGGCTCTAAGCTAGTTGTACTCCATTCTCTGGGTATCGGGTAACTCTTTCCAAGACACTGAGGGTAGTAGGACTGTTATTTTGGAAAATGTGTGTTGACATATCATCACTCTACAAATGAAGAGCTTACTTGTCCAGAAAGTACTACTGACTCTTCCTCACATCAATCTGAAAACCATATTCAACAGAAGGGCAGTTGAGAAAACCAGGTGCCAGAAACATTTGATAAAAAAGCAGAACAGAAAGCTCTAACTACACATGTCTACTTTAGTTCATCATATTCCCTTAGAATTTTATAACTTAATTAACCAACTCTATTTAAGCAGGCTGGTTGCCTCTAATTATGCTAAAAAAATTTCTGTGCTACAAAGTGATATTAATAGTGAGTGACATTTCTGCAAGTAACAGGTAACCCACTTCTGCAACCATGAACTCTATCTAAAGTAAAGAAGGAAGAATAGGACAGTATAATAAACCGTAAATAATAATTATCTGCAAGAGATGGTCTTCAGAATGAAAACAAAAACACAACATCATTACTTTAGTACTTTGATCTATACCGAAAGGCTCTCATAGATATGTAATAATTAATCTTTTTAAAAAAGATTTTATTTATTTGAGAGAGAGAGCATGAATGTGGGAGGGAAGGGGCAGAGGGAGAGGGAGAAGCAGACTCCCCACTGAGCAGGGAGCCCAATACGGGGCTTGATCCAAGGACCTCGAGATCGTGACCTGAGCTGAAGGTAGACGCTTAACCAACTGAGCCACCCAGGCGCTCCAGACATGTATAATTAATCTTATTACTGATATACATTTATTAATACTTTCAATTTTAACTTAACACACTGACATAAAAATGCTTTGCTTTAAATTTTTGTGATGCACTAACAGTTTATCTTTGCTATTTTTTATTCTAGCATTTTTTTCTTTAGATTAAAATACTCTTATTTACTACTTTTCTACTGCTCCTACAATAACATGACAACATCATCATAGATCTATTAATTGAGCTTACCATCCTAATGTATATAGTTACACATTTTGGGATGTTTTTCCCAGTCAACAATATATCTAACCCATTCTTCAATGTTAATATATGTAGACATTATTTATTAATCTTAATGACTATATAGCATTTCAGAGTATGGATTATGGCAATTGATTTTTATATTGTTCAATACTTAAACCACCTTCAATTTTTCACAATAAATAATGCTACAAATAAATATCCTAGTATACAAATTCTTGCACATTTGTGCATTTTTGTATAGCATTTACACAGAATTATTGCATTGCAGAGTATGTCTGTTTAAAATTTTGAGAGTACTGCAATTTGTGATTCTCCAAAATTTCACCAGCATGCTCTTCCACTAATATATGAGGGTGCCCTTTCCTCCAGCCCTAATTAAAACTGTGTACTAGAAGTCTTTTTATTTTCACTAATATAATGGATGCAAAAATGGCACCTCATTGATGTTTTAAGCATGACTGAGAATGATCATCTACTTAATTATTTATTAGCCATTTTTGGTTTTTCTCTTTGAATGTGGTCTTCATACCTTTGACCATCTTTCTATTGAGTTACTGGCATTTTTTTTTCTTACTGATTTATAGTTTGTATTTGCACTTTACAGATCTTCACTTTTTGGGTGTTTGATACATGGTAACTCTTCTCCATCTGTCTGCCATTTAGTGAAAAATAGTGGCATCATTTATCATATAACAACTTGTTTCTGACTTAGAATGCCAAGTCAAACATCACTCTTTTCTAATTCTCTCCAGATAGGATTACACTGACAGAGATCTTTTCTAGAATGAGTTGTGAGGACCCCACTACTCATAAGTTCGTTAATATAAACAGAAATATTTTCCCCAAGGCATAATATCTAAAGTATAGTTAATGCTAGCATCTTTTTCATTTTGGTCAGTGAAGCAGGGCCTTGTAAAACCAAGCTTTAGGTTCATTCTACACAAAGAGTTTCTCAGTCACTTAACAGAGCCAACAAATGTGTGTTAAACTAATAAACAAGGCACTGGGCTTCCTGATGTAAAGATTCATTCTCCATCATAAAACTGCTTTATGGGACAGGAGACACATCCCATAACCTCAAATATCTATTTTAATTCATATGGGAATAAACATTTCAGATAGACGAAGATTCTCTCAAAGTATTTTTTAAATGCTGTTCTAAGGGACTCTTTTCAAAAACTGATTAGATATACCCCTGCTTTTAAAGATGTCCACAATACAGAGAACACAGGACCATCAGTGGGCCCATCAGTTCCTGCTTTGTGTCATGGAGATTCCCTCACGGCTTGTCAGGCACAATGGAGGGCCCGTATGAAATTAGGCTGCTCTTTTTGGTTTTAGTTCTAGTTCTACTTTTTCACTATTTATGTGTGTGTGTTTTTTTGGGGGGGGGGGGTCCTTCTGGTTTGCTGTTGTGCACTGTGGCTGTGGGTAAGCTTAGCTCGAGTACCTTCCCTGTGCCTTCAATGTGTGCCTTCTGATTTCAGGTTTGAGAACCCAAATAGTCACAATTGTTATCACTCCTAAAAATGACTATTTCACATTTACTGGGGTCACACATTTCTTGGAGAATTAGAGAAAGAATGGTCTCCTAAGAAAAATGCATGGGTACACAAATATATTAGTGTGTGGACAATTTCCAAGGATTCAGGGACTGCCTAAAGCTCATTCATGAATCCCTTGGGCTCTCCTAGCTCTTCTTTGGTTCACTTCAAGCCCCTGATTTTGGTTCATACTGAAAAAGTTTGGGGCACCGGGGTGGGTCAGTCGGTTAAGTGTCTGCCTTCGGCTCAGGTCATGATCTCGGTTGGGCTCCTGGGATAGAGCCCCACATCGGGCTCCCTGCTCAGCGAGGAATCTGCTTCTCCCTCTCCTTCTGTCCCTCTCCCCACTTGCTCTCTCTCTCTCTCAAATAAATAAATAAAATATTTTTTAAAAAGTTTCTGAACAACTGAATCATTATTGGAAGTCAGTATGGTTACAGAAGACTAATCCTAATAAAGTCAAGCACTGTGGGAGATAGTAAACCAATAAATGAGAGATTATGTGAATATGAATAATGCCCTTTCATTTTTTTTTAAAGATTTTACTTATTTATTTGACAGAGAGAGACAGCAAGAGAGGGAACATAAGCCGGGGGGGGGGCGGGGGGGGCCGCTGGGTTTGAGAAGCAGGCTTCCTGCTGAGCAGGGAGCCTGATGCAGGGCTCGATCCCAGGACTCTGGAATCATGACCTCAGACGCTTAACCGACTGAGCCACCCAGGGGCCCAAATAATGCCCTTTTAAATGCCCAATTAAAACACACGAAGCATGGGATTATCTGTCGATGGTGAAATTTTCTCATGTTTTTTCAAAAGGGAAAACAATGAAAACTATGTGTGTGCACACTGTATAACACTATAAATGTGAGCATGTGAGTATGAAGACTGAGAAAAGAAAATGAAGAGGATCATTTGTATTTTTAAAACAAAAAACTTGTACTTTAGCCAGATGAGCTGTCATTCCAATGACTACTTCAGAAGTAGTCAGGAGTTCCTTAGCATGTGAAAGATTCTTGTCCTCACTGCCCTGTTTCTTGTCAAATTTGCATTAGAAGCCCACTTTTTCACTCTGCTGTCATAATCTTGGCAGAAAACAGATGGAAGAAATGGAAGAAAAATAGAATAAAAGACTCTTTAATTAAGAAACCTTGGCTTTACTTGTACTCCTCTACCTGCAAAGTCTTGTCCTTAAAGGTTGACAAAATGATCAAATCAGCAGTGAGGAAAACGTGGGTGAAAACAAGAGAACACCAAAGGCAGTATATAACAGCTAATTCTTTAGAACAAATGTGTAGAAGAACTATGATAGCAGCTGTGCATCTCTGAGTGTGGCAGAGAGGAGGAATGGAAAGGAGGAAATGACTCAAAGCAGGCTCGGAATCTAAGGACCTTACCTTTATTTCATTCATTCCCAAAGTTTTGGGTTCTTGCATGATATCGTGCAAGCAATCACGCTTCACATCGACCTACAAATGAGGAGTAGTGAGGAAATATAACATCCTTGAACTCATTTTCATAACACATTCTTTGAACTTTTCTCATTCATACAAACAAGCAGATGACTCATTTTCCAATCTCTAAAATAAGGTATCTGTGGAACCTCCGAATGGACAGTGGGAGTTGTAGATACAGGTCTAAAGGCTTAGGAGTGAGGTTGGAGCTTGAGGTAGATTTCTGAGTTATCAGCACAAAGCATGGAAGCATGCACCTGAGAGTAGCCTCTAAAAGGTAAGAATGAATTTAGCCCATAGCCAACAAACAACCAGAAAAAAAAAGAAAAGAAAGAAAGAGGGAGGGACGGAGGAAGGGAGAGAGAAAGAGATAGAAAGAGAGAGAGAGAAGGAGGGAGGGGAAGAAAGGAAGGAAGGAAGGAAGGAAGGAAGGAAGGAAGGAAGGAAGGAAGGAAGGAAGGAAGGAAGTTGGAAAGCTGTGAAATGAAGCAATCATGAAGGTGAAGCCCATTGACATCAATGCCCATAAGCACCTGGTGCTGCATATAACCTTTCCAGATGTGTTTGATCTTTAAACATGATTTTTTTCTATGTGTAAGATTGCCAGTTTTGAACCAAGAAATTAGGAATCAGACTATACATTCATGATTATTCAAAAAGAAATTAAAATGTATAGAGAATGCTGATTTTTTTTTTTTTTTTTTTAGAAAAAGAAGTCTAGTATCAGATATTGGTCCTTTAAAGCAATCCTTCTATATAATTTTTTATTTTTACGCTAGAAGATGCTTGATTTTCCAGTGAAGCCAGATCAGATGTTCATTTACCATTATCCTAGAATTTAAATTTGACATACATGAGAACACTCTCTAGGGCTCTTTTCTAAAAGCAGTAAGTAAGGTTGAGTTGGGTTTTTCCTGTTAGTGTTTTCAAGGAAATACGATATTGAGTATGATTTAAGGTAACATTTTCTTTTCTGAAAGATACTATACTATAATAACATCAGCAATCCAGAACATACTAAAGACCTAAGCATTTGGCCTCTTACCGGCCAAACTACATTATCTATGTATATAAACTTACCTGAATATATATTACACACAAGAAATCCTTCCTAAGGGTTTTTTGAAGCTTACTTTAGAAAACAAAGTAACAAGCTCGATCATTTCCTTTTTTATTCCCTAACTACAGTGCACATAGTAATTTAGGATAACAGAATGTGGTCCAATAGAAAGAGGCCTACAGGTGGATGAAAAATTTAAAGGAAAATGCCATTTTTGTCTGAAGGAAATAGTTACCCAAACCTTAGTTACTGAAGGATTTCCATATTCAAAGTATGACATAGTTAATATTCATAAAAATAATAATATAGCCTTAATAAAACTATCATAGCAAAGAAAGAGAAGATCTTCCTTACTTTTATCAAATCAAATACTGGCTTTTAAAATATATTCTTTGTATATCTTTACGCTTACATAACCCAATGTAATGGGACTAGAAACATAAAAAGTACAGGTACATATGCAGCTTAAATATCAGCTGTTGTAAATGATTTTCAATTCATTCATTCATTTGGTCATCCCACAAACATTTGTGGAACGATTATTACATGCCAGGCATTCTTCAAGGTCTTAGGTTTGTTTATATGAATTTCCATGTTTTAGTTAATTCAGGGATTTTATTTTTATCTTACAGATACTTTCTTAGATATTAATGAATGGTTCAGGGAGGGAACCAGTTTTGTTCTCCAAAATCATAAGGCATTTTTATCTCATCAACAAGACAGAGGACTGATTAACAGGATTCTGTTAACCGGCTATACTCCTGGTCTAGAATATTGTAGCTTACCGAATGTATACCAAATTCTACTTCATGCACTGTTAATACTTAAGCCCTAGATTCCACATAATAATGTCTAACGCTGTGGAGTTAGAAATCTTTGCAAACTGGCTTTCACCAACTACCCAAGTAGCTAAAAAAATTTTCATTCTCAGAGTACTGAATATTTGTGAATGACTGATGTGTTTTTGGCAAAGAAGTGAATACTTCAGTAAGGCACACTATATTCAGCAATGAAATACACTTAACATATGAAAGAAAAATTTCCATGCATTACATTTCAAAAGATTGGAATGAGAAAGAAGGAAAAAATACTGTTGTTATCTTGATTGCAACATGTAGCTTTGGCATCATTTAAATATCACCCAGAGTAGGTGTAAAACCCAATAAAATAAGACTCTAGAACCAATAACCAATACAGTCTCTCTCACTTTCTGAATTCTAACAATATTAACTATAAACCTGAGGTTTAGAAAAACTTATGAATAAAAAAATTCCTAAGGACTCTGTAGTACTTAATCCAACATACTATTTTTGTGAAGATAAGTCCTTTGATTTAAATACATGGTCAGAAAAAAAGATAAGTGGAAATGATGATTTATCTAACTGACTGCAGCAATTAAATATATTAAGTGGTAATATTTAGTGAAGCATTTAAATAAACTTTCTGCTTCTTCATAATAATTTCTGTTAGAGTGCTATTGAAACTGAAATATCTGCTATAATTATTAGTCCAAAATAACACCTATTTTTTTTAAAAATGAAATGCAATTCTAAAGATCTAGAAAATTCAAATGTAGTCACTGGTCAAAGAGATAGGAAGGAAAACAAAATGAACACTAATGATAAAGCCTTATATTTCTGATTAACAGTAAAATGTTAATCTTCATTACTAAAGTGGAAATAAATAATATCTGGCTCTAAGCCACAAGAGGTTAGTACAGTCATAGTTTTCCTTCTGCCTTCTATTACTTTTAGAAGAATAGTAAAGGGAAATAGAAAACTAATTCAATTATAATTGTAATACATGCATTATATACACAAACATAGTGCATGCATGCAAAACAAAGAGGAGGGGATTGTTCTGATTGCTTTAAAGTATCAAACTAAGCTAGGGAAGTCGTTAACAGTTACTGAATAGTTCTTTGCAAACAGGTCTGACCAGTGCTTTTGTGAATAGTTAAAACATTCAAAACCATTAAGGCACTAGCACAAGCTTCAGAGGAAAGTTATAACAAATCAGAGCAGAATGAGTTTCTAAGTCTAAAATATGTAGTATTGGGGCACCTGGGTGGCTCAGTTGGTTAATCATCTGCCTTCGGCTAGGTCATGATCCCAGGGTCCTGGGATCAAGCCCTGTGTCCGGCTCCCTGCTCAGTAGGGAGTCTGTTTCTCCCTCTTCCCCTGCTCGTTCTCATTCTCGCTCTCTCAAATAAATTTAAAAATATATATATTTAAAATATGTAGTATTATAAACTGAGGGACTAAAACATTACTGTGGCAATTTGTCTGTTCCATCAAAATTACTTCTGGAATCCAAGAAAGAAAATGCTATGACCTGATCTGTTTCAGGTGATTAAAAAGGTGACTCACTGACATTTTTTAAAGATGGTAGGGACCTTAATAGTAATCTAGGCAACTCCCCTCCCTCATGGTTTATAGATGTCAAGACAACGAAATTACCTACTTTCACACAGAGAGTGGCAGACCCTGAGCTAAAATCCCCAATAGAGTATAGCTCCGTGAGACTGGGAGGCTGGTGTTTCTTCATCGGTTTCATTATTCCTGAACTCTTTGACATACTGTTACTAGGTTCATAAAAATATGAATGAACATATAAAGCTTTACACCAAGTTTTCTAGCTATCACATTTACTACGCCATGGAATATTTAAATTGTTCTCGCATACACTGGGATTAGAATTACATTCAGCACATTTCTGGTATGCATGGAAAAATACAAAGGTAAAGAACATTCTGTTCCCTTAGCATTCAAATGGTGCTTTCTAAAGACAAACTACCAGATATTGGTGTGTGAAGACAATGAAGTACGAAGACAAGGAAGAGCTTGTGAAATCCTATGTTAAGAGGATGAAAACTATGTCATTTTCAGTTTGCTGGAAAAGGCAGTTTGAATGCAATATGCAAAGGGTCCTTGACGAACCATTCACTTTCCCTCTGTTTTGTTGAAAATGGTGTGAAAGGCCATGCTAGCCTTTATTCTGAAAAAAGCCAAATATATTTTGGATTTAAGGGCCTTTCCACCGGCTGTTGCTTCTACCTGGAACGCTTTTTCTGTGCATGGCTGGGCTCTTCAAGTTCCTCAGGCCTCAGCTTCAAAGTTATTTACTCATTGGTGTTTTTAGGCACTCACTAGTATTTTGTGAGGCTTTAAAGAGTATCTACCTTTTTTCCTTTACTAAACTGTCATCCCTATTTCACTGTACAGTACTCTAAAAACTGAATCTTTTATTTAAATCAATCTCAAATTGTCTTTTGAAAGTTGGTGAGCTATATAAATATTGAGTACTTCTGTCACCTAATTTAAACTTGCTAAAATTCTTCCCAAACCTCAAAAACTTCCTTCTCATCCCTCTGTAAATATGCAAAACCCTGCATACATTATACACTGGCTTTGTAGAAGTTTAAATTGTAACCTATCTAACTGAATAACAATGGTATTATAAAAACAGATATTTCAGTGTATCATTTGACTATGAGTTTATAAACTGAATACATTAATTGTTCCCAAACCATTTAATTAATAGTATGTCCTCTGACCATGGTATGTGATGCAATTCTGTCATATGAAAAGTTATTAATAATAACTCTGTATTTTGGTCCTTTGATCTATTTGTCTATGTCCCTTGCCCAACCAATCAATCATTGTTAATACAGCTTTAAATGACTTCATATCTACCCTTCTTCTCCTCATTTGTTGTGTTACAAAATTGCCACTTGTGCATTTATTCTTAACTTTTGAGTTTTAGTCAGTATGCAGTATTCTCTGATAGCATTTTAAATGAACTTGTACTGACATATAAAGCATCTGTAAAGCACAGAAGAATTTGATATTGGGCTACTAATGAGGCAGAGAACTAAAGGCTGGTAGAGTTGGTGTGGAAGTGAGATTTACTATTTACTATATAATACCATTTAGTACATTTGATTTTTGTATTATGCATGAATTATCAATTTCTTAAAGAAAGTTGGCTGTTTTAATGACAAGGAAATTTACAGACTGAATTGGGAATAAATGACCTTTTATAGACACAGTCTTCCAATTTATGAACACAGTAACTCAAATTCATTCAGGTTTTCTTATTTGCTCTTCAATAATTTTACCAATTTCTCCATAAAGCTTCAATTGCTATGTAAATGGTATCATCTTGTATCCCATTTTGTGTAATCTTTTTAATTCTTTCTGTTTTATGATGACTTTGTACTTAGCAAACAACTCTTAAATTTTAAAGAATTTTTTATTTAAATTCCAGTTAGTTCACATAAAGTGTAATATTAGTTTCAGGTGTACAATTTAATGATTCAAAACTTCCATATAACACCCAGTGCTCATCACAAGTGCACTCCTTAATCCCCATCAACTATTTCTACAAAGAAGACATACAGATGGCCAACGGACAGACACATGAAAAGATGCTCAACATCACTCATCATCAGGGAAATACAAATCAAAACTATAATGAGATACCACCTCACAACTGTCAGAATGGCTAAAATCAACAACACAAGAAACAACAGGTGTTGGCGAGGATGTGGAGAAAGGAGAACCCTCCTGCACTGTTGTTGGGAATGCAAACTGGTGCAGCCACTCTGGAAAACAGCATGGAGGTTCCACAAAAAGTTAAAAATAGAGCTACCCTAGGATCCAGCAATTGTACTACTAAGTATCTACCTAAAGAATACAAAAATGCTAATTCAAAGGGATACATGCATCCCAATGTTTATAGCAGCATCATCTGCAATAGCAGAACTATGGAAACAGCCCAAGTGTCCATCGACTAATGAATGGATAAAGAAGTTGGAATATTATTCAGCGATAAAAAAGAATTCAAAATTTTGACATTTGCAAAAACATGGGTGGAGCTTGAGAGTATTATGCTAAGCAAAATAAGTCAGTAAGAGAAAGATAAATACCATATGCTTTCACTCACATGTAGAATTTAAGAAACAAAACAAATGAGTGAAGGGAAAAAAGAGAGAGAGGTAAACCAAGAAACAGACTCTTAACTATAGAGAACAAACTGATGGTTACTAGAGGGGAAGTGGGGTTTAAATAACTGAACTTGGATTCGTTGGATTAGTTTCTTTTCCTTTCAAATTCTTACACATCTTATTGTATGTTCATGTCTTGGAACACTGACTAGGATCTCCAAAGACAAACTTCCTGATGCTAACTAAAGAAAATGTGTTTTAATTTTACCAGTAAATACAAAGTTTCAGATAGGGTTTTGTTTGATAATGCTCACTTTTTTCTATTCTTAGTTTACAAGGAGTTTTGTTTTTTTTTAAGATTTTATTTATTTGTTTGACAGAGAGAGAGACAGACAGCAAGAGAGGGAACACAAGCAGGGGGAGTGGGAGAGGGAGAAGAAGGCTTCCTGCAGAGCAGGAAGCCCGATGCGGGGCTCGATCCCAGGACCCCGGGATTATGAACTGAGCCGAAGGCAGATGCTTAATGACTGAGACACCCAGGTGCCCCTACAAGGAGTTTCTATCCTAGAAGGGTATTAAATTTTATCGAATATTATCCTCTAATGATTTTTTCATTTCATCTATTAACAGGGCAACATTCACCAATAGGCATTTCTCCTTTAACCATTCTCTCATTCCTGGAATTATCTCTCTATAAAAGAAAACCCAAATGGCTAATAACATATGAAAATCATTCAACTCGGGGCGCCTGGGTGGCTCAGACGGTTAAGTGGGTGCCCTCAGCTCAGGTCATGATCTCAGGGTCCTGGGATCAAGCCCTGTATCGGGCTCTCTGCTTGGTGGGGAGTCTGCTTCTCTCTCTCTCTCTGCTGTTCCCCCTGCATGTGCTCTCTCTCTGTCAAAAATAAACAAAATGTTAAAAAAAAAAAGAAAGAAAGAAAATCATTCAACTCCACCAGTAATCAGAGAAAGTAATGTTGTGCTATTTTTCATCTCTCAGCTTGGCAAAAGTATCGAATGATGGCAGGTATATGTGAAAAATGGTTCTCACATATATGACTGGTGAAGCATGAAGAAAATCTCTACTACATACTGGTTCATTGCCCAAGGAAGTTGACTGGACAGTAGAAAATCAAACTGAAAAATGCTCTTTCCCATGTCCACAAAGCAATTTAATATGCTTTCTAGTCAGCTAAAAAACTGAGAAGATTTTCTAGAACGAATTTAAACAAAGTTTTCTAGAGTTATATTCATACTCAGGTTTAGGACTATCTGCTGAAGGGAAAAAAAAAAAAAAAAAAGGACCACTGATCTTTCCAGGCCAATGATACAGGAGAATTTCCATTTAATTATTGGGATAATGGACAGTGAGAGTTGACTCTTGATTAAAATCTGGAAGAAGTGATCACAGATTAAGAGCATTGTTTTTATTATGTTTAATTTCCTGTTGCCTGAGATTGTTTATATTATTTTCCTTCTTAGAGCATACAAAGTAGGTTAACTTGGTACCCAAATACTTTTTTCTAACATTTTTATGTTTACCTTTCAGAAAAGAAAACAGATGAGTGATTCCAAGTAACTGAATTTATAGCTGCAAAAATCATAATCTTTGGAAAATTGCATTAACTAATTCTTATTAATGCCTAATTAATTTGCTTAACTAATTCTTATTAATGCTTAATATAAGAATGAAAAACTTCTAAATCCAAAGCCAATCAACCTTGATTTGTACCATCTCAATACAACTATTATAGCAGTTAGAAACCTACCTTGGACTCACAATGATGAGAACACACAATTGGCAAAGTCAGGGAGGGAACACTGGCATATATTCATTCCTGTGCTCTACTAAGCTGAGTTCAACAGCTATGTTATAAAATTTGGTTTTATTATCCAACCCCTTTCTTGGCCCGCATTTATATGAACTAACTGTATTAATTTTCTGAGCCTTAATGGCCTTAATGTACCCTTTCTTGTGCCGAGCTTTAAGGCTAAACCAGAGCAAAGCTACTCTGAAAAAACTTACATCTTTTCCAACTTATACTAATTCTCTTCACCGTTCCTCTCCCACTTGGACATAAATATATTTATTTCATTCTTCTCCTTGAGTAACTGTGTACAGAGATTGATTCACTCCTTCCATCTGTCTTTCCTTAATAAATCACTATGTGAATTCCCTGTCCTGACATTTTACTTTAGTTTTTTAAATTACTGATACCCTTGGCATTCAACATTTGATTATTAAATTGTTTACCAAAAAAATATTTTCCATTGCTCCCTTCTCAAAGAATATAGCCAATTAAATAATACCTGAATCAATGTAGATGAGCTCTAAATAGCAATCTGAGGGGCAAAACTGTTTCAAATTGATGTTACTGTTATCCAAAAGCAATCTATCCATTTTTGTCTTATCTAAGAAAACGATCTCTACATAAAAATTTCACAAAGAAGAAAAATAGGAGATAATGTGAAGCAGTGTTTGAATAATATAAAAGTACACCTGTAATCATTTTCACAACCAAATTTATTCTCCTTGGACCAAAAAGAATGCATTTATATTCAGGCAGTCTTAAATTAGCTATTTCACACTTAATATGTTGAATGTAGACACATATCTCATGAAATTTCTATTGGAATTACTGATTAAAAATATCAAGTAAGAATATTACAAAATTCCTTTCCTAAGAATAATTGAAATATTTAAGGATCACATACATATCGTCAAAGTAAAGGAGGTCATTCTTGACTTACATTCTATAATGAATGGTTTTAATTTGAAGCCAAAGGCTCTAACATCCCAAGAAGTTTATAATGTTCAAATTTACACACAAAAAAAATAACAAATAAAAAACCGAGGACTTATTTTCTACATAAAAGGAATCGTTTTTTAAAAATAAAAATTTTATAAAAACAGACTCTGATTACCACTGTACTCTTTAATCACTCATTCATTCATCTAAAAATAGTCTCGGATCAATTATGTGCTAGGCACTGTAGGGGATAAAAATAGAAGTAAAACATGATCCTTTTCCTCTTGGAGCTTATAATATAACTAATGGGGGGGATGGGGACACACATACATAAATAACCACAGTGTGAGACAGAAAGTGGGAATTTCTAAGACAGTAATAAAGAACTATGGGGGAGGAGTTATGGGGAGAAGATAATATACATAACTGGGAAAGTGTTGCAGGGGATGAGGGGAATTAGGACACATTTGAACTGTGCTTTAAGAGTTAGGATTTCTCCCAGCAAAGACTAATTGGAACAGAGCAGCAGAAGGGGTATTTCTGAAAAAGGAAATAGCTGATTATTAGCACGCGCACACACACACACATACACACAGAGCAATAACAGATAAACCAGAAATCTGGCCTAAAAATACAGTTGTCAAGTACTCAATAATTGAATTGATTAAATGAGACAATCCTTGGAGGAAAAAAAATGTAGTTATAAACTATTTCCCTCAAGCTACACTGTGAATTTGGTTGTCCAGGAATTTGGCTCAGTCCCAGTATTCTTGAGGCTAAAGAAATCTCCTTCCCCTGGTTCCCTCACCTACCCACCGATAAAGGCTTCCCCATCCCTTACAGAAGGCAGAACTCAGTGGAGTTTAAAATAGCTCCAGAACACTTCCTGCTCTATTCTGTGTTTTCATTCCTTTTGACTTAGACCAATTGGAATGTTGAGGGAAAACCCCATGAGGCATCAAGCATGTGAGATCGTGTGTCAATCCCTCAAAAATGTTTGTCCATCCTACTACGTGTATCCATCATTGTTCCCTACCCATGAGAAAGCAGAACATGGGGGGAAATAGCTTTTAGCACACTGCTGTTTCTCCCTTTTTAAAAATAGATCTAAATACTTCCTTACTCAACTTTTGTAACAATTAATCACAAATCTATCCACTTCCCAACACGATGAAGACAATGTATTCTAAACATTTTGTTTAGATGTTATAGTTCTACAGCTCTACAACAAAGTTGCTGTTTATCCCATGATTTCCCTGAACTAAATACTTGATGCATTGTAAGGGCTCAATAAATATCCCTGTAATGAATACTGTATTATATAGCCCCTTTAAAAAGTGTGAAATAATGTGAATTTGAGAAAATGTTTTCAGACATCTCTTCTAACTTCAGTGGATGAGAGTATATTGTCCCCATTCTTTTTGGACCCCAGGGAAGAGGAATTCATCACTTCACTAAACTACTAGGATGGCTCACACTGCTTGGGTAAGAAGTTTCAGCATATTTGAGGTTAGAGCTGGAATGAAGGGCAAATATGAACCTTTGGGGAAGAACAAAAGTAAGTGGTTCGAAAAGGTCCTTAATTTCTAGCCAAAAGCATCAATCCTAGAGAGAGGTCACCTGATTCCAAAACCTCTCTTTGGAAAATAGAGAAAATCTATAGCTAACAGCCTTCCCTTGGCTTTCTCACCTACCCACTGATAAAAGCTTCCCCATCCCTTACACAAGGCAGAGGTAAATGGAGGCTAAAATAGATTCTGGACACTTTCTGCTCCATTCTAACTGCTTTCATTTTATTTGTTCTAGATCAAATGAATGTTGAGGGGAAACCTACTTCTATTGGGAAGATATTCTTTGCAACTTAGCCTCCTCAAAAGGCTTTATTTGACCCCTGTAACTAACACTGCCTTCACTTCCACCAATCATTTTCTATCTCATTTTTCTTTTATTTTTCCTTAGTACTTATTACTGTCTAAAGTAGCCTTATCCATCCATCATTCAATTGAACAATCAGTCAAACATATGTCTCCTGATCTTGTTTCATAGTTGTATCCTCTGTGCCTTAAACAATATCTGGTACATGGTTGGCTCTTAAACTTTTTTGAGTGAAAAAATGGACAGATAAATGACTATTTCAACTCAGCTTCTACAACTTCAAGCAATTATGTCATCTCCCCAAACCTTCAACCTGCTAATTAAGAGTGGCTGGGATGCAATGAGTTCCTGCAATTGCTTTTACTTCCAAGCCTCTGAATTTATTTACATCTGGACTTCTTTGAAAATACACTTGAATTGCTGTGTTTCCTGTTTTTGTCTGTCATTTTCCAAGTTCCTAATGGTCTGTGGATTTCTTATATCGCATGCAAGCACAAGAAGATTTATCTTTTAAAACATAATATGTTTTTCAGTAAATAATTCAATAATAAATCTATGACTATTCCTATAGAGCTCTAAGTTTTCTGTTCTAAAGCATTTCAATTAATGTGTAACATAAAATGTATTAACATACCACTTTAGCATTTCATCATCTAGCAACATGAGTGAATAATCAGGAACTATAAAATGCAAATTTAAGAGAGTAAAATCACAATTCTAATTTTAAAGCAATATATCAATTACCAAGATCTGAATTAAACTTACAGTTTAAGTAAGCTAAGAGATCACTTCTCGAATGTGAAACTACATTTTCTTTTACATGAAATTTGTTGGATTCAATAAGAGTTAGTTATACCAAAACATTGTTAGCAGAGGCTTTTACCTCCTTTTTTTATATACTGAGATTTTTTATCTCATCTACTTGAATCAGCAACTTAATTAATCATAGTCATAATATCTTTTATAATATTTCATATATTGTTGCAATAAAGCCAGAAGCACAGATGACATTATTTTACAGGTATTGTAATTTATTATTAAGAGTCATTTATGATATACATTCACTTATTTTTCCACACTGTATAGCCGACCTGTATATTCATTGTATTTATAACATTTGATTGGTTTTCATAAACCATCCTTTAAGACCCAGTCTTCATGGAATTTTTAAAGGTACTGTATATCTTTCAGAGAGATTTTAGAGAATTTAGATTTCTTAGCTTTAAAAAAGTTCTAATTATATTCTTAATAATAGAATCATTCTTGCAAAGTGAAAAAAAGTGTGTGTGTGTGTGTGTGTGTGTAAAATGCCATTTTCCCTGGAAGGGTCAACAACGAGGAGCCCTGTTTATGAGCCATATTAACACCAAACAGAGAGCTTAGCAACGTCTGTTTCTAAAAATAAACCCTGTGTGTCTCTTGTTGTCATCATCAACCAGAGTCTTCGATGCTCTGTGACAGAAAGCATCAAGGCTGCTTCTTTGTCTTTCCACAGCATTTTACATCAATACCCCAAGTCCTCCCTTTTCTGTCAAGGTGGCAGAGATAAAAAGAATTCTGCAATCACCCTAAGCACACATTTAAACATTACTGCCCCTTAAGCAGACAGTTATCATGTTGTTTTGGCAGCAGGAAGGAATCTGTGGTTTCACTTGAATGTTATTCTTCTTTATTTAAACTACTAGAAATAACCCAAAAATGACAGAATGCTCTTTCTATAAATAATCATTCCAGTGTAGAGTTATATTAGGAGGTAACTCAGATGGCATGATAACGCCTAACAAGCTAATCTTAGACCTGCGATGCCATAAGATAGAAATACCCAGGCTAAGAATAACTGACCCAAAGGAGTCAGCCTGCTAAAGAGAGCCACAGACGTGTGGGCATCTGCAGATTTTAATGCATTTAATGATCTTCTGAAAGCTTCTTTCCCCTGGAAGGCAAAAAATTATGTTGGTCATTAACGTGACAATCAATAATGCCTCCACAATGTATTCCATAAAGATGGCTCAAGATTCTCACAGCCAATAAAATTATAAAACTTAGTTCATGGAAACCAAGGAGTTGGCTCTTGAAGAGTTGCATTAGTACCCAACTGGCAAATTTAATGCATAAATTTAACTCAAGATAAAGTAAAATGGATTATCATATTGGTACATAAAAACATCGCCATACAGTTTTCACCTAAAATGTCCAAACTGAACCCATACTGGACCAATATATATTCAAAATAGAGTAAAATTTTGTTAGCTAGATTATTCTTTTGGCTTAAGAATGTGACATAGCATGTTGAGATCAGGATTTGAGTAGAGACACAGCCTTTATTGACTCCCCCCCATCTCGCATTTCTAGGTAAGGACTGAAGTGGGTATAATTCTAATATTTTGGTCAAAAAACACACTGAACCCCATGGGGCTAACATTTGGGGGAAAAAAAAAAACAAAAATGTTCTTCTGTTAAATTACATTAGTAATAATGTGCTATTCTGAGGTGGTGCAAACCTTATTTTTATGACTTATAAGATGTACTGTGAGCATTGGCAAACATGCCAAATGCATTGGGGATAATGGTTCTGTCCACAGTGTGTGCACATTACACTGTGTTATCATCAAGTCTCATGGAACTTTGGAGGTTGCCTTTACTCTCTCAGCCCTGAAGAGTGTTAACTTCCACCAATTTCATCATCAAGCCCTGAGAATGTGAAGTAAGGCTCCTCCACCAAGCCTTTCAACATAGTTGCCTATTTGTGCCTTAAACCTCCCAGGACTAAGAAGTATGCCTAGACATTTATCTATAAATATAGATGATTCCATATTTTTAGCACCAGATATGAAACACATTATCCTATGCAACATACCTTTCCCTTTGAGAAAAAGAGGCAAAGACATGGTAAACAGGAATGGAGACATGGTAAACAAATTAAGTTCAAACCCGACCCTGCCAGTTCCTAGGCATGATCACCATCAGTAAGCTCCTCTGAACCTGTTTCCATATCTGCAAAATATGAATGTTGCTGTAACTACTACAGATCTCTTCAAACTGCAGGAAGGATTAAATAATGAAACAGAAAAAGCTTCTGAAACATTAGCTTATTATGTCAATAAGAAGAACGACAGTGATAAAAAATGATGAAAACATAAGGCTTCAACCAATGACCTCCTAAACTGGGACGAAACAATTAGAGTGGAATGTGGCAGAAAAAACCATGAAAATGATAACTGTGATATTTTTTTAAAGATTTTTTATTTATTTATTTGACAGAGACAGCGAGAGAGGGAACACAGGCAGGGGGAGTGGGAGAGGGAGAAGCAGGCTTCCCCGTGGAGCAGACAGCCCGATGCGGGGCTCGATCCCATGACCCTGGGACCATGACCTGAGCCCAAATCAGACGCTTAACGACTGAGCCACCCAGTTGCCCCTGATTGTGATAATTTTTTTAAATCTAAAATGAATGGTTCCTGACGCAAAATCATACATTGAAATTACACAACTGAATTCTATTTGTAAGCAGGTTTAAAAAGCACCCTGAAAGGGGGGGGAGGGGCAAACCAAAGGACAGACTCTTAACTATAGAGAACTATTACCAGAGGGGAGGTGGGGCGGGAATGGGTTAAATAGGCAATGGGGATTAAGGAGTGCAGTTGTCTCAATGATCACTGGGTGTCATATTTAAGTACTGAATCACTAAATCGCACACCTGAAACTAATACTACACTGTATGTTAACTAATTGGAATTTAAATAAAAACTTTTTTTTTTTAAGATTTTATTTATTTATTCATGAGAGACAGAGAGAGAGAGAGGCAGAGGGAGAAGCAGGCTCCCAAGGAGCAGGGAGCCCAATGTGGGACTCGATCCCAGGACCCCTGAGATCATGACCTGAGCCGAAGGCAGACACTTAACCATCTGAGCCACCCAGGCACCCTTAAATAAAAACTTTTTAAAAAGCACTGTCAAGAGTAAAATTTAAATCATGTTCAATTCACCAAGAGCCTTTCTAGTTCACCCCACGTGGGGTTCCCTGAAAACTTTCTGGGTAAACATGTCTACTAATGTAAGAACTCCCAGGCCACAATGTAATTTAATGGAAATTCAGTGAAATTTTCTTGGTTTTTGTTTTGTTTTGAATTTCAAATTTTAAAATTTAAAACTATTTTAACCCAGTTTGAGTATATGTCATGCCTTCGACACCCAGCAAAACTTACCTCAAATAACTGAAAAAGACATCCACAGGTCTACAACTGTGTCAATACTGAATATAAATTATAAATTAAATGTTTCAATATAAGTCGTAGGCCATGAGGGGAAGAAGTAAAAAAAAAAATAATGACATTCTGGGGTATTTCCAACCTTATCAACATGCAAAGAGTTTAATCATAAGTAAATGACTAGTTACACTCTGTGGTTTGGTAAATTTCCTTCTTCCTTAAATGTAGTTTTCATTGGATTTAATTATTGGGTATTTTAAAAGCACTATATATAAAAGGCCTATCACTTATTTCACTATGGAAAATTTAATATTAAAACAATGCATGTAACTGATACTCTTCTAAAGCGTAAGAATTCCTTAGTTTTTTATAAATTTTTTTTTTAAGATTATTTATTTATTTATTTGAGAGAGAGAATGAGAGAGAGAGAGAGAGAGAGCACATGAGAGTGGGGAGGGTCAGAGGGAGAAGCAGACTCCCCGCCGAGCAGGGAGCCCGATGCGGGACTCGATCCCGGGACTCCAGGATCATGACCTGAGCCCAAGGCAGTCGCTTAACCAACTGAGCCACCCAGGCGCCCAAGAATTCCTTAGTTTTATATTCATGAACCATAGCATCATAGAGTAACCCTAAACATAATGTTCTTTGAGAACACTTAAAGTGTAGGTCATTTAATATTGCAAAAATTCATTTAAATTAAATTTGTTTTATGCAAGTGACTTAGTAGGGGTAGAATGGAACTAGTAGATACAAGGTATTTTCTCATTCCTTCATCTCCTGATCGTCAATCTCCCAAGATGAGAAAAGGGGAAACTGCCCATAGTAAGGACACCATGCATCCAAGCCAACCACTGGCACTTCATCTTCCTTTCAAGAATGGGACAGACCACAGCACTGCCACTCTGATTTGAAGTACATGCCAAAATATCTTTGAATTTCATCTACAGAAAGCTTATTTTTAAAGTCATTTTCATGGGCTTTTATTCCAATTAAATTGTTTTCAAAGTATTCCAATTCAGAAAAAAAATTGTTAAAATGCAGTTACTATTCCAGATTGTTAAAATTGTTCATTACTCTGAAAATGTAATAATTATAACAACATACTGGCAAAGAAATTGCATTTTGAATATTTTAAAAATAATCCTCCTTCAGTGTACTGAAAAGTTTATACATTAGATAAATTTCCCTTAATATTTTCTGTATCCTTCAAAGCCAACATTAAAGGAATATTTTACTCAAATTTATAATAAATGCTTGTAATACACTAGTCTACAGCATTGGTTTTCCTCTTCTAAAAAACGATTTACAACCCTACAGAGACCCAGCATTCTTCCATAACTACTCTTTTTAGGGTTCCTTCTAACAACAGATAGTACTAAGAAAGGCTTTCTATTCAATATTAGTAAAAAAAAATTATCAGTGTTAAAATGGTGTATATCTTCATGAAAATGAAATAACACCCACAATTCAACTGAAAGAAATTACATGGTCTACTTCCTTCATTTAATTATTTATATTTTAAGAAATACATACTAAAGAAAATTACAAAGAAGGGTGCCTGGGTGGCTCAGTTGGTTAAGTGTCTGCCTTAAGCTTGGATGATGATTCCAGGCTCCTGGGATCCACCCCTGGATCAAGCTCCCTGCTCAGCAGGGAGTCTGCTTCTCCCTCTCCCTCTGCCCCTACCCCTCTCTCTCATGCTCTCTCTCTCACTCTCTCTCTCTCAAGTAAGAAGAAAATTCCAATCACCAGCATATGCACTGTGGCAAATACTGCTGGTGCCTAGCTATGATGCATTCTTCTCCGCCTTTCTTCTTGCTAATAAAAACTAAA
The DNA here is from genome assembly GCF_054177405.1 of Leptonychotes weddellii. Classification (NCBI taxonomy): domain Eukaryota; kingdom Metazoa; phylum Chordata; class Mammalia; order Carnivora; family Phocidae; genus Leptonychotes; species Leptonychotes weddellii. The sequence continues at coordinate 51,143,920 of NC_138380.1, forward strand.
AGATGAGCTGCGGCATCCATCCTCCTAGGCTCAGTATGACCCTAAGGAGCTATCATGGGAGTCCCATTCTTCTCTCTGTGACTGGCTAATGCATGGGTCGATGCTGCTATTCTGGCCAATAAATTACGAAGGACAATATGCTGGAGAAATTTTGGGTAGAACTTCCTAAAGAAAATATACAAGGAAGCAAAGTATCTCTTCTATGTCTCCGGACTTTGTCATGCATAAACAGACATGTCAACTCCTGCCTTCTGGAGGGAACAGGCCTATGATGACACTAACTCTAAGGCCAACAGAGGGGAGTGGTTTGAAGGATCTGTATACTGTTGCCAGTACTGACCACCTGGTCTTGCCAACTACCCTGCTCTTTTACTAAGTGATAAATTTCCTTGTTTGTCACTTTGAGTAGGATTTTCTGTTACTTGCAGCAGAAGACAACCTAATTTACCTACTACTTATAATTAAAGGATTTGGGCACAATAGCTTTGTGTGTGGGTGTGTAAAAAACACTTCGTAGAAAATATGGGCATATTGTAAAAATTCATATAAGGTGAAAAAGCATGATGATGAAGACAAAAGCATCAACCCCCCCCCCGGCCAACAGAACCACCACCACACAAACGAATCTTTCCCTGATTTCTATCTTGTACTAATTCTTCTGGGAGATGGATAGATAAACAAAATATACCTTCATAGAAGTGAGATCATATCATTGATGCTATTTTTTTTTTTTTTAATTTTATTTCTTTATTCAGGAGAGACAGAAAGAGAGAGAGAGAGACAGAGGGAGAAGCAGGCTCCCAAGGAGCAGGGAGCCCGATGCGGGACTCGATCCAAGACCCTGGGATCATACCTGAGCCGAAGGCAGACGCTAAACCATCTGAGCCACCCAGGCGCCCGATGCTATTTTTCTTTAAAAAACATTAAATTTAAGTGATTTTAACAGAATTAAAAACTGCAACTGAAGGGATAATAAACATCCTAAATGCTTCCTTCCTATACAAGGTACCATTTCCAAAAAGATCTTCCTAGGGTTAAATAAGGAAATTATTTAAAAAATCAGTGTTTGGAGTCTTTTTTTTTTTAACCTCTGTGTTTCTATTTTAAGCAGCAGGGGGTCTGTCCCTGCTCAGAAAAATATCAGCACTTTCACACATCCCTCCATTTCCCCTCTCCCTAATGCCTCATATTGGTTATGTTTATGAACATTGCCCTACTTTATAAAATTTGCTTTCTGTCCCATAACCAGTCTCATATTTGTTTAAACAGATTCATTGTTTGCCCCCTTAATCTTACTATGCTTTCTCTACTTCTCAATTTCATTTTTTCTTTTACATTCATCTCTTCATTGTGTGGGCTTCATTGTCAATCAGTTTAGTTCATGTTTGGGAATTTCTGACCTGCCTACCCATTTCCTCTATATTTTAATAACTCTTGCCTGGACGGACCATTGGATTACACTTCTTTTTGAACTAGCAAGATTTTTCTTCATTATCCTCTCTCATTTAAATGTTGGAGATTCTTGATAAACCTTGAATCCCATACATTCCCTTCCTCCCCACCTTCCCCCACCACAGATCTCTGCTTTACCTGCTGAACCCCCTGAAGAATTATTATTTGAAAATCAATACCCCAGTTAGGATATGACTCTGTGATGAGCATTTGCAGCAAATTGTCCTTAAAGAGGAGAGGCCTTTCAATCTACAGACTTATTTTTTTCTTTTCCAATGTATTTAAATAATCTTTCATCTTTTCACAAAATTATCTTCTGTTCATTGCTTTAGAATATCAACTTCAGGGATATAAATAATCTCTTTGTTATGCTGCCTTTGTCTTTCTTATTAATTCACTTCTTTCCAATTGCTTGAATTCATTTTCCTTTTTCATTCCCTGTGATTGTCTTAAACCTTTCCCCTTTGTTGGTAAAGAGTTTTACTGGTGTCTGTTCTGCTTCCTGCTATTTCTAATGAATATTTTTGTTCTATAATTACCATGGTTTTTTCATTTTCAATTTGTTTCCCTAGATCTAAAATATCCTTTTTCATCTCATGCTATTGTTTTATCATCTCATCTTTGAGCTCTTGTTTTATGGAATTTATGCTCTTATTAAGGAGCTCTATTTGTGGGGAACAATTATTAGACAATTCCATGGATTCAGTAAATTGATGCTTTCTTCTTGGTGGAAGATCTAAGATTAGCTGGAAAAGGGTATTTCGTTGAAAAGAACTATGGATCATTTTCCCAGTTTGGAGTTTTGCTCTGATGCCTTCATTTCTCCAGAGAGGCAGGGTTTGTTCACCCATTTCACTAGTTTCTTTTCCAGAATCATTTCTACTATTTCTCACTCACAAGAAGCATCCACCACCACCACCACCACAAAAGCCGAGGATATCTACTCAGTTTGCTTCTCTTCAGATTTGAGAATGTTAGTGAGAATTTTCAGGAAGTTGCTATCTTGTCAGTAAAATTCTAAGGAGGCCTAGGATGTAGGCCCTGTTAGGTCTCTCTGTTCGGATCAAAAACCTTCAGTCCCATTTTTTCCTTGACTATTAGTTTCTGAGATATGTTAGGTCCTATCACATTCTCTACACACTTAATGCTGAATATTGCACCTGTCACGTGTGTGTGTGTGTGTGTGCATGCACACACATGTGCAGGGTGAGTGTTTGCCAGCTTACACCATTCCGGAATCACTTCATTATCTATCAATGGTGAGAAATTATGTAGTTTTCAAACTTCTCATCTTCAAAAATCAAAATCCTCATTTTTAAAATCAGAATTTGGGTTTATTTTAGTCTTCCAAGGGGTTTTATTGAATTTTCTTGCTTAATGGATGGAACAGTTATTCCACTGGTGTCACCCACAGAAATATAAAATACTCATTCTTGTCCCCATCCTCAATGGGCCCACTGATAACTAGCTTTCTGATCACTACCTATCAGATATTCAAATTGATAACAGCCTTGTAAGTGAAGATAACTTGAGTTAGAGAACAGCAAAGCAGTAATTATGGGAAATACCAGAAGTGATTCTTGACATGACAGGAGCATTTCACAGACTTACATTTTCATAATTAGATTCTGCTTTCCAAGCAGACATAAATGGCTACTGAATCTAAAATATTCCTTTCCCCTCAACAATGCACACGAAGGGGGGAGGGAAGGATTCTGAAAGGGTGAAGATATGTTTTCCATAAAAGAAATTCAGGATTCAGATTTAAATGCTTTTCTTTTATACCCTAAAATAAGAATACATAGTAAAAATATGAGTTTTCCTTATTTTAAATGTATTTTACATTAATGCTGTACAAACTCTAGGAAATTCTTTTATAGTAATCGTTCCAATGCTGTCTGGACAGCTCTGCTGTCCAACAAGTTAAGCAACATGCCTGGCAACAGGAGAACACCCCAAATTCTGCCAGCTACTCCTAAGTGACCTGAGTCAGTATTTGTATGTGCTTCAGTTCTGCCACAGTTATCACTTATATTGGCCCACACAAGCCACAGAAGTAGAGACTGACCTAGCAAAATGTGTCACTCATAAGGAATTCCAAGATTCAATATTATAGAGCTTTTTAACTAAATACATTAGCGGACTATGCTGTAGAAACCTAATTCTACCTAGAATGTCTTGCTTAGCTGAGTCAATATTAGGGGAAAAAAATGGAACCATATAAAATACTTGCAATTCAACAGTCTATAAAGAACTCTGAAGAAAATCATCTTTATTAATGCATAGTATCCAGTTTAACTAAAATAGCAAATGGGAACTTCAAAGCAATAGCTAACAATAAAACAAAGCTTTTTAAAACAATTCATCCAAGAAATCTGCTGTTGGGGTTTCACTGTTCAATTACATATTCTGCAAATTCTTGGCCTTTGGTTATTACGTAATGAGGCATTTTACAAAACACACATGCACACACACATACAAGCTACTCTGATTTACAGTCACAATTTGCACAAGGAAAGTATTAGTTCTTTCCTGGATTAGACCAGGAAAACCAAAAAAAGTAGCTGGCATATAAAATAACCAAATAAAACTTACTATCAAAACAAAACATCACTGTTCCATGTGACATACAATCAAATTCATTTATCTAGCTTGTTCCTCAAGATAGAGCATGGTACTGAAGAGCCAGAAGCCCAGGTTCGCTCACTAAAAATAGTTATAATAATAGTGAGTCTGCACTTTAATAACATGTTGTTACATTTGAACCTTATAAGAATGCCAAGAGGTAAACAGGAGGACATCATTATTGTTCAGTTTACAGATGAGTAACCAGTTATACCACTGGCGCTTGCTAGAACACAGAGCTCTTGACTCCCAGAACAATGTTCTCTCCAACACTCTGCACTGCCACCAGATAGCTCTTTCAGATCCAAAGACTCCATCCATTCCTATGCGTATCAATCACATCCATGCCACTGGTCCAAAAGGGAGTGGAATGAAATTTGTAGATGCATTAAGACAAACACACCCCAAATTTAGCAATTAACTTAAAGGAAAACCCTACTGAAATGGGTCACCAGGATCACCATCACTTTCTCCTAGTGGTACATCCGTGATACTCAAAGTTTACTGCACCCTCGATTTGCTCAAAAGATTTTAAAAATTCCAATCTCCAGGTTAACTCCCATACCAGTTAAATCAGAAACTCGGGGGGTGTGACCAAGGCTTCAGTATTTTGTAAAATATTTTTGATGACTCCAAGTTTGAGAGCCAATGCCCAGAGGAAGTATACAATAAAGACTGGGGGACTTAAATTCAAGGCTGTAGCATATTAAACAAAATCAAATGTTACACAACATGGTAGTATGGATGCACATGATTTCAGGTTTCAAATTTTAAAAATAAACAGAACCTGGAGTTCCTGATTTATACCAGACAGGCTTGGGAGTTGATGTCAATCTACATCACTTCTCATTTAATAGTTGGTGCTCAAGGGATGTTTCCCTTCCTAGAGAATCGACAACAGCACTGACAGTCTCAAGCAATTCCCTGCTTGAAAATATTATTGCTTTAACGTCAGGAAAATGGCAATCTCAACTGAAAAATGGAGTAAAGTTACATGTGATTATCAAAGACATTGAAAACGGTGAGGTTTTTGCAAACACCTGTAGCCTGTGGCAAGAGATTCAATGTCAGCAGCCAGTCCCTGCTTGAAAGGCACAGCTTTGTTTCTACCATGTGAAAGAAACATTAAACTTGTTACACAGAGGCAAGGACTGAAAGGATAAAGTGTAGTACTGAAAAGATCCCTAACATAGTTATTTTTAGAAAGTCGATCCAGATTTAAAAAATAAAATGCTAAATTAAGTGACCAGTTCCATTTGAGACCCACCAGCTGACCCCTCCCCAACCTCTTGTCAACTTCACAGCCACAAAGATAATGGAAGATAATAAACCGTATTAAAATTCTCGCATGTTTGCTTCAGATAAGCGGACACTACTAAATAATATAATTCCTGTCACGTAAGTGCAAACATATCAGATTACACAAAATTGATCTCTAATTCGGAGTCCAAGAAAAAATCAGGACAAGAGAAGTATCTCAAAATCATCACAACTGACCGAGGTTTAAAGAAAACTTGCTTCAAACATAGATCCGTAAATGGGAAGGTGCTCAGCACTGAAACAGACATCGTGCCAACCTGTGGAATATTTCTTTCACATCCTAGCTCTACCAAGCAAACGCTGCTTTATGTTGCATTCTTTGCATAGATCTATGTGGTGATCTAGAATTACGATTAAGCCCACATAGGAACTCAGAAGACGTGAGGGAGAACTTTGAGCCAATTTAGACGGAAGCATTCCAAAGAGGACGGAAATATAAAGCCCCAAGCTTTAGGAACTGGCTGTAGGATTAAATATGAAGAGCAACAATTACAACTAAGTGATATTGCCCAGAGAGTCTGCTCTTTTCACAAATAGAAATTGATAATGCTGACAAGCTTGATCTCCTCAGCACATCGCCTTGAAGGCACAAGTACATACGCTGGGAAACGAGAATCTGTTACTGTTATTCTTTCAAGGGTTGCACCTGCATGTAACACCTTTATGTGTGTGCTATGCCGTCCATCTGCCTGACAACGCTAGACTCTCCAAATGTTTTTCAAGAAAATTAAAATAACCATCTGCTAATAATTTTATTCCATCCTAAATAGTTTCATTTTGGGCTGATGAGAAAAAAACACATTAAAACTACCTTTGCAACTCCTAGCAAACACATTTCAGAAGGTAGGTCTATAAATAGATGTGCTTCTGGATGCACACTGTAAATATAAAATCATCTGGCTAGCGCAGGCTGCAATTTAAACTGAAACTCCAGTATGAACTTACCTGATTTTTAAAGTCCCATTAGAATAGCTTGCAATCAGTACAGATCTCCTTCTTCTAGTTGCACAGTAAGGCAAAGCACCCCCAGCTACATTTTACTTATCTCAGTCCCATCCTTCATCAGAAGCTTTGAGATTTCATTCAGAAGCTGTCGTCCCTAAACACTGAATATGCACAGAAACGGTAATGGAAGGGATCTAAGTTAAACCCTACAGACGCACCAAGAAAATAGCAACATCAACACCAAAAAGAAGCAAATCCTTGAGAGGTGCTTTTTCTTAGCTGCATTTCCCAAGTCAGCCTCCTTTCACACATAAAATGTCTCAGTTATGGAAGAGGATCTTACCTGAGCTGATCATACTGTGCATTCTCTGCTGAGCCAAGAGCTGCTCTCGTCCAGCCACCCCATCTGAGGAAAAACACGAGTCACTCTCGTAAATTGTCTGCAGCATATTCCAATCACTCTTACTTCAGCTACATGAAAGATTCATCGCTGCTCAGTGCACGGGCCCCAGGAACTACCCTCCCTGGTCCTCCCTCCTCCCCGAGGAAAGGCAGCAGCCGACCAACTTCAACAACGATTTCCTTTCTGTTAAGGTGGACATACACTTTTTAAAAAGATCTGGACACTTTTCCTATGTTACCAACCTGTGTACAAAGCAGAAAGGACCGAGTGGATGCTATGGCTCTCTGGAGTTTAGGTTATCCCAGAAACTAAAAGCAGGTGGGAAACAGGAATGTGCTTCGGGGTTATTGCTTTGTCAGAATAAGTAGAAAAATATTAACTCTACCCACGAGAAAAAGAAACCAATTAAACCTGGCTTATAGTTCTTCAGGCTGCTAGAGTTTCGTTGCAAGAACCCTCAGTCCTGCAAGTGGCTTCAGCCGGTGCCCTTCTATCTGTTTGTGTGTGTCTCTTCCCCCTCTCTGGTCTCTCTCAGCTCAAGTTGGCTAAAGCTAGTGATAATCCATTTGCATATGAATCAACAACGGCATGGCCCACAGGCACAGAAATAGAACAATGGTCGGCCTGAGCCAAAAATAGGTCAAGCATGGCCGAGTGATTGGAGCTTGCATTAATGCATTTAAAAATACCCCAGCAAACCCAGCTGTCCAGCCTCTATCTTTCAAACCATAATTCTCTATTGCAGGGCCTTAAAAGCAATTAACTCTTTCCTCCCTCCAAGCTTGCTTTACACACTGTATTTCCACACTGGAGATTCGCCTCCAAAGAAAGGAAGGCAAAAAAAAAAAAAAAAATTAAGCATCATAATTCTAAGAGGGCAAATGCACATACATTTAATTTCATTTTATTTTTATAGTATGTGTTTTTGGAAGAGAAAGGAGAGAAGTGCAGAGCTCTGTATTGGTTCTAAAATAATACTGGAAGCTTTTGCTCATAATGTGGTTTCTGCCTCACCCACGCACAGCAATCCTGGTGTTCTATTTTTGTTGCCTGTTTCTCTGGCTCCACTGCAGTTGGCTGTGGCACTAGAAGCTTTTCTGCCTTCTAGTTTCAAGACTGACAGGAGATTTAGTAGAGGTAGTTTCAGAAAATAAGCACGCCCCAGAATAAAATGTTTATGAAGAACTCGCTTGATTTTTTACTTGCTATTTATGTAAGGCAATTGTCCATTTCACAAATCCTAATGTGATCTTAGTACCACCTCTCCATTTTATTGCATCCAGTTTCTAGTCTATCAAATTAAAAAGAAAACATAGCTCAGATCTGAAAATGTTCTCTCTATTTCAGCCTCTTAGGCTAAATTCACTGTGGAAAAGAAAAAGGAAAAGAAAGTGTTGATGCTGTCTAATGGATAGATGCAGAACCACTGAATATATGCACCCCGGGATCAACCCATAAATATGGTCAGTCCCCAACTAGGAATATTCTGCATTCATCTCTACCTGAAACAGAGATCCAACTTTTCTATAGAAATAGCATTTATAACACTTGATAGGCTCCCAGACCAACACATATTGTGGAATTCACCTGTAGAGTAAATGAACTGTACTAAACATTCTATAGTGTTTATTACTAAACATTCTATAGTCTAAACATTCTATAGTCTCTGGTGTACACTTATAACATCATCTCTCTATGAGAAATAAATTCTGCATTACAAACTGTGTTGTAGCATCTAACCACTCCCAAGGGCACACCCAAAAGTGATAATCCACTAGTCCTGAGAACTCTTCTTGCTCTTCTAAACTAGATCAGCGGGGAAAATGTAATTCTTAACGCATTAGTAGCAACAGAGAAGGAAAGGGGAAAAGCAGAGTGTTTCAAGGTTCCCAGGACAATCAGATGAAGGAAGGATCTTGGTCAACCACAGAGTGTGGGGCAGGGGAAAGACAACAAGGAGACATAGAGTTTGGGTGGAAGGAAGGAAGAGTGCTAAGTCATTAGGCAGATAACCCACTGCTGAAGAAAGTGGCACTGAATTTTCCTTCTTTCATAGATTAACTTCTACCTCCTGCAAAATTATATTCGGACCAGTAAGTTACAAGGTTCTTAAAAAAGAAGTTATTCCAAAGTGCATGTGACTTAAGACAAAACAAGAAAATCTTATGTTTCTGTCAGTCAAAAAAAATATTTAATTCCATTTATATTGCAAATAAACTTTCACTCAGTTAAGAAATCAATACATAAAATTCAAGAGATGGAAATATTGTGGAGTTGGCAATTTACCTCAGGGATGATGGACCTGAGCATTGCATTTTAGACCTGGGAGGAAATTTAGAATTTGCTACAATGGTGTTCAAACTCTCTGTCCCTCAGGATGCCGTGGGACCTGGGAGTCAACTCACAGTACTCTCCAGAAGAGGTTCTTCCCCAAGCCAGAGCAACCTTCCTTTTATTTGTTTATACTGGAATATGTAAGAGTTCTTTTGAACAACAGTGTCTTATAGTAAGAAGAAAGTAGATGAAATCCACTCATTTAGGAGGTGGTTTCTAATGCAGCAGGCTTCCCACCACATTCTCAAGTCTGCCATCCTGTCCCTCCCTAAAATGATGCAAATAATTATGAGAGATATTCAGAATAAATTTTAATATTATCTAGTAATGAAAAATGGAACCACCCAATGTTTCAGAGTGGTTTTGAACAGAACATGCACAACTAGTAATGTACATGGAAGATGAATAACAAAATCCCACTAATGACATAATATACATCTTTTGTCATTTTAAATTTAAATTATACCCTCAGACCACAATTGACAAAAACAGTCTCCCCAACTTTTATAATCATAAAAAATAAAATAAAACTCCAAAAGAGTGAGTTAGTAATTATCCTATTTCTCAGAAGTTCCAGGAAAAGGCATTCCACATAAAATAGTGTAATGTGTCTTCTTCATGTTGACCAAGTTATTCCACTTGAGCTTTATTTACATTTCATCCCTGCATTTTTTCAGTGTTTTTTTTTTCCCCATTAGCTGTCTTGTCTTTCACCTCTTAACAATGAATAGTTAGTTTCGAGTGAAAAGACATTGGACACTTATCATAAAATAGGTATCGCTTGATCCTCAGAGGAAAAATAAGCATCATTAAAATCACCAAGTATATTGATTATCATAGTTCCATTAACCAACAACTTAAATATTAAGACTGTTGTATAATTCCTCTCACATTATCTCAACAATGTCAGTAAAGAAATGTCACTAGGTTTCTTTTTGGGCATTTATAAAACCAATTTACTAACTTGGAAAGAAAGATTTTAAGTTCTATAATATAAAAACCACAACAAGCTAACTCAAATGCCAGGCTAGAATAAATAGGCATTTAAAAACATCTCAGTATAGGGGCGCCTGGGTGGCTGGGTTGGTTAAAGCATCTGCCTTCGGCTCAGGTCATGATCCCAGGGTCCTGAATCGAGCCCCGCATCGGACTCCCTGCTCAGCGGGGAGCCTGCTTCTCTCTCTCCCGCTCCCCCCTGCTTGTGCTCTCTCCCTCTCTCTCTGTCAAATAAATAAATAAAATCTTAAAAAAAACCTCAATATAATAAATGTTAATCCAATTTAATAAAAATGTTGGAAACTGATCTAAAAATCATTTTATATTCATTCTACACTCATCCAATAATTTTTAATAGTATCTACTGTCAAAAAATGAAATCACTGTCTAAATGCTTCCCAGTGGTTTTAAACAGAATATGCAAAACTAATGATAAACATATAAGAGGAATACCAAAACATCATTCAAAAGTGATTATGATAATTCCAATTCTTTTTATGCAGGTATACAGGCAAAACAAAAAGATGTATAAAAAACTCTATATGGCATCAAAACATTTCCAGAAATATCCTCAGATCCCAAGCTCCCAATGACATTTTCTCAAATCAGTCTTAGGTGATGACTACAGACCCACTGGAAAGAAGCAAAGATGGCAGTGTAACCTGATTTATTCTAAAACAATAAGGTACCCTCTGCTCATCTGTAATCAGATGCAGACTTTTCACGCAGTACCAAATCCTATGATTCTGGAACCTAGATGCACGAAGATTTAAAACTTGTTTGCCTGAAATATTAATTGTGCTTTATAGGAAAGCTACAAATTACTCACCAATACCTGGAACTCCTCACTCAATCCCTGACTCATTCATGTCGCTTCTTCTCCCATCCTCACATTTCTCAAACTATTGTCACAGCAATAAAGTTATACATACTTGCCTGCAGGCAGTAGATTTGATTTCCACATGCTCCCAAGGACAGGGAATATAGAGTACAGTGTACTAATTTTTATTTCTAATTCAAGTAGCTTATTTATCTGAATTTTCTATCTCTTGGAGGAACATCGCCAATTCTTATTAGACAGTGGATATTCAATTTACAAGTGATTCCTCTCCACTGAAACAACCTAATTGGTAATCAAATGGTCTTCTGATAAGGAAATTTTGCCTGGACCCAAGAGTGGGTAAAGGATTTGGGAAAATGCATCAGCAATGAAATTCCAGGGAGACTGTTTTGTACGAAAACAAAGCAACATCAACAAAAACTCTAACAATTGTTGGCCTTGATTCGACTGATAATGATTTCTTCCCTAACTTTTCCCTTCAAATGGGATGTGTTGATCTGCGATTTATGCTATTTCTAGGGATTACAGAGCATCAGGGTCACCTGGGAACTTGTTAGAAATACAATTTATTGGGCCCTATCCCAGACCTACTAAATCACAATCTCTGGGAGGAATCTGTATTTTATAAACCCTCCAACTGATTCTGACACACAACAAAGTATGAGAATCAGTAGATAAGATCAACCTTTCCAAAGCAATGATTAGATGGCTAAAAATATAAATGGATAAAGTATCTTTTGTGGGCCCAATTTTAAACTAGCCAATATTATTAGAGAACAATTTTTCAAAATGAAAATCATTAAACCAGCTAAGAGACTGAAGAAGACCATGAATTTTCAAGGTAATAAAAAGGAGGATCATCCTGAAAAGGATCTCTTCGCTAGCAGATAAGACCAGCACTGTACACTTAGGATGACAGGGATGTGTGCACTGCTCTTTTCCACTAAGCTATGCTGTTCTAGGTTCTGTTTTTCTAAATATTTGCCAGTTGCACATCAGTCCCTCTATATGCAGAGCTCAGAGCAGCCCGTCCAGGAGGAGAAAGTACTACGATATAATATTTTACATGTAATATTTCATTGTTATTCATTTTACCATAGTATCTTATTAAAATCTCAATAATTAACTTCAAATCAGTAATAAATCACAACTTAAAAAAGCTAGGTGCATGTCTGAAAAAATTATCTTTTGTTGAAATCAAGTGAAATGTAATTGCACTTTTATTTTTTGCATTTATTTTTCTTGCCTTGTGGACAGAATAACCAGTGAAAAAGGTTAGACATCAGACTGTAGCAGAAATGATCTCACATGGATTCCTTAATGTAATCATCATCACGTAGTACAATTTAAGCAAAGTATTCAATATCTTTTTTTGTAGTATTTTAAAGATATTAGCACAAAGAAATTAACATAAAAATGCATTTGTAGGTACTACACTTTATAGTACTGGGTCTAGTCCCTGCAGTGATGGCAGAGTTTCTAGAAAAGTCTGGTTATCAATTGCATTGGCTCATGTACACATGTTCTATTTTTAATTGGTAAATTCCATTGATTATACCATTCTGACTCAAAGTTCTGAAAGAAATATAGCTTCAGACTCAACCTTCTCTCCCTACAAAAGTCACTTGAGAAACTTACAACACAGTATTTTTTTACACTTTGTATCATGGTACTCTAAAACTATTTCACACAGTAAAACTATTTTCTATTAGTGTCTGTAACAATATGCCTGAATGGAAATAACAGTAACCATCAACCAGAAATCTGGCTTTTGCTTTAAATGGCAGGTAATGGTTCACACTGGTAACCAAACATCATTTTCTTTTTAACAGAATCGACTTTGAAATACAAATCAACCTTGACCAACCTATCCTATGTTTATTAAACTATGTATGTAGAAGATATTTATGAGACCAGAGACTTAATTGAAATCTTAGTTGCAAGACAAAACATTAATTTTGGCTACAGGGCTAAGAAGATCAAAATTCTGGAAGAATTCCAGTCAAGTAAAATTAGCATTCTGATCTTCACTATTTGGTATGCTTCAAAAATTTCATTTTATATTAGTCTACAAAGTAGGTGTCCTTCTTATGTAGCCATACCTTAATATTTATCATCTTATAAATAAATGAGATTCTGATCACCAAAAATCAGTAGTGATATGTAACACCTGGATGAATACTATATCTGAGAGCTATTGTAAGACTGATTTCCACATGCTAATATAAGTATAGCAGACATCAAAAAAATCAACCCAGAAATGTCATTTCTTGCCACAAAGGTCAAGCTGATGTTTACCATAGCAAACCACTACCTATCACCAAGTTAAATCAAGAGAATGCCAGAATGCTTGCCACTGGAAATAGCAACCTTTTTTATATTGCAATTATATTCTGACTTCATGAACAATCGAATTGGATGCAAACTACCGTATTTAAGAAAGAGCAAGTGCCCAACACTTATTTTTTGACTGACCAAAAATATTTATAGCAATGGTGCATAACTAAAGTACAAACATTTGCAATTAGCCATATCACTAAGTTTATCAGACATCCCATGGGTAAGGAATCCTTCCTGTATCAGGACTGTTTCATGTAACAGATTTTCTTTTAATTAACATTTGTCTGATAGTTACTTTTCTATCCCTTTATTTTTATCTTTTGCATCCTTTAAGTATGGCTTTTACAGATGGCATATCTCTCTTTTTTTTTTCCCTTTCATCCCAAAGAAAAGTCTCATATTTGGTAATTTCATGGAAAGAAATAGTGGCCCTTGGTAATTCATCATCTTCTCAAGAGGAAAAAAATAGTAAGTCTATTTCATCTTTCAAACTTTTGCCCATACACTACTTCCTTGGCAATGCCTTCCCTGATCTATGCAGTCATGAATGAAATGACCTAACTCTATCCTTACTTCTATCATAACAGGAGTCATTGGATATTTCAACAATTGGGTTACATATCTGTTCCCCATGCTAGGCATCAGAAACAGAACTGTCATTCATCTACGTGCCTTCTGTACACTGCCTAGCAAACAGTAAGCACTCTATACAATATGGGAATCTATATAAATACACATGATTTGTTTGATTTTTCTACCCTTCCATTCATCCTTATTTTCACAGGTAAGTGTCAGGCAAACAATTTCTATCATCTTCTGCATCAGCCATTCCCATCACGCCAGCCACCCTCCCCCAAATCTATCTCCAGACTTCGTTTTCCTGTCTCAAGAGAGGTAACCTCACACAACCAATACCAACATCACCCTGGTCAGATAAATATGATGATTACATCACACAAAATACTTTTCAGGACAATATGGGAACCATTCATAAGTTTTGTATGATCAGTATAAAACAGAGAGATTATAAATTCCACCATGCTTTATTTTCCTAGGAGTAAACACAGGAAATTAAAAAATTCAAGATTATAGAGAATTTACTTAACACCTTTCCATTTCGACACTGAAACTATTTTTACTGAAAAAGAGTTTTGAAAATGTTCGCAGTTGTTCCTGTGCTCTTGAGGCTCTCCTGAGCTCTTCTAATGGCCAGCCTGGCTCCAGGACACAATGACATGACGCCTCTGAAAACATTAAAGCTCTAATCAAAAAACTCCCACTTTATATTCTCATTAACTTGAAGAATTCCCTTTCAGTTTAAAGAGCTCCTACCTGGTCTACCTCTTTTGAAGGAGGGGCCTTATGTTCACATATTTTCTAAATCAAAGAGAGATATATTCTGGAAAATGTGGAAACTTCATCATCAGATATTAAGTTATACTTGATTCATGAAAACCATAGAATAGCTTTCATATGAAGGGCAACTACATAACACTCTACACAATGTGACTTATTGGATCAAAGAGGGGCTCTGGATTCAGATAGAATTTGACCTGAATTCCACCTCTGTCACTGAGTAGTCAGTTATAAGCTATATGGCTTGGGTAAGTTACTTAACCTTCCTTAGTCACAATTCCCTCACTTTAAAAAATACTAACCTCGGCCTCACACTCACTTATGGGGCACCAGAGCATTGGGATAAAGACCTTGAGAGGAAATGGAGGAAGAAAAAGGCGGAAAGAGAACAAGTCCTCTACAGTTACCATCTGGACAAAATATTGGCTATATTTGTAAGGGGCTTTCATGTACAAACCTTTAACCAAGATGTGTTCTTTATTTTATCTGTATTTAGTGTTGCAGATGAGTTGTAAAACCAACTGAGGGAGGAATGTCCTTCAAGAATTTCCTCGGATATGAAGCCCCAAGTATAGAATTAAGTGTTACTTGAAAGGAGGACCTTCACATAGCAGCTAATGGTGCCTTCTGCTACGTAAAATAGGTTTATATGCTCAAATTAATATCTGCTGAATATTGTATTAAAAGTGCTTCATTAGGGGCACCTGGGTGGCTCAGTCATTAAGCGTCTGCCTTCTGCTCAGGTCATGATCCCAGGGTCCTGGGATTGAGCCCCGCATCGGGCTCCCTGCTCCGCGGGAAGCCTGCTTCTCCCTCTCCCACTCCCCCTGCTTGTGTTCCCTCTCTCACTGTGTCTCTCTGTCAAATAAATAAAATCTTTAAAAAATAAATAACTAAATAAATAAAGTGCTTCATTAATGTCATCTGTGGAGCTTAAAAAAAGAAAAAAGAATACACACATCATGTCTGATAGGAAACATATACCACAATGCTATATAATTAATGTGTGCTGAACATGATCCTGAATTATTTCATACTTTCTAAGTCCATGAGAGAAGAAAACACTCACGTCATCAACTTCATATTTTCTTGGTTGATATTGCTTCCAGAAGGGTTCATATAAACATTCACTGTGCCTCTCTTCAACTTCATCCTTCTGCTCCCTCTACCCTTTGCCTATTCTCTCACATTTTGTACCCTCTACACCCCCAAACATATACAACAAAAAAGGGAAGGGTGTATTTATTTCCCCAAATTGTATCAACTTAATAAGGACTAAGAAATCATGATTATAAAATAAACATGGTAAAAATGAAAAAACAAATTAACATCTGCAGGGTTGCTTTAATATTTAGAAATACGAATATAAAATTTCTACCACTATGACAAGAACATAATAGGTACTCATTACCCTGTAGTAATTATTATTATAGCACATTATTATTTTTTAAAGATTTATTTTTACATTAGAGAGAGAGAGCACATGAGCATGGGGAGTGGCAGAGGGAGAGGAAGAGAATCCTCAAAGCAGACTCCCCACTGAGCATGGAGCTGGCCTAGAGGCTGGATCTCACAACCCTGAGATCATTACCGGAACCCAAATCAAGAGTCAGACGCTTAGGGCGCCTGGGTGGCTCAGATGGTTAAGCGTCTGCCTTCGGCTCAGGTCATGATCCCAGGGTCCTGGGATCGAGTCCCGCATCGGGCTCCCTGCTCCTTGGGAGCCTGCTTCTCCCTCTGCCTCTCTCTCTCTGTCTCTCCTGAATAAATAAATAAAATCTTTAAAATTAAAAAAAAAAAAGAGTCAGACGCTTAACCAACTGAGCCACCCAGACGCCCCTTATAGTACATTATAAATACACACATCAAGAAGTGAATAATAGAGGGCCTACTTAGATTTCTGTATTCTGAACAGAGATAATGCCTGTTTCTCAAAATCAGCTATAATATTATAAAACAGAATATAAAAGCCACGAGTTTCTGCTATTTCCTAGAGGAAAAAAAAAATGAGTACATATATGTTAGATAAGAAAAATTAAAATGGAAATTTTCATCACTCTCCAGGCTGATAAACAAACCATTTGTATTCAGCAAGTCACTGATCCTTAACTGCAAAATAAGAAATGGAAATAATGAGCAAGAGGTGAGTAGTATGTGCCAGGCTATTTGCTATGCTTACTTTGTGAGGTCAAATCAGTATTTTTAAAAAGATTTTATTTATTTATTTATTTGGGAGAGAAAGAGCATGCAAGCAGGGGGAGTGGCAGGCAGAGGGAGAGGGAGAAGCAGGCTTCCCACGGAGCAGGGACCCCCGAAAGAGGCTGGATCCCAGGACCCTGGGATCATGACCTGAGTCGAAGGCAGATGCTTAACTGACTGAGCCACCCAGGCACCCCTAAATCAGATATTTTAATACGAGAAACAGGGATTAATAGCAACACTCACATGAAACACAGAACCTTCACTAGGTACAATGACATACATCTGTGTTTGCGATTTAATCACAACCTAGGAGTATCACCAATCCACAATGCAGTCTCCCCAGCTAATGTTTTCATTCCAAATGGCAGGGACTGTCTATTTAAAAATCAATAAGCTAATATTAGTTATTTCACCTGAAACTATAACAACCTCGTTTTTTTGGTTTTTTGTTTGTTTTTGTAATGAAGTGGAGACTGTTGTCTTCTTATTTTGGCTCTATCTGAAGTAAATTCTCAACAGTACTTCCTGTAAGTAGAAGAGACCCCTTGAGAGCCAAATTCACTTATTTTAATTACAAGACATTACTTGGATAAAAATTTACTACTTTTTGATTCTTTAAATAATGAATAATTATGTGTTGACTTGATGGAACCCAACCCTACTTAAAGGAAACTAAAGTCTAGGAGTAATTAATATTCTGAAGGCTAAATCATAATAAATTTTCAAGCATAGGTTAATACTGTTCCCATTATAAGCTAGGGAGAAAACATTAGTAGGAAAGGACATTTAAAACTCTCAGGCATTTCATTTTATTTAAAACATGTAGTTGATCCTTGAACAACATTGGTTTGAACTGCGTGGGTCCACTCATACATGGATTTGTTTTGATAAATATAGTACTATAAATTTAGTTTCTCTTCCTTACGATATTTAATTAACATATTCTTTCTCTAGCTTACTTTACTGGAAGAATACAGTATATAATATATATAACATACAGTATGTTACCTAAAACATATGTTTTAATGAACTGTTTATGTTATCAGTAAGACTTCTAGTCAACAGTAGGCTATTAGTAGTTATGTTCTGGGGGAGTAAAATGTTGTATGTGGATTTTTGACTGCACAGGTGGTTGGTGCCCTAACCCCCATGTTGTTCAAGGGTCAAGTGTACTGTACTCGGAACAGGATCAACCATACACAGAGCACTCCATAAAAAAAAAAAAGTAAGCCAATATGAGGGATAAGAAATGAGAACTCATATTTATTGTCAAGGTCTGTGCTAACATGGCTAGCTCTGTATCTCATGGGTGCAATACTAGTCATATTTTTAATAGTCAGTCATTAGGGTGAACCTAAAGTAGTCTTTTCACTACTTTCAAATGAATTATGGATTATCATAACATCTCAAGAACGTTTGAATCATTAAATATAGAGTATACTGGTTGTCAGACATCCAAATGTATATGATTCAAATCAGTTGATAAGAAAAAGCAAGATTAAAATGGTACTCAAAATTATGAATGTGTGCCATTGAGTATAATGTACAGGCAGTCATGATATCTGATCAGCTTTTCTAATAATAAGATCTATTAACTTGGAACTTTAACATAATTACCAATGTAGCATCATTCTTAGGAAATCAGACAGAAAAGACAGGAAGAACCTGATTTGTAAAAATCTTAAATGACTATTTTAAAAAAAACTTCCTCCAGGAATTACTATGTATCTCTGGGAGCAATTTTGACTTTCCAGAATAAAGCTTAACACAGTGGTGACCTGAATGAGAAGACAGTCGATACCCTGCCCACTCTTGCCAGGATTTTCCTATGATCACAACAACGAGGTCCACTGACACAATCCATAAATGAAAACACATCCACTATCAAATATCTTTTGGGGTTCATTTTTCTTATGTTTTGTTTGTTTGTTTTGTTTCATTTTTTACCTTGCCTCATTTTTTCATTAGGTTCTTCAGAACCACTGTATCCCAACTGTATCTCAATGCTTTATTTTTTTATTTTTTTTTTTTTAAGACTTTATTTATTTGCAAGAGAGAGAATGAGAGACAGAGAGCATGAGAGGGAGGAGGGTCAGAGGGAGAAGCAGACTCCCTGCTGAGCAGGGAGCCCAATGCGGGACTCGATCCCGGGACTCCAGGATCATGACCTGAGCCGAAGGCAGTCGCTTAACCAACTGAGCCACCCAGGCGCCCCTGTATCTCAATGCTTTATAAAATGTCTAGTTGCTTAGAGATGCTTGGGTGGCTCAGTTGAACTGAGCATCCGACTCTTGACTTTGGCCCAGGTCATGATCTCAGGGCCATAAGATCGAGCCCGGCGTGGGGCTCCACGCTCAGTGCAGAGTCAGCTTGTCCCTCTCCCTCTGCTTCTCCCCCATTTGTTCGCTCGCTCTCTCTCTCTCTCAAATAAATTAATAAATAAAATCTTTAAAATGTCTACTTGCTGATCTTTCCTTCATTTCAGCAATCACTGCCTGTTCTTAGAGACAGACATTCACACACCATCCTCTGATGCCTTTGTTTACTTGCATACAAATCAGAAGTCCGTTTTCTTCCCGCCCCAAACCTAAGTACATATTACTGAACCATTCATGTCTATGCTTCTCCCCCCACACTACTTGTTTCATCTTTCTTTGTATCATATATCAAATACATAATTCAGTGTCTTTTTCTCTAATGTTCTTACTGGGAAAACTGCAGCAGCAGCTCAAGTAACCCATCTGACCAAGTCCTTAAAAAATAGATTAGCCTTTGATCTGTTTTTAATTACAAGAGTTTCCTACATTTGTACAACAAGTATTCTTTCCTTTGACAAAAATTGATCCTTTCAAAGGGTTCTGGGAAGAAGGGTGTTGGGTGTTCAGGCAAAGAGAGCAGGACCAGTAGGGGCAGCGTGTAAGGGAAGGTCTGAGACCTGTAGGGCCAGGCACACCTGGCTGTTAATGTTCACTCTATAAACACCGTGATCTTGTGGCCCCGCAATAGACAAGTCCTTTGCATCCTAGCACTGTGTCCTTGAAAATATGCCATACTACTCCAGAAAAAAAATAAGATTAAGTAAGGGCTCAACATGATTAGGAAGGAATACTATTCCCCCCCTAATTATGAAAGAGTATTCTGGAAGAAAGGCATTTCTTTGTAATTCATTTTTTTAATCCTCCCATACCATTTTTTATCCTTTCATCACATCAATTTCGAATAGAGGAAGAGCAGAAAAACATCTCAAGTACTTAGTGCTGGAAGACAGCAGAAATTAAAACAAAAATACAAAACAATATCCAGATGGGGGACCATAGTTAAAAAGATAACCCTGGAATGTGGCAACAAGAGACACCCTGTAACAGTGCGACATGCATGGAGGCATCCTTCAGAGAACATTAGGGGCCATGGCTCCTCTCCTGTTTTCAGTTCAGACTCCTTCTCTTCTTGCCAAAAAGAACAGAATCTGATCATTTCTGTTGCTCCAACTTTACAGAGAAAATGGAGAGCAGGATCAGAACTAAAGAGGCTCTTGCCTACCTGATCATGCCTTGGGAATACACAATTTATAACAGGCATTCGATGAACATACTGGAGAAAAACTAACTCCTTTTAAAAATGGTAGCAGTAAAAAAAATAAAAATAAAAATGGTAGTGGTGAAGACTTGGCACTTAAAGTGACCCACAGGCAATTACAGACACACAGACTAATCATTTTTCTGCAAATAGTAGCAAGGTCTTGACATGAGGAATTTAACAACCAGACAAAACTCATCATGCCATAATGTGGCCCACTCAAAATAGAAACTCCAGTGTTCAGACTATGCAACGCAAGAAATCTAGGCCGGACTTAGCTCCACCTGGTAAAGGTGAGGTAGGAACTGAAGATTCACATAAGAACTCCTCATTTGTCAAATATAATCTTACCTACTTCAATAGTATGATCCATCATTGCATGGTTTATTAACACACATTAAATCATTTTATGATCTTCCTAAAGCCCTGAGTTAAAAAGAATTTTTCAAGGTTCTGGAATGGATGCTAGGGTAAAACCTGACTACTGGACACAAAAACTCTGCTATTTAGAGTAAACAGAGCCAAGTATAACCTTATAAATCCGTGCCATAGCATTCAGGAGTTCACAGCAGTGTTTGGTTAAGAATATGTGTTTGAGTCACCAACCCCAAAGTAATATCCAAGTAAGTGAAGTCCTTTATTTATACTTTTTGAACACCATGAAGGAAATGACAGGCCATTCCAATGCATGCCACAGCACGTCAGATATAACACAATAATTACATTACAGAGAAAATTCGTATTCTGTTAATATGTTGCCTAGATAACAAGTTTATGGGGCGATAGGGTTATCAGCAAACTGCTCAAAACCTATGTTATTTTGTAGCTTACCATCTTCATCATCAACATTATCATCATCTAATATTATCGTTAAAATTTATAATTGTTCATTGAGGAAATATGTTGGACCCCTCCCACCCTGACCTCCCAAACCAAAAGCTACAGTTCAGCTTGGCCAGAGGCTGTCACAGTGGATGAATAAACACACAAGACAATAGAAAGGACTCTCCGTGGAGGAATGGTGGGTGCTGAGCCCATTTTGAGAGAGGTGGAGCCCTGGGGCAAGGGCTGCATTTCAGGGGGGCCTTGGAGGAAGAGCATCTTTCCATTAGCCAACAACAGGTAAACAAGGCTGGGCACAAGCCCCGGTGGTGAGGGACGGGCTGACTTCATGGAGGCACTGGTTTTTAGTTTCTTAAATACAGTCAACCATGGCTCCTACAGGCAATGTAGCAGCCCGATTCAGAGCTTTTTCCTTTCCCTTTCTTACTGAAAGTTACCGTATTTCTACTCTTCTGGTTTCCTCTGCTAGGAAAAAATCATACACGAACCAGCATCCACTTTATGTTCTTAGTATCCCCGGTTTACCAATCATGTTTGATTTCATTTTTGTTACAGGAACATGAGTTGTCGCAGGACAGATGGACCATCTTAAACTCCCTTCATTTTCTCTCACTCAGTCCACGGCGCTGACACACAGCAGGTCTTTCCTCAGCCGACCACAAGCGCCTCAGACAGACTCCTCCAGATCTAGCCCCAGGATGCCTCTTTTTCTTCCTACTCACCCACCCTTTCTAGAAACTGTCCAGCCCATGGACATCAGGAAGCCCATGGCCCATAGGACGGGGGAAGGCACTGATCCCTTTGCAGGAGCAGCTTGCCTGGCTTTAAATATTTCACGAGGTCTCTGACTGAACTTCAGCGATAACATCTCATTATCTTAGAGGCAGAATGGTGAGGGGAGAAGCCCACAACTACATGGCATTCCAGCTTTAGGACCTGGGGCAAGTCATCCTCAGTTTTATCTACATATTGGCTATTATCATATATCCCTAACAGAGGTGTTGCTTTGATGACATATATAATGTCTACCACAAACATCGGTACACAGTAGTTGATCAGTAAAGTAGTAGCTAGTTATTATGTCTTATCCCTCGATATCATTTACTTTTATCTTAAACAAAATGCAAACAAGTTGGGTCAGCAACAGATCAAAAGAAAAAAATAGAAAGAGGGAAAGAGTGTTGCTAGAAACAGGCAATTTTAATTTTAAAAAAGTCAGAGGTCAATTCATAAAATTAAGGATAAGGAAAATCTTCATTAATATTATGAAGATTTATAACAATAAATTAGCTGATTTACAACTTCTCTAAGCCTTGTAATCTAGTATAAGTGAGGATACACAGGCCTTCTTACACACCCCAATATTATGTAATATAATAAACTATTAGCATGTTACATGATATTAAAATGTTAATGATAGCCTTGAGTGACGGTTATGCGCTCCATTTAAGAAATCATAGATGAATGGGGCACCTGGGTGACTGAGTTAAGGATCTGACTCTTGATTTTGGCTCAGGTCATGATCTCAGGGTTGTGCGATGGAGCCTGGCGACAGGCTCATGCACTGGGTGTGGAGTCTGCTTAAGATAAAAAAAAAAAAAAAAAGATTCTCTCTCTCCCTCTCCCCATCCCACCCACTCCCACTCTCTCTAAAAATAAATAAATATTCTTTTTTAAAAAAGAAATCATAGATAAAAGACAAGGAAAAATTAATATTGAGATAAGTTTTGTCCAAGGGTAGAAAAAAATCAGTATTTAATATTAATATCCTTCTTCACTTGATAAGCAAATTCTAAAATTTGTATGGAATAGCAAAGCTCCAAGGAAAGTCATGGCAATTTTGAAGATCAGAATGGGAACATGGGCCTTACTGTCCTTCAAGACGCTTCTGGTAAGTTATTGTAAATAGAATGCATTATTGGTTCAGATATAAACTACTATGTAAGATAACAGAATAGAGCAACAAAGAATAGGCCCACTTATGTATGACAACTTTACATATGGCAGTTCTAGGACCCCAGAGAAGTGGAGATCTTCAACAAACACTGCTAAGATAGTTGGTTCTCTATGTTAAATTATAACAACCCTAGAAATTAGATCTTTATATTAAACTACACACACATACACACCCACACTCACAAAATTAACTCCAAGTTGATTAATGAGCTATATACAAAGAGCAAACTTTAAAAAAAATTAGAAAAAAAATGTAAAAGAGTGTGTTCAAACCTCAGATTAGGGATAGAAATGCTCAATCAGACACAGAAAACACAAATCATTACA
Organism: Leptonychotes weddellii; assembly: GCF_054177405.1. NCBI lineage: Eukaryota > Metazoa > Chordata > Mammalia > Carnivora > Phocidae > Leptonychotes > Leptonychotes weddellii. The sequence goes on from NC_138380.1 coordinate 51,167,436, forward strand.
AAAAAGATGGATAAATATGACATAAGAATATAAATGTTGTGTAAACAAACCATTAAAAAAGAAAATTAATGATACATTGAGAGAAAACATTTACAGTACATTTAATCAGCCAATGCTTAGTATTCAGAATATAATAATAATTTTTACAAAGCAGTTAGAAAAGATACAACCAATAACAAAGCAGACAAGAGATAAAAATAGGCATTCACTGAAAAGGAAACACTAATGTACAATCTATATATAAGACATGCTTAAGATGACTAATAACCGGGGAATAAAAAATTAATCCCTAACAAGATACAGTTATAAATCCAGGAGATAGGTAAAAACTGAATCTAATAATACCAAATATTAATAAGACTGTTGAAAAATAAGAACTCTTACATATTGACAGTGTAAGTTTATTTTGTCACAAACATTTCATTTAATGCAGGCTAGATTTTTCTGAAGAAATTACCATTTGAAGTGGCAAAACTTTGTGTTTTCTAAGGCAACTAAATATTCATAAAATCCTAAGCAGAATCTTGGCTAAGCTTACCTTTCTCTTTTTCTTTTTTGGCTTAGTTTAAACTAAATGTATTCTTTTCAAGATTTTCTCATTTTAATTCTGCTATCAACAATGAGAAATTACTATGGCACCTGAAATAAAAGCTGATTTCCAAATTAAGTAATGAAACATAAAAGGAAAGAGCTAATGTGCAGCCCATCATCTTGAGAGTGCAGCATAGAATTAGTAAATGCATAAATTGCACTTAAAAGTACAGTTTCTTTTTCAAAAATGATTACTACTTTAAGGAAAGCTTCATGTCTGTTGATAGCCCTCAGGCAATTAAAGTATTGACTGATCTTTGTCTCTAGTTTCAAAAGCAAGAACTGTTAAATGCAGAAACAGTCATGATAGGCAAACATATTTTTAACTTAACAAAATGAAAACTACTGAAACTGTTATTTAAAATATCTGAATAAACAGAACACTGGCAGAAAGGGCAGAAGGTAGTTATGCTCCATGGAAGGTTATTAAAAGAACAAAGAAAATTTATAATTACTCTAAAGTTCTCTTGATTTTTGTGAATGTTTGAGGATCAATATAAGAATAATGCAAATATTAAAAAACCAACGTAACATCAAATTCAGAAAATCACACTTTTGTAATCTGTGAAGTGATAAGACACTCACCAGTTTGAAGTTTTGAAGATTCATGAATACTAGGAAGTGTGACCAGAAATGAATTTTGAGACCATCTTAAAGCTCTTCAATTACAAACACATATTTTACTAGTAAAGAACTATCTTCTCCATATGGACAAAATTTGACCTTAATAAATACCCCATCTCAATCATGCTTTGTAAATAAATAGAGTCTTCTGATTCCTGAAATAAATAAATATGGAGAAGTATGGTTTGTTTGCTTATTTATATATAAAACGAATTAACTCCTCTGTCAGCCTTGGTTTAGAAATTTCAACACATTGGCTATTGGGCTTCCTTGGACAGCTTTTAGCCACACCTGTGGTCAACTATTAAAACTCTCAGTTCATGTGGGCCAACTCAGTTCTCAGAGGCTATAATTATTTCCCTTACATTCAGGTTCTTGGGGAACTCAAGTAAGATAATATACTAGCCAGAACTGACTGCAATCTAACTAATTACTTGAAGCTACGCAATGAAAGAAAGATTCATCAGAAGGGATGTTACTGCTCTCCCTGGAGTCAGAGAAAGCATGGAGTACAGTGGTTAGCACTGTCACTACCCACCTAAGCTGAGCTCTGGGGACAGGGTGTTTAGGCCCAGGCACTGGAGAATTCCTATAATAAGGCATAGGAAGTCCCATTTTTCTTAGCAGCAGAATGTTTTCCCAGGAATTATTAGGTGACTATTTGAAAACTGATTTGGCATGGGAGAAGAGACCTCCAGGTGGCAAACTTAAATAGCAAAACCTTGAAAACAAAAGAAGCGTTTAGCTAACTGCAGGCTTTGCTTTTCTTGGTGGGAATACAAAACTGGAGCCAGAGTTTAATTGTTCAAAACAATACAATATATTCCAGGGGCTGTGTGGACAAAGAATGAAAAAAACAAAGCAACAAAAAAAAAAAAAAGAGAGAGAAAGGGTTATTGGCTATTAGGAAGGAATATTGGGGAAGAAATAAGATATTTAAGGGGGATTTTTTAAATGAAGTTTTACTGTATGGTACTTGTTAGGCTCTCCTCTCTTACTCAATAGCAGTCTGAAATACTAATGCTTTAAACCTGAAAGTGTAAGGAGTTAAATTTGCCTTTTTGGGGAATTACAACAATGTCCAGATACTGTCATACTGGGTTTGGGGACAGATCCGAGGCTCTCTGTGGTGGTCTTGCCACATCTGCGCTCCACAGGGCCAGATCCATCCAGTCATGTTATTAAACATTCAAACCATATAACTAACAAGCATGGGTTTCAGTCAACATTCTACCATCATCCTTCTAATTATAATCTGGTTTCCCAGAATTTGCTGGTCAGGGATCATGGGGGTCTTGTCCCCTGGAATAATACATTTCATTGAGACTATTCATTTGCCATTCTGGTTGAATAACCATTTGTCTTTGTGGTCATCGCTTATGTGAATTTGCCAAGGTAATGCCATCCTGAGGGGACATGCTAACAAACCCTTGTAGTTGATATGGCTACCTATACCAAACAATCTTTAATCAGGGTTTTCTATAAATATTACCCCTGCAGAGTGACATAATTTAAATGTGATACCTGCTTCTTCCATTTAAAATTCAACAGCATCCAAAATCAAAATTAAAAAGTTCAAATTTGGGCTGTAATAGAGAGAATTCTAGATTTCAAAGAATTGGCGTATTACCCATAATGGAAACCAAACATGCAATGGGAGGTTTGCCTTATAAATACATAGTTTTTATGAGTTTCAAGAGACAAGACCTAAACTGTGCTACAGAAAAAACACATGTAAAGGGACTCCATTGCGTATCATTTTATCACAGGACATTCCTCAGTAGGACATTTTAATTTTAAGGTCACACAGAGCTACATGCAGAAGAAATAATGCTGAAATCACAATGGGATGCTCCAGAATACTAGTGATCTTGGTGGATTTTGCTGATATTTTGTTGTTTATGACTGACATTACAGAAGCTAGAGCCTAACACAGTCATTCCAGAAGAAAATTTCCCTGCAATGAACAAAGCCCTTTTGTGCTGCTGGTAAAACATGACTCCACTAAGGCAATTAGCTGTTTTAAAAATAAACTAATTCATTTTGGAGATCTGATGTATAATTATGCAGCTGCATGGACTGGGGAGGCATGGTGACTGGCTGGAGTGCTAGTAAAATTAGAAAAAAATAAAAAAAGCATCTCCATGCTGACAGCTAAAGCATTGATTTAATGTCCAATTGCCACCTTTGCATTATGAGGAGCTACAAAACGAACCTCTTACTTAATACCAAAAATTTCTGATGATGATAGTAGGTTATCTCCAGGGACAGAGGGGATGGTAACTAAAAATATTTATCCAAAGCCTCGCTTCAAAGAAGCTTGGCATTCTCTGTAAAATCAACTCTTACATCTCCACAAAACTATGACTCAGAGAATTTAACTCACTCATTCCATCGACAGAACTGTTCTGTACTACTTGTAGAAGCAGAACATTTGGTGACATGACACTTGTGTGGGTTCAGGGGCAGTGACCAGAAGAGGAAATGGCTCTTGGTCCATTTTCAGAGATTTGTTCTTAAGGCAGCAGCTTCCTTGGGTGGGAAGATCGAGGCCTGGCCATTAACCACAGCAGGATCCTTCCCAGTTTTGTTGGGCAAAAGGCTCTACCTGATCCTGACATTGAACCTGACCTCCCCTGCAACCTCAGCTTCCACAAAACCCGCAGGGTAAATTCACACCACTTGATGAACGTTATTTTAAAATTCTAGTAACACTTAATTTGACTGCCTTTCAATTACATTACATACTTCCCACAAAGTGAAGACAGCAATATTTGCACACTGTGTCCTTATAGCTTCATTCTGTTGGTCCTTCCTTTTTTTTACCTTTCTTTCTTTTCTCACTCCCTGCCTCTATGTCCTTCCCTCTCCCCAACCTTTTCTCTCCTCTTCTTCCTCCCTCCTTTCCTTCCCAGTCTCCACCTACCCTCCTTTCTCCATCAGACTCATAGCATATTCACTCATTTTCCTTCCTCTGAGCATTCCAGATTCTTGCTATGAATCATGTTAAATATCACTGTTTTGGCATCTCTGACTTTCAGGTTTCTGGTGTTGCTCTTATTAAGAAGTAGTTCTCTAATATCCTGAAACTAGAGAATAGGAACTTCAGCTCAAGGTAAACATATAAAATAATCTTTATCTATTTCAAACTTGCTTTTAAATTATGTGAGAATGTAAAGGTTTATTAAAATTTGGAGATGAATCTGCCTCACTGCCCCAAAGGAAAAAAACTGTAGTTCAAAGACAATAAAATGTGTACAAATAAAAGAATATATTAAAATTCTGTGGTTATAAAATGTTACTTCCTCAGTATCATTTTAATATATTCTAAAAATTAGATGCAACCTTTATTTCTCCAAATTTCATTTCCCTAGGTCTCTGATTTCATCAGCTAAGCAGAACCTTCCCCAGATGATTGTGGCTAAAGTCTCTCAGAGGAACACAGATGCTGCAGGGGCAGCTAAGGGGGGCTACCTGCAATGGGAAAGAACAACTCCGCCTCAAATGTTGCTGATATTTTGTTAAACACTTTATTTAGATCATGTAAAGCTTACAGAAAAGGTATAAGAATAATGCAAAGAACTTCACATGCCTTACATGCAGATTCACCAATTTTTATCATTGTGCCGCAATATATCGCTGTTTTAAAATTTAACTTACACAGAATGTTTCCATACATGCATCCACAAAAAAGTTGGGAGGTATTACCAAGGATCAATATCAGTGTCAGACAGAAAGACAGAAATAGCCTTCCCCAGGCAAATATTGGGATGCCATCCCCTTCCTCAATGTCTTCTTAGAAGGCCTAAAATAATACCGGGTAAGAAGCTGAGAAGCTCTAGGGCCTGGGAGTTAAGACCCAGTTATTTTATTTCTGCCTTTTAAGTGATATGTGTGAAACACCATAAATTCATACAGGAAACTTCTTACTTACTCTGTTATTTACTGCACAACTGATACAACATAAGATCCCTCTTAGACTCTACCCAAGGAGCTCAGAGAGTTTGATTTTTGAAGTTTTTAAAGACCATTTAAAACTATTTGAAATAATTTCACCCACAGGTTGATCCATCAGCATGAAGCTCTATGAAAACATTATAACAAAGCTCTAATCAGTGAGAAGTAAACCAATTATATATTACAATAGCTATGAACAATTACACATGCTGTCCATGAAGAACTATTGCAGGAGAGAAGTCGAGGTTGCCAGAGAAAACTGGACACATCTTTGGATGCTACATTCACCTCAGAATTTACCAAATGAATTCCTCCTTGTAAGGGCAGAAGTCATTTTAGTGGCTTATGCTATGGTTTGACTTGTGCAACATGTTTCAGACCTGGGGCTGCTGGTCGATACGTATGTGCACATGGGAACATGGGTTATGAGTAAACAGATGAGTGGAGAAGAACTATTGTCCCGTAGAGATATGTGAGACTGATGTGTATATAGATCCTGTCAATTGAGCAGAAAATGGAATTGGTTGGGTCTTATAAAAGGATGAGGCAAAAATAAGTAGCCTGAGTTAACGCCAGAGGTACGTATGCCTCCTGCTAAGGTTCCATCATACTCACCACACGTTGTTTCCTCTCAGCCTGGTAAAATAATCTGCTGAGCTCTGCAAACACAGAGCTGGCAGCGATCATGAGAAAGGGTGACCCAAGAGCACAGGGATAAAAGCTGTGGCAAATCCCCAGCACCTTTCTTTGAATGGGTATGTGCTTCTGGGACCAGAGATTCAGCCAGTCCAGTGATCTTAGCTCCCCACAACCCAAAAGATACTGATTACTTAACTTTGTTCTCCCTGGCTTTGATATTCCTCAGACAGGTGCATCTGTCTAGACTGCTGTGCGTATGGATGGCTGTGCATCAAAGATGGTTTGAAAATTGCAAATTGGCCTTAATTCATGCATTTGTTCAATGAGTACCCAGTAAGTACCCCAGGCACTGCTCTAAACATCTGGGATAGGCTGGAGACAAAATTCATGCTTATATTCTAGTGGGGGGGGGGGGCAGAAAACAATAAACAGGTACACAAAGAAGTGGGATTCCAGATAGTGATCATTGCAACATTGAAACAAAATGTGGGTAATGGGATATAGAGTAACTTAGGAGGCAGGGACCATTTAGAAAGGGTGACAGAGCAGGCATCTCTCTTGAGCTGAGATCCCAAATCATGAAGAAGCAAGCCTTGTAAATATGTAGGAAAGGCACATTCCAGGCAAAGGGAACTGATCTCAACAACCAGGGGAACTACAGCCCAGAAAGGAGTGGCAAGAGGGAAAGACAATGCTCTTGGACGGAAGAGCAATCCTTGCAGAGCACCTGTCAATCCTTGCAGAGCATCTGTCAATCCATGCAGAGCATCTGTCAATCCATGCAGAGCACCGCAACAAAACACAGAGAGAGTTTAAAGGGCTGGGGATGGGGGCGGGGTGATGGGGCCTTTAAGTGGGAAGGAACTGCCTGGCCCTGCAGAGCAGGTCCCGGACCATGCTGGGGCAGTGCCTGTCTGGGTGGCAGCTAATCAGGGACAAACCCAGAGGTGAATAGATTAGAGGAAGCTGTCCGAATATTATCTGTGCCATTTCTTACCATGGAATTTGATTTGAAAACTGCCAGTAACAATCTTCTCTTGGAAGTAGGCAGGGATAGATAGTATAAATAAATATAATCTAAAAGCAAAAACAGGACTGAAAATCAAATCTCCCAGCAAAAGGCAGCAAAAGCAGGGCTTCAAATCAAATCTTCAGGTCTAGAGAAGTCCGTGGCAATTACAGAACACCATCCACAGCAGAGCAGCAGTATAGAGAGAAGTACTGGCTGGACCTGTTAGAGGTCTCAGGCTGCTTTGTGTTAGCAGCAGAATTTAAAACACAGGAATGGGCTTTAGAAAACCAGAATCCAAACAGTCATTTATGGATTATTTTTAAAAGGCACCCAAATTAGCATGTCTAAACTACTTGAGTCTTCCTAGCATCTCTTTATCCCACTCCCATATCCTTCTGCTAATAGTCTTTGATTTTCTCTCCATGGGGTGGATACCTAACGGTACCCCCAACCCAGTGACCAAGTAATGAAACTAAACAGCAGGCACCTGACCTTAGCTGAACAAATCTCAGTCTCTCTCCAGGAATTTGAAACCAGCACAGAACACAGCATGTGCAAAGGCCCAAAGGTGGAAAAGGTTGGGAGCTGAGTTCTATCTGGATGGCATTCCAGAGAGAAGGTCCAGAGAGCCCGGCTGCCAAGTTCTCACCTAATTCATTTTCCTAGTAGATACTCAGTTAGTTGGCCATATTGATTTCTGTTGCTGACAGCAGAAAAATCTTTAGCTAATATCATTATCAGTGTTTATAAATGTCATCCTGCTTTGTTGTCAGGACAATAGACTTGAGGGCAGGACACATAACCTCCAAATTACTTGAAAGAGATGGAATACTGGATAAAACCCAAAAGATACAGTGTGAAAAGCAGGAAAGCTGTGGTTAAGACTCGACTGCCTGGGTATCAAATACAGGGATGGTCAGGCCACCTGGAGGTAAGGCAACATTATATGCCAAAAGCGCATTCAGTTCATCTGCAAATATTTATCAAAATACCTACCCTATGCCAGGCACCTACCCTATTGTCAGTAGCTGGAAATACAGCAGTAAACAGGGGAGAAAAGGTCCTTGCTCTCTTCAAATTTCCATTTTTAGACTTTGACTCAACAGAAATGTTGCTTACATACTTTCTCTGTCAATTATTTGACAGAGTTTCCACCTGATAAGCATATGATCCACAAACTTCATAGTCGTCAAGCTAACTGGAAATCACTCAGGGATACTGTAGAGACAAACTCCTGCTTCAGGTATTCTGGTAGGTAAAGGAAATGAAAGTTCTCAAACTTAAGTATAAAGAGTAAAAAGTAATAATAATGGCAACTGGGTAAACATGCAGATTCCAGGGGCTTTATTTCTCTGGAGTCTGATTCTGGGAGGTATGAGAACCAGGTCTTTGCACTGGTAATGAATGCTGCAAATCAGGGGTTAAGCAAACTATGGCAAATGTAACCCTCTGCCCAGTTTTCCAAATATAATTGGAACACAGACACGCCCATTCGTTTGATACCGTTTGATTGTTTTCCTGTAAAAAGCAGAGGGGTACGTGCACCCCGATGTTTATAGCAGCATTGTCCACAATAGCCAAACTATGGAAGGAGCCAAGATGTCCATCAGCAGATGAATGGATAAAGAAGATGTGGTATATATATACAATGGAATATTATGCAGCCATCAAAAGGAATGAGATCTTGCCATTTGCAACGACATGGATGAACTGGAGGGTGTTATGCTGAGCGAAATAAGTCAAACAGAGAAAGACATGTAT
>NC_138380.1:51176519-51199462 GCF_054177405.1 Leptonychotes weddellii
TGGTGGTGGGTATTGAGGAGGGCACATTCTGCATGGAGCACTGGGTGTTATGCACAAACAATGAATCATGGAACACTTCATCTAGAACTAATGATGTAATGTATGGGGATTAACATAAGAATAAAAAAAAAAAATAAGTCACATCTGCCTAACAGGTAAAAAACCTGCTTCTGCTTCTTTTAAGAATAATTTCCTTGCTTCTTTATTTTATCCTCTGGTTTCATGTTTTCTGGTTATGGCTGATGTTTTCAAAGTTGACACTAATTGATGATAAAGGAAAATTTTAAAACAGCCAGGAAAACACTTTCTAAAGATGCTTTATGGCTCTTGGTAATCTAATTTGTGGGAAATGCAGAATGGAGCACCACAGAGTGCTTTTTAATAATTTATGGTGGAGATTCATCTCCTAAGTTTAGAAACATGATCTGTGACCCAACTGTGCTGTGAACCTATTTGTGTAATTAGACGGCTGGCTACAATCCCCAACCTGGCCCTTTCTTCCTGCACGCTCTCCTGGGTCTGAGATAGATTCTTGGATCTATCCTTCAGAAAATGAATAAATGAAAAGTTATTTATAATGTATTTTTTTAAATTCTACTTATTACTAAAGCATAGAACTGGCTGGTAGATTCTCATTGTCAGAATTTTTCCTTCTGAGTTTAGAGGACAAGAGAGAAACACCAATACAAAATGATTTTGTTTTCATTTCATTTACATGCTTGAATACTACAGGATTTTTTGATCGTGTAATGAAATCAATATCCTGACTAAAAATTCACCTTAAAAGGGAAAAGGGACCAAGAATATCACAGCTATAAGTATTTCCAGTTCAAGTTTTACAGGATTCATTGAGTGAGACTTAGCATTGAGAAAACTATTTTAAAAATCATCTGGAACTTAAAGTGAAAAAAGCTAGTTATTTTATCTTTATTTTATTTACATGACTATTCTTAAGTTGTAGAATATTAAGTTTCTTACAACAAACAGGAAGAGATTTGTCTTTTTCCTACATTCATTTCTACATCCCTGACACTGTTTTATTATCCAAATTTTCATCATTAAATGAAGCGAATAGGCACTCAGCTTTAAAAGAAAAAAAGGAAAAATCCAGACAACAGACAGCTATGAATTATGTATGACCTGTGTGCTCAGGGACAACTAATTAGAAATCAGTTAAGAAGAAAGTAAGTTCTGATGCCATCCTTCTCCATTTTTACGTAAAAGAAAACTTTTAGTTTGAATATTTGTTGTCAGCAAGAACTAACATCCACAATGAAAATTTATTTATAATGTTCTATTTTATACAGTTACAGAAAAAAATGATTATATTTAACCCAGTAATGAGATCAACGGAATTGTTAAATAAAACTTGTATAATTAATTATCAAATGCCACATTTTTTAGGATAAATGCCAAAAATAACAGCTACATAAAAGGTAGAAGACAATTTTATTTAATTAGGAAATGAATAAAAGCAAGTTCCCTGCTATCCACAAGTTGTCAGATGAGTAATAAGTAAAGTAAGAGAATAAAATTTTATTTTGCCTTATAGTGATTTGTATTTATAAACTGTTTTCATGATTATATTATGTTGGACTTAATGTAACAAAAAAAAGGTTTGGGAGTAAAAGCCCAAATACTTGGGTTTGACTTCCAACTCTACTGGCTTTGTGAACTTGAGTAACTAATTTAAACCTTCTGAGCCACAGATGCCTAAAATGGAGAGTGGGGGCAATACTTGACCTATTCATATTATCAAGTTAAGTATCTGAAAATGTAACGCTTTGCAAATTATAAAGCATTATTCAAATATAAAATACTGCTATTATAAAATTTTCTAAAGCTTCAATCTCAAAACTGTAGTGACCCACCTAAAATTAGGTTAATTACACCACCCAAGAAGAGCTGCAATTCATCACCTTATGAATTCAAAGGTGTTTTCTGAGCTCAAAAAATTTTTTAAAATCTCTAATTTTGTAAATCTCCAGCATTTTCATAAGATCAATAAAGAGACAAGTCCTGGACATTTTTTTGCTATATCTAAACTGGTTTTTAATTATTCTATAATTAACACTTTAGAAAATTTTATTAATTCTATAATTAATAATTTAGGCAATTACAGTTTCTGAATAATAGAGGTCTGTTTTCATATTAGATTATGAGACTCTTGGTGCATAATCTAATTCTGAGAATATCTCCATCCTTGCTAAATATTTCTGCAATTGCATTGAAAAGGAGCGATGTTTTCATGTATGCAAGCTTAGGAATCCCTTCCCTTTCATCTATAGGCAGTCTAAATGGAAATCTGGTTTTCATCTATAGGTTGCTTGGGCAAGTGTATCAATTAAACTAGATCTTATTCATAAATGTTTATAATTTAGTCTCTGCTGCATACAATAACTGACATTTACTTAAAGCATCTGTAGAAAAACTATGGAAAATACAACAAAAAATAAGTAATTATTATATCCTGTGACCGTGAACCAGTTAAACTAATTAGTTAAGAAAAGCTTTTGACCAGAACTGGCAAATACGTGTCCAAAATGTGGGAAGCCACAACCTCCCAGCCACTAGGTTAGCACTCCCAGATAAGCATTACCGATTCTTTGCCACCAAGCCTCATCCTCTTTCTTAACCTAGTATTCCAGGAAGCAGGTACCAGTTCTGTAGATTAGACATTCAAGGGGAAAAACATTTACTTATTTATGTATTAGACTATTATGTGCCTGCAGGAGCCTATAAGGTATATACTTTTGATCTGTTTAACCAAATGAATTTGATCTCCAGAATTAACACACATTCCCCTTTGTGTCAATGCTGATGCTGGACCTTACTGTTTTTATCATAGGTTAACATTATCAGAAATAACCCAGGGTGAGAAAGGCATAAGAAATAAAAAGCAGATGACTATCTTCAATAAATAAAAGGATAAACTGCAAATTCCAGTCTTTTGACACATCAGACATATAAAAAGCAATTTTTTACTCAGAACTCATGAATAGAGACATTCCTAAGGAAAATTCTGATAAGAAGGTATAAACTTATTCAATGAGTACCTTATAATTTATGTTGTAAAAAGTCTCAGTAATGAGAAAAAAGTGAAAGCATGTTTAACTTGCATTGGGAAACAAGGGTCACTCTTTATTGGCTTTTCCTGATGGAGTATTACAATATGCATGTCCAAATGTATATTACATATTGATACTGCTTATAAGCTGCTACTCACACGCTCTCCCTATATGTGTAAATGGCAGGCCTACCTACCTGTGGCTTCACACAAAGTTCCCTTGACAAATCAAGCCCAAACTCTAGCTTGTTACCCCCAAATGTATCACAAGGGCCTCAGCTTCAGCTTGTGAGATTCACTTTTGATATTTCTGGTTGTTTTCTAAGAGTATCATTTTTATAGGTTTATCTTGGCCAATGTTCCAACTGCCACTTCTACTTTATACTTTGACCACAGTCTCATTTTGGCCTGTTCCTGCTCTTGAAAGATTGCTGCACAAAGCTCAGTTTGCTACCATGGCTTAGCCCAGGACTCAGGTCGCTGCTTGATGCTCTGGTCACACCACTCCTCAGTCTGCTGCTGGCCTCTGTCCTGTAACGTGATGACCTGCTCCACAGTCCTCACACCACCTTCACTAACAACTCAAGGCTACTGATTCATAAAGCAAATGCTGACTCCATACTTCAGATGGATCCCACAGCAAAATTACTTTAGACATAATGCTTTTGTACCACATCTCTTTTAGGTCCCACACAAATGTTAACATGCTGGGATATGCATCTACCATAAGCGTTGCCAGATTGAGGCAGATTCAGTGAAATCACCATACTATTCTCAAACCCACAGTTACCCCCCAGTGCCCCTCTTCCCCCATGTCATTGAGCCAGATTTCCTCCTCTGGAGGACTTCTTTCCTAGGGATTGCAAAGTTCCTCCTAAAATTTGCCTTCTGTTCTCTAAGCCACCGCATATCACACAGTTTACCAAATATGCCAACAGGGCTGACAGGCCATGGTGTTTTTTTCAAGAAGTACACCTCCATCTCCAGATAAATCAGTGGCTACAAATAATGTGGAAACAGGAGATATGTTGTGTCTGGGAATTCCACATGTGGGATTTGTACAATCTGTAGTTCTGGTTAGCTGGTCTTCCCTATTATTTATGCATATCTATCTATGTACACACACAAACATACACATATACATGTATATATAAACTATATGTTAATAATATAGCCACATGGAAACATAAATTACATGTAATCTCTACTGTTTTCTTTCCCCTTCTTGATACTTCCCCTTCATTTTGTATGTCGTATTGCATTGTACTCAAAGGGGAAATATAAGAGATGTATGATTAAAACTTTCCTTTCCTTCTGATTAAGAAACTGACCAATCATGGGGTGGTTCAGTCGGTTGAGCCTCTGACTCTTGGTTTCGGCTCAGGTCCTGATCTAATGGGTCATGGGATTGAGCCCCAAGTCAGGCACCACATTCAGTGGTGGGTCTGCTTGAAGATTCTCTCCCTTTGTCCCCCTCCCCCGACCTTGTGCATGTGCATGAGTGTACATGCTCTCTCTAAAATAAATAAATCTTAAAGAAAAAAAAAAGAAACTGACCAATCATAATATAATCTCTGGAGCTCTGCCTCTTCTCAAAAACATAAGAAGCATAGAATAAAAATTTTGTACAAATAATAATTTTAGTTATGGTATAAATATGAAGAAACAATGTACAACTTAATTTTAGACCTCTGTTCAATAAGGAAAAAAGAACTCTTGAAATAAAGCATTTCTTAAAGTCTTAAATTTATTTAAACATGGTTAAGTGAAGAATGATAATGATGGAGTCATAGGTTAGTCTTACAAAATAGTTGGATCATTCAAGGAAGGTTACTAAAAGTGGCTATTCTATAACTAGCACTGTGCAAGAGTAATGAAGAATAAAAATAAAGTGTACATGCTCTGTTAAACATTCTTCCATCACTGAAACAAAGCCACTTTTTGGAGACCTCTTATCTACCATTCGCCAAAAGTAAAGGCTCCCAGCAATATATATGGTGCTGATCTTCTATTTTTAAAATAATGGCAAAGTTGATGAATAAATTCAAATCCCAGGAGTTGAACCAGGAATCATAGCTGTGCATGTAATAATTAGAATCGGACACCATCATACACCAATAGCCTCAGTTAGTAAACATTTCACAATATTCTTGTTGACTTTGCTTGCTCACATGTCCTAGGTGATCAGAGTTGCAAAGACATCCAAACACAGTAATTCATTCCACAGACACCTTTAAAAAGCCTAATATTTGTCAGGCACAGGAGTGGCAGTCTGATTCCCCTTATGCTCCACTAGCTTCAGCTTGAATGTTTCCAAAAAGGGAGCATACTCTTGAGATACTTGTTTCATTTGTTAACAACTTTGTTAAAAAGTATTTCCTCAATTAGAAACAACTTAAATTCCCCAAATTAAGGAAATGGTAATACATTTTAGTACTTCCAGTCAATGAAATATTTCAATTGAAAATATTGAATGTCATGGAAAATGGTTATTGTATATAAACGTATATAAAATGTATATAAAAAGGTGAAATGTATATAAAAAGTATGATATTGGATAGACTGGATGTATAAATTGGAATGTATATAAAAAGTATGATACGTATATAAGAAGTATGATATTGGCTATATTGGAGGTATAAATTAGAGACTCATTATCTGAGATACCAGAGGCATTAGCAAATTTAAATTTCACAATAAACGTGGGGGGGGAGTGAAGAGGGGAGGACCTTTTCTCAATTCTCAAAATTAAAATATAAAAATAAGTTGATTTTAACATGTTTAATAAAATTCAGTTATACTTACAACTCTGAGCTCCTTCTTATAATGGACAGAGAGTGAATTAATTGTTGTGTTGGGGTGTGAGAAAGAGTAGTGAAGGTTTTTTTTAATATAAACTCTTTTATTCTAATGCTACACATATACAGAAAAGTGAGCAAACCATAGGTGGAGATCTTGGTGAATTAACACAAAGTAAACACACCCAAGAAACCAACCAGAAAAAGAAATAAAACATTTTGAAAATCACAGCACCTCTCCTCATGCTTCTTTCTGTTGCTAATCCCCTTTAAGCAACAACTACTAGCTAGACTTTCATCACCATAGATTGGGTTTGCTTATTTTTTAACTCTATAAAAATTAAATTATGTACTAAGCACTTTTGTGTCTCACTTCTTTCTTTCAGCATTATATTTGTCAGGTTCATTGATATTGCTGTATGTAATAATAGTGCATTTACTTCCATTGCCATATGATGTTCCATTATATGAATATATCACAATTTATCCATTCTAATTTTGAAAAACATTGCACACAGGGCACCTGGGTGGCTCAGTCGTTAAGCGTCTGCCTTCGGCTCAGGTCATGATTCCAGGTCCTGGGATCGAGCCCCGCATCGGGCTCCCTGCTCCACGGGAAGCCTGCTTCTCCCTCTCCCACTCCCCCTGCTTGTGTTCCCTCTCTCGCTGTCTCTCTCTCTCTGTCAAATAAATAAATAAAATCTTTAAAAAAAAAAAAAAGAAAAACATTGCACTGTTTCCACTTCTGGGCTATTATTAATAGAACTGTTATAAACATTCTGTACATGTATTTTTGGTAAATACATCTTGGTGCACACATTTCTATTGGGCATGTATGTAAAGGCCTAATGCTGGGTCATGGGGTATGAATACATTCAGATTAAATATAAACTGTTTTGAGCTTAACTTCAGCAAAAAATGTGAGTTCCATAACAGTCTTCAGTTTTGCCAAAATGTTCTAGGGCTTTATCAATTTTCCCAAGTGTTTTCTTACTCCTCTGACATACAAATTATTCTCCCTGCCCCTCAAATTTTTTAAGCATCAAACACACCACAAATCTTGCTGGTTCCCTCTTAATGGACTATCAGCAGGTTAAATTCTAACAAAATTGCAGGAGCTTTGTTGTTCAAACTTTTTCCCAACATCATCTCAGAAAGTTAATAAAATCCTGAATCTTTTCCAAACTTTGCCCCATATTTGCATTATATTTTTTATATTTTATATTTTTGAAAAAAGCCCTTTCCAAATTGTATCCAAAAATTAACAGAAACTGACCAAGAAGGAAAATGACCAAAAGGATGAATTAAAAAAAGAAAAAGAAATGTTACATAAGACTATTTGAGTGGAAGTGAGTTTTATACTCAATTTGCAATGAAATAATCTTTTTTTTTTTCAGCCTAATAGCTGGTAGAAATCTAATAATGAATATTCAAATAACTTGAACACAATGGTACATATAAAAATCTTGTAAGAAAATACACCAATGTCTTGATGGTAGTATCCAAAGTGGTAACTTTTATTTTAGTACTTCCTTCCATTTGCACAATATATATTATATATAATGAATAAATATTATTTGTATAAGCAGAAAATATCCATAAGGATTACACTACAAGTGAAATTTGTTTCCTTTTCAACATCTACTCATCAGTCTAAGTTCTGCTTTATGTAACTACACAGAATAAATTTAGCTTATTTTCCATATGAACACTCTTGAAATACTTTTTTAACTGTTCTGATTGTTTCTTTTTCATGGGACAAAGACCTCCAGATCCTCCTACAGTTCTTTCTATGACATGATTTCAAGACCCTGTGCAATTTCCTTACTCTCCTTTAGACATGCTCTAGTTGTGTTCTTCCAGATTTATATTGTACTAGAAATACATACACAATAGGAGCCAATAGAGACTTTTAAGAAATCAAACTTGTGAATTGCATAAAATTTATGGTAGTCTTCCTAGATACACATGTTGATTAATAATGAAGTTCTTGCTACAATATTCAGTCTGGATAGTAAATTACAGTTTATAAGCTCTACAAATTAAAACATTTCTCCTGTTCATGAAAACAAAACCAACTTTGTAGGTTAAGTTTTCATGGCTAAGATCATTACTCTGATGTAATCGAAATCTAGGCTACAAATGAGTAAACGGAGTGTTGGACATACCGCATTTCTGTTTTTTCTCCTAAATGGACTAATAACACAAATGGTTCTACAATAGGTAAGTTCAACACATGTTTTTTAAAGATTTATTTATTTGGGAGAGAGAGCGAGCACGAGCAGGGGGAGGGGCAGAGGGAGAGAAGTTTAAGCAGACTCTGCACTGAGTGGAGCCCAACACAGGGCTCCATCCCCCGAACCTGAGATCATGACCTGAGCCAAAATCAAGAGTTGAATGCATAACCAACTGAGTCACCCAGGCGCCTCAAGTTCAACACATCTTAATCTCTTCTGTTTTATAAATGGTATAATATTATTAGTATTTATTTGTACTTCTAAAAACAAAAATCCAGGGGGGCCTGGGTGGCTCAGTCGTTAGGCGTCTGCCTTCGGCTCAGGTCATGATCCCAGAGTCCTGGGATCAAGCCCCGCATCGGGCTCCCTGCTCAGCGGGAAGCCTGCTTTTCCCTCTCCCACTCCCCCTGCTTGTGTTCCCCCTCTCTCTGTGTCTCTCTCTGTCAAATAAATAAATAAAATCTTTTAAAAAAAATAAAAACAAAAATCCAGTGAAAAAAAAACAAACATGGGTTATATTACAGACCGTAATTTTGACAAGGGGTATATAAATGTTTCTGTGAAATATAGGAATATTAAAATAAACAGCATGAAGCGTATCTTCACATAAAGATTATTTTAGGTGTCAATATTTTTCATCATAAATCATTATAAACTCTCTCCTACTTTTATTTTCATATCCCTGACTCATATCTAGATTTGGATTTTTGGAAAGGTCAGTGATGCCATAGATACACTAGTGTCAATGAACACTGTCAATATTTTAAATACACCAATAATCCTATGTTATTTTTAGGGCTGCAAGAAAGAATCATATGGGAATTCAACATTTATTTAAACAGTCAGAACTTTTGAGAGAAATGTAAAGCTAACATGGTCACAAACATTCACCGGTTAATATGAATACAAATATTCATTGAGGCAATTTTTGAGAGAAAAATTGAAGACAGACTTAATACTCAATATTAGGAGAAAGGCTGATCCTATGGATGAGATGCAACTATTAAATTGAGAGCATTACAGTTTTCTACATATGAGCCTGCCTTTAATATTTCATAGAATTTTTAAATAGCATCTAACAGAAAGATATGCATATCACACACACACACACACACACATACAGAAGCACATTTGTAAATGCAGAGCAAAAAGTTAGAAAAAACCATATTATTAAGTGCTTTCTACAAGAAGTGGAAGTAGAGGCAAAGAGGGAGTTTTAGTTGTTTTTTTTTAATTTACTCATAATATATTAAAATACAATTTATATGGAGACCAGATTAAAAGGGATGATTTGACTCCAAAATGTACCTCTAAACTTTTTTTCCCCAAGGTTTCTCAAATTTATACTAAACTCATTCTTTTCTCTTTCTTTATTAAGCCTGCCCCCCACCTCAGCATATGAAAGAATAGTGACCAATACTGATGAATGGCTGACTTCAGAGCAGTGATGTCATGTACAACAACCTAGAAAACCATGAATAAAATCTGAATATAACAATAAACTCTTTATTTTTGGCAATCTTCTGAATTCCAAATTAGATACAGTTCTCTAACTTTAGTGGAAGCTCTGTGTATGTGTCTGAGAGTGTGGGAGCCAACAAAGGGTAGTGTTTGTCCCACTGAATTTAAATGTCTCTGCATATTATCCTCTTGGCTGGCCAGATGACAGAGACCCTTGCCAGTCCTACTCTTTAAATAGAGACCTACGCTTTTTAAATAGAGCTTGCTTGTTCCAGAGAAAGGTTTTCTTTCCTTGTGCTCAAATTTTACTCTTTAGGAGCATATACGAGCCTTTCTGCCATCAGTAGCTCATGCACATATCCAAGACGTGTCGGACTTATGAGCAGGTTTCTGTTCAAAAGGTTAAATTAAAATCTTTTTATTCTCTGCTTTAATTTCCAGCACCTAATGAAAAGGTCAGACCATTTTCAGGATATTTCCAAATATTGCTGTCAACTATTTTTTTACCCATTTAACTATCCATGCATAAAAGGAGCATATTTGATTCAGAAAAGCTGAAATTTCAAAATAATGCCTTCATTTCTAACCATCTGTAAACAGCTCACCTCCAGGCATTTAAGAACAGATAGGCCTCGTTATAACACACAGAAAAACAACTGCTAGCACTGATGAATGGTATTCGGTTAAAATTTTCTTTAAAAAAGGCTCAGAAAGCTCTGTGAACATCAACTCATATTATCATAGGTACCTCCTTTTCCAAGGATGGCATGTGCAATCTAAAGCACAATTATAAAGCCATCCAGTCCTATATATTTTGGCATTATGTATACCTATCACAACGTAGTCACAGCAATTATGCAGTCAGCAGAAAATGGGCAACTTCTCAATATGTAAAGTCAATTAAGACCATCATATAAAACATAATGTAAATATATGAACAAATCACCCAACTCATTCAAAATATATTCCAGTGGAAAACAAGGACATATTCACCAAAAAAGTTAAAGGAACACAATTGTAACTGAATTTACATTATTACTTAAAGTTGTGACTTGAGCTAACAGAACTAATTTTTACCTTCTATGATTAGTGAAAGCAGATTACAGTTGATTAAGTACATAATCTGTTGTCATGATATGATTATTGTCTTAAGAAAATACAAAGTTTATTTTTCTGCGGCTCTGAATTCTTCTATCATTGATATGGTGACTGCAACCTCTTACTTCCTACAATACATACATCGGCAACTAGGCATGACCTTCTCAGGTCATGAAATGATTAAGCTCTTGAGTAATTTGAGAAATTCATACACAGCTAACATTTCCAGCCCTGAATCTTACATTGCTTATATATTCTAGGGAAATGAAGTCATTAAATGAAAGAGATGAGAGGGGCACCTGGGTGGCTCAGTTGGTTAAGCGACTGCCTTCAGCTCAGGTCATGATCCTGGAGTCCCGGGATCGAGTCCCGCATCGGGCTCCCTGCTCGGCGGGGAGTCTGCTTCTCCCTCTGACCCTCCCCCCTCTCATGTGCTCTCTGTCTCTCTCATTCTCTCTGTCTCAAATAAATAAATAAAATCTTTAAAAAAAAAAAAAAGGAAAGAGATGAGAAAGATAATTCTTAGTAGATACAAATTAAATGGATGAAAATCATGTTATGACAAAGATTATAAATGGTACTTGATGATAATGAACAAGAAGAGGAGTCAGCAAATCCCCACTTTTTGAAAAATTATAACAGAATAGCATTATCATTCACAATTTGTATTTTGGTACCAAACATCTATCTTAACATCACAGTTGACACTATTTTATTTATTCACTAATGCCTCTTTTGGGCATGGCACCATTTGAAGAACTATTAACCTTGAAGGAAAAAAACATTATGGTAAAGTCTAATAACCAGACTCTGTTGTATCTATGATACCATCATCTCATTCCATATCCTTAAAAAATGAA
Source organism: Leptonychotes weddellii (assembly GCF_054177405.1). NCBI lineage: Eukaryota > Metazoa > Chordata > Mammalia > Carnivora > Phocidae > Leptonychotes > Leptonychotes weddellii. The sequence goes on from NC_138380.1 coordinate 51,188,041, forward strand.
TATATTTGGAAATAGCAATTTAAATACTAAAATAAGTATGAAATATACAGTGTTTAGAGGATAAAATACAGTGACCTAGTTTTCTTCTTTTAGTTAGAAGATATGACATTCAGTATGTAGAAAATATATACTGAGGCTTCTACTTAGAGACTTATTTCATTACTGGTGTTGATAATAAATCACCATCTTCATTACTTGCTGCAATAGCCTGAATGAAGCTTTTCTTTTCTCCTTTTGCTGGATAGATAGATAGATACATACATCCACAAATCATGGTATTTGCATGTATGTGTTCACGTGTGTGCATATAAATACAAACTGGGTTCTATTACCATCCAAAGCATTTTCAGGTTCTGAATTCTATTTTATACATGAAGGATGGTGCTCTGCTGATTAACAGATATTAAACACTGGTTTTAAATACACATACACACACAAACACACACATCATCTTGAAAGCCCATGACCATTATTTAAAAATAACATGTTTTTGGGGTGCCTGGCTGGCTCAGTTAGAGAAGCATGCAATTCTCTATCTTGGGGTCATGGGTTTGAGCACCACGTTGGGTGTAGAGATTACTTAAATAAGTATTTTTTTTAATAATATGTTTTTAAAATGAACCATAACTAGCACCTGAAAAGCCAAGACTTTTTAAAAAAAATTATCCTCAAAGATAATACTAGTGCTTATTTCCTATTTATTTAACTCTATTCCCTTCTTTGATGTATATGTAATGTGTTCCCCGTATCATAACTAGTTTTCAATCAAGTTTTATGAGGAAGGTGAGACTTCTTTAATTGGTCTTCTTCAGTTTAATTTTCTATCAGAGAAAATACAGTTACATTAAATTTCTAAATAATTTTTCCTAATAAAAAAACTTTCTTGAGACAAATGAAAAAGGAAACACAACATACCAGAACTTTGAGATGAGGCAAAAGCAGTCCAAGAGGGAAGTTCATAGGAATAAAAAATGACATTAAAAAGCAAGAAAGATCCCAAATAACCTAATTCCACATGTTAAGAAAGTAGAAAAAGAACAAACTGAGCCCAAACTTAGCAGAAGAAAAGAAAATATGAAATGTTAGAACAGAAATAGAGAACAGAAAAACAGTAGGAAAGATTAACCAAACTACAAGTTGGTTCTTTGAAGAGATAAATAAAACTGACAAACCCTTAGCTAGACCAACCAAAAAAAGAGAGAAAGGACCTATATCAACAAAATTATAAATGAAAAAAGAGACATACAACTGATACAAAAGTACAATGGATCATTAGAGGCTAATACAAACAACTATATGCAACAAACTGGACAACCTAGGAGAAATGGAACAATTCTTAGAAACATGTAATTTACCAACACTGAATCAGGAAGAAATAAAAAATCTAAATAGATCAATTGCTAATAAGGAGATTGAATCAGTAACCAAATATCTTCTAACAAAGAAAAGCCCAAGACCAGATAGGTTCACTGGTAAATTTTACTAAACATTTAAAGAAGAATTAACACAAATCCTTCTCAAACTATTCCAAAAAACTGAAGAGGAGGAAATTCTTCCAAACTCATAGACACAATGAGAAAAGAAAACTACAGCATCATTGATCATAATCAAGTGAGATTTATTCCTGGGCTGCAAAGATAATCCAAACATATGCAAATTAATAAATGTGATTATGTCACATTAATAGAATGAAAGAAAAGAATCATGTAATCATTTCAATGGACATAGAAAAAGCATTTGACAAAATTCAACATCCAGTCATGATAAAACACTTTAAAAATTAAGCATGGAAGTAACATATCTCAACATAATAAAGGTCATATATGTATGCCCATAACTAATACCATATTCAATGGTGAAAGGTTGAAAGTTTTTCCTTTAAGATCAGGAACAAGATCTACACTTATGTTGATGAGCAATGAGCAATGTACAGAATTGTAGCATCATTATATTGTACACCTGAAACTAACATAACACTGTAAGTTAATTATATTTCAAATAAAAAAAAAAGACAAGAGAGATGTATTTAAAGAAAAAAAAAAAAGATCAAAAACAAGACAAGGATCTCTAATCTTACAAAACTGGAAGTCCTAGCTGGAGCAATCAGGCAAGAAAAAGAAATAAAAGGTATGAGAATTAGAAAGGAAGAAGTAAAATTGCCTCTATTTGCAGATGACATGATTTTATACATAGAAAATTCTAATGATTCAACAAAAAAACTGTTAAAACTAATCAATGAATTCAGTAAAGTTGCAGGCTACAAAAGTAACATACAAAAATCGCAAGTAATTCTACACAGCAACAACTAAATTTCTGAAAAGCATATAAAGAAATTGATCTCATTTGCAATAACATCAAAAACAATAAAATATTTAGGAATAAATTTAACCAAGGAAGTGAATAATCTGTACTCTAAAAACTACAAGACATTGATAAGAGAAATTTTTAAAAGACACAAATAAACAGAAAGATATCCAGTGTCAGTGGATTGGGAGGATTAATATTGTTATAATGTCAATTCTACCAAAAGCTATCTATAAATTCAATGCAATCCCTATCAAGATTCCAATGGCATTTTTTACAGAAATAGAAAAAACAGTTCTAAAATTTATACGAAACCACGAAAGTCCCTGATGAGCCAAAGAAATCCTAAAAGAGAAGAACAAAGCAGAAAGCATCACACACACTTCCTGATTTCAAGCTATACCATAAAACTATAGTAATTAAAACAGTATGGCATAAAAACATACAAACAGAACAAGGGAAAATGGGGCACCTGGGTGGCTCAGTCGGTTAAGCATCTGCCTTCAGCTCAGGTCATGATCCCACGGTCCTGGGATCAAGCCCCACATTGGGCTCCCTGCTCAGCGGAAAGCCTGCTTCTCCCTGTCCCACTCCCCCTGCTTGTGGTTCCCTCTCTCACTGTGTCTCTCTCTGTCAAATAAATAAAATCTTCAAAAAAAAAAAAAAAAGAAGGGAAAATAATTAAAAGCCCAGAAATAAACCTATGCATATACATTCAACTAATATTTGACAACGGAATCAAGAATTCTCAATGGGGGAAAGGACAATCTCTTAAGTAAGTGGTGTTGGGAAAATTAGATATTCACATGTAAAAGAATGAAGCTGAAACTCCTCCCTTACACCACTCACAAAAGTTAACTCAAAATGGATTAAAGACTTAAATATAAGACCTGAAACCATGAAATTCCTAGAAGAAAACATAGCAAAAAAAGCACCTTGACATGGGTCTTAGTAATGAATTTTTAGGAATCACACCTAAAACACAAGCAACAAAACCAAAAATAAATAAGTGGGACTACAGCAAACTAAAAAGCTTCTGCACAGCATAAGAAACCATGAACAAAGTGAAAAGACAACCTATGGAATGAGAAAAAAAAATGTTTGCCAACCATGTACCTGATAAAGGGTTAGCATCCAAAATATGTAAAGAACAAGACAACAGCAAAAACAAAACAGAACAAACAAAAAATCCAATTCAAAAGTGAGCAAAAGACCTAAACATGTATCTCCAAAGAAGACAGACAAACAACCAACAGGTGCATAAAGAGATGTTCAACATCACAAAGCATTAGAGAAATGCATAAAATACCACACTGAGATATCATGTCACATCTATTAGGATAGCCATCATCAAAAAGACAAGAGATAACAAATGCTGGTGTGGATGTGGCGAAAGGGAGCCCTTGTGCAGTGTTGGTGGGATTCTAAATTGATACAGCCAAAAAACAGTATGAAGCCTCCTCAAAAAATTAAAAAATAGAACTATCATATGATCCAGCACTTCTACTTCTGAAAATATATCCAAAGGAAACAAAAACACTAACTTGAAAAGATATCTGTATCCCCATGCTCATGGCAGCATTATTTGAAGTAGCCAAAACACGGAAACCTAAGCGTCCATCAATGGATAAGTGGAAAAAGAAGTTGTGGTATATAAATACCATGGAATATTATCCAGCCATAAAAAATGAGGAAAGCCTACCATTTGCAACAACATGGGTGGACCTTGAAAGCATTATTATGCTAAATGAAATGTCAGACACAGGAAGACAAATACTGTATGATCTCAGTTAATTTGGAATCTTAACAAACCAACCAACCACCAAACTCACAGAAAAAGATATCAGATTTGTGGTTATCAGAGGCAGAGGGTGGGGGAAAGGAGGATTATATGAAGGTGGTCAAAAGGTACAACCTTCAAGTTAGAAGAGAAGTGAGTACTAGGATATAATGTACAACGGGATGACAAAAGTTAACACTGCTGCACAATATATAGGAAAGTTGTTAAGAGAGTAAATCCTAAGAGTTCTCATCACAGGGAGAAATTTCTTTTCCTTTTCTTTTTATTCTATCTATATGAGCTTATGGATGTCAACTAAACCTTTTATGGTGATCATTTCACTGTATATGTAAATCAAATCATCATGCTGTACATCTTAAACTTATCCAGTGATGTGTCAATTATTTCTCAGTAAAACTGGAAAAGAAATTTCCCTTATGTCCTAGCACACAAAATTAATCCTGAACTGTAACTTATCTTATCTCTGTTAAAATTTATAATCAAATGCAATGAGAGGAGTTTCTTTCAGAAAAAGATCTCAAGTCAATAAACCACTTTAGGTGAAGTAGGACTTTCACCTGGCTAGTCAGTGATTACTGAGATTCTATCTCATTTCTATGAAAGGGCAGGGACTGCTGTGAATTCTTTTTTTTATCTGTAATACCCTAGCAAATCAGGTGCTGCCACTGAGTTGTGTTGGTTCAGGAGAATAATTCAGATATAAGGACTCAATCAGCCATCAGTCTGGGTGCCTGGAGCATACACTGTAGCTGAATCCCCAAGTGTGCCCCCTTGTGAATTATACTAGCCCCACATCAAAGTCACCTTCTCTAGTTTGAAGCTGTACTTTGTGGCTGGGTTGGAAGTTAAGGAGCCTCTGGGGACATGGACAAACCAGCTGCTAATTAACCAGACGCTGTCTTGACTCTACGACCACTGAAAACTCTAGAGAGAAGGAAAAAAATACAGATTTCCCATGGTACTACCACATAGAGAATTATAAATAGATACTGCAAAGTGACAGTATGGTGTCAGCTACTTCCACTCAAAAGGATATAACCTATTACATAGTTTAGTTCAGATTACTCCGAGAATTATACTATGTCAGATAATGTAGGCTCTTATATTTCCATTGAAAATTCATGATATTCAACTGATTGTGGGCCCCCTAATGGAGATGAAGGTGAGCACAGAAATACATTAAACAAAGGAGGGGTGGGAGGGCGGGGAGGATGATATACCATGATCACAAGAAATACAAGCCCCAGCTCTGGGAAATAGGCCAGCAATTACAGGAAAAATGTGTACTTGGCTTTTTCTACTGTCTCAAATTTCTTATTTACAAGCATCAATGTGCATGTTAAGGCTACATGAAGTAATGTCTTCTAAGAGGGATAAGTGTGACAGAGAAAAAAAATTACAATTTTTCTCATCCAATCCCCATAGCAAATACACAGGTAGAAAATCCTAAATGCTGATGGGAAAGAAATCCTGTGTATAATATCAATGTGCATTAACATAACCATTGGTGGTCATCCATCGTCTTTAGTTTGCTCTCACTTTGCAGAGTCCCTGAACTGAAAATCTGTGAAAATTAACCTTCCCTCTGTGTCTCTATAGCTCTTCTAACTATATAAGTTCCTCTCTTGGTAGAAGATGGATGGAAGAAAAGTGGAACCTTGATATAATTTGCCTCCTTTTGTTTCAGGTTTCTTTTTTTTTTTTTAAGATTTTATTTATTTATTTGACAGAGACAGACACAGCGAGAGAGGGAACACAAGCAGGGGGAGTGGGAGAGGGAGAAGCAGGCTTCCCGCTGAGCAGGGAGCCCGATGTGGGGCTCGATCCCAGGACCCGAGCCGAAGGCAGACCCTCAATGACTGAGCCACCCATGCGCCCCTGTTTCAGGTTTCTAAAATAGGATCTCCTGAGATCTTCACCTCAAAACAGATGAATATCGAAAAATGTCTTGGGAATATAAGGTAATTTGCAACTTATATTATTCAACTGGAAAAGTAAAAGCTGAGATAAATCACAACGTATTATTTCTAAGCAAGTGTCATATCATTACATAGAAAAAAACATAGATTTTCTAAAAGATTTTTTATTTTATTTTATTTATTTGAGAGAGACAGAGCGCATGAGCAAGGGGATGAGCAGAGGGAGAGGGAGAAGCAGACTTCCCTGCTGAGCAGGGAGCCAGCCTCGGGGCTCGATCCCAAGACCCTGAGATCATGACCTGAGCCTAAAGCAAACGCTTAACCGACTGAGCCACCCAGGTGCCCCCCAAAATATAGACTTTACATGTGCATATATGTGTACATTTGAATACTTTTAAATACTTCTAAATATATATACTTAAAAATTTAACATCTTGTATTGTCCAATAAATGCTAACATATTAAAAACTCATAATGTAAAGGTAAACCCAAAATGGAGAGAAAGACAAATGACAAATGCCCAAGTAAAATATTACAATAAGGGCTGACAGATGATATGGGTGTTATGTGATGTACTACATTAAAAAAAGAAAAAGGACTGGATGTCTACATAGCACTGGACATGAAAGAGCCTATGATATTGCTATGAGCAATAGAACGACATGGTCTTAGATATATAAATGTTAGATCTTGAAACGACTGAGTCATGATCTAGGTTACTCCTCCAGCTTTTATGAAAATCTGATATCACTATATCCATTCTATAGATGGAGGAACAAGGTCCAGAGAAATTCACTGACCTGCTGCCAACATCTCCAAGAGCAAAGAGTAGTAAAGTTGGAACCAAAAGCAAGATCTCCTTTCCCCTAACACATTGAATGGACTTAAAAAACATTAATCAGGAAGACTGAAGGTCAAGCAGCTCTCAGGATAGGCAGTATTTAAATATAAGATGATCAAGGCTCATACAGGATCCATATGAGGCTACAGTAAGAAAAATCACATAGATTACAGGGTTTTACATGTTTTGTCATGTCTGTCAATTATGGCAAACACAATTGTTAGGCTTAGAGAATTATCAGCATCTGAGAGAAACAGAGACAGAGACAGAGAGAATGAATCTAAAGCTTTATAAATTATATTTTTCTTACAATGTGTTGTGTGCACTCTGATACTTTCAATCCTGTATTGTTTTGTTTTGTTTTTTTTAAAGATTTTATTTACTTATTTGACAGAGATAGAGAGAAAGCACAAGTAGGCAGAGAGGCAGGCAGAGGGAGAGCGAGGAGCAGGGAGCCTGACGTGGGGCTTGATCCCAGGACCCTGGGATCATGACCTGAGCCGAAGGCAGACGCTTAACTGACTGAGCCACCCAGGCGCCCCAATCCTGTGTTTAAATGCTGGTCTCAATCCACTAAATCGATTTCTCAACTGGTCTCCTTGTCAGTGAGAAAACAGTTATAATGAGGGGGAGGACGTCTCAAGTTGCTGGACCAAGAAATGCCCAGGGTTTCGTACAAGACAGAAGAGCAAGGTAGTAGTGGGCATATCATCATTTTCGGTGCAGAGGCTGTTGGGACCTTGACAAAGTAGAAATGAGACAGGCAAAAGATTTTGAGTCTTTGAATAAGTGAGAGGTTATAGTAAGATTGACAGACAGTTTGTTGCCTTGACTTAATCAATTTTAAACATTACAAAGTTTAACATTACTATGAGGAAGTCAAACTATAATTTGCTTCCAGTATTTATATGAAACTACTTTTAGAATTTATGAAAATGAGAGATGAAGAAAGAGGGCAGAATGGAAGAAATAGAGTCAGAGAAAGAGAGAGAATGAGAGATGGAAAGAGTGAAAAAACTCCTGTTCCTGGCATCCTTCCCATTTTAATTCTCTGGGATTACCAGAAGAGAAATATTTAGCTTTATTCAAAACCAACAGATCCAATAAATAATGAGCCATGCAGGATAAATTAACCACTTGTCAAATGGGGCTATTTAAGCTCATCCAAAATCACATATGATGCACATTCTACATAAGTCTAGATACTAAGGATGAAATAAGAGCCTGCATGCACACACTTTATGTGTGGTAGTTGCAGTATTCAAAAGTAATTTTTGCACTCACTGATTCCCTTAGAACCTAACATTGCTGTGATGTAGGCAGGGATAATTTAGAACTTCTGTTGGTTTAAAAATACTATTAAAAGTTTAGCCCCATAAAGTTAAAGCAATTTAGAAGTTTAGGGAATAAAAAGTGTAAGTAACTCAGTATCCCAGGGCTAACAACTGTTAAGAGTTCGCTGTGTATCCTTCCAGACACATTCATATATATATATATATATATATATATACACACACACACACACACACACACAACATATATATAGCATATGATTTCTTTTCACTTTAGCATATGATTTCTTTTCACTTTTGCAATCTGTCTTAGACCTTTCCATGTCTAGATATATGTCTCTATCCCATTCTAATGATAGATATATCATAAATTAAACCTTCTCCAATTGTTTTGTGAATATAAATAAAAAGCCTATAATGCATGAGTGTGAACACATGTATAGATATTTCCATACCATAATTAATTCTACAAATTTGGATTGATTGCACAGTATCACATTTAAAATTTTGAAATGCTAAATTGGTCCCCAAAACGTTTCCAACACTATATCTGAATGCCCAGTTCCCTATACCATTACCAACCCCGAGTGACACCAATATTCCAAAAACTTTTACCAATGCTTCAGGGTGAACAAGAGTAACATATTTATTTTTCTTCTTAAACATATGTCATATGTTTAATGATCATTTGCATCTCTTCTATGAATCATGTCTGCATATCCCTTGTCCATGTTAATAGTGACTTTGGTGATCTATAGGAACACTTCATATATAACTTATATATTTATGATATATATTTACATATTTACCCAGTATCTAGTATATGTTACATATATTATCTATCAGTCTACAACATGTGAAATTCGCAATCTTTTTTTTTTTTGCAATCTTTTTCTTTATGCCTTCTGAGGTATATATTTTGGTGGTAGGAATTTAAAACAAACAAGCAAACAAACAGATTACAGATGAGCACACAGAGACTCAAGGGTTGAACTGACTTGTCCATGGTCACAGAGGTATATATTGGTGATTCCGAGAGTCTGACTTTAGTTGGCTGAAGTTTTCTCTGGCTAGAGCTCAAACAAACTACAGTAACAAAAAAGCTGTATGATATTTTTGGCAGGTTTTATTTCAAGGTTCTTGAATATATTATACATATATAAACATGCACACATACCACACACACATAACCATACACTCTTTTAAAATTCTTCTTTTATTCTCATACATAAAAGGCTACTTTCCACAGATCATTTTAGCTTCAGATGAAGTGAAATTGAGTCTAAAATCAATTTTAATTAAAATCAGCTCAAAAAACTTGATACTGGATTGCCAGTGCTAGGAGAAGATCTGCAGAGTTTTAGCTAGTAAATAAAACCTCCAGTCCCATCGGAAGAGCCTTAGAAATCCTTCTTGCCTCACATTAGCCTCATCCTGAAGAGGATTCTGAAGAGAATCCTCTTAGTTTCTGAAGAGAATCATTAGCTAATAATATGTATGTAAGTGGAATTAGTATAGTTAGATTTGTTCATCAATAAATGATATGAACCAGAGTTTGAACTTCAGGACCAGCATGCCTATTATTTCTGTCATATCAAATCTATCCCCTATTCATCTTGTCTTTCCTCCATAAATAAACAATGCTACACCATCATCTACATTTCATTATCTGGCTACTGCTAACACAAGGATAATCTGGAGCTATAAACTGTATATTAAAATAAAGCCTCATTTGGCAAATGCAAAATTTTTATCAAAACATAATCCACTGAGTTTACAACTCAAAAGGTACAACCACTCTTTTTTTTTTCTTTTTATTTATTTATTTATTTTTTTTATTCTTATGTTAATCCCCATAGTTACAACCACTCTTAACAGATGTTAAATGTTTTACATTTTTTTTCCTTGCAAAGAATTTAAGTGAAATATTTGTTGTATGTGTGAGGTATCAAATAGTCCCACATGACAATTCCACAACTTAAACTCAGTAAGACAGATGGATTCCTAAAGGTCTGTCTATCTTGAAATCAGTGTGAAAACAAAACAACCACATATGAATTTTTTAATGAAAAATGAATAGAATGAGGAATTTTTTCCTCATTTATCATACCATTATTCACAAGAGTTCCTAGTAGGATTATACCAACTTTCAACAACTGCAGATTTTTCCCATTAAGATTATTTGCCTAATCATTTGAAACAGGTAACCAAAAAATAATCTTTGCACAATTTTATTTGAAGTAGAAATTCTCCTCAAAAACATAGTTTCAATCGAATTTCAAATGAATAAGTACACTTAAGATTCTAGCAGTAAAAGATCCTATAAAATTTTTTTTTAATATGTTGCTTAAATATCTTCAGAAAATAAGAGCCATCAAAGAAGTATTGTGCACTTATTACTGTTAGTAATAATAGTAATAGTAATGCATTACTATTAGTATATTATTAATACCACATAACTATTATTAGTACTAATTAGTATAGTATAAATATTATTTATTTAGCTGTAGTTTATATAGTCTATAACCACAGATTTTGATCCTGTGCATAACATAACCTTCCTTTCAGATGTTTAAAGCACACAAATTGAACATTCAAATTTCCAACATAATCCTCAGTGTTCATTAGGTGGAAAAGAGCATTATTCCTGATTCCAGGTGAAAATGCAAACAGAAGCACATTAGAATGCTTTAACAAAGGCCCCCAATCTGAGAGACTGGATATAGCTTGCATCACCAGACTTGTGATGAAAAACCTATGTCAATTCTCACAAATGTTTCTCCATTCATCAATTCAGCATTTACTGAGCATCTGCCATGTGCGAAGCCTCAAACTAGGCCCTGGAAATCCAAATAAATAAGTTAGAATATATGTCCTCCGACATCAAGAAGGTGGTGAAGCAGGCGTCAGAGGGCCCCCTCAAGGGCACCCCGGGGTACGCTGAGGACCAGGTTGTCTCCTGAGACTTTAACAGTGACAGCCACTCCTCCACCTTCGGTGCCAGGGCTGGCATTGCTCTCAACGACCACTTTGTCAAGCTCATTTCCTGGTATGACAATGAATTCAGCTACAGCAACCGGGTGGTGGACCTTATGGTCCACATGGCCTCCAAGGAGTAAGAGCCCCCTGGACCACCAGCCCCAGCGAGAGCAAGAGGAAGAGAGAGGCCCTCAGCTGCTGGGGACTCCCTGCCCCAACTTATCCTCCAGAACATTGAGAATCTCCCGACCTCCACCGTTTCCATCCCAGACCCCCTGGAGAAGGG
>NC_138380.1:51199562-51215073 GCF_054177405.1 Leptonychotes weddellii
TTTGGGGAGCCCTACCTTGTCATGTACCATCAATAAAGTATACTGTACCCAGCCTAAATAAATAAATATCCTCACAAGAGTTCACAGTCTATCAGAAACACAGGTAAGTATAATGGTTACTCAACGACATGGATCTACTCAACAGAGGAATAGATAAGTGAGCTGGCAGAGGGTACAAATAGCAAGAAGGCATGGATGCATATTTTATTCAGGACCCTTCAAATAGCACTTGCCCACAGAGAATGTGAGGAGGACTAAGTAGGAGGTGAGGATGAAGAGGTAAAAAGGACACACTACAGAATTCTCACTTTGTGATGTAGGCAATGGTGTTCTTTCAGCACAGTGTTCTTTCTATATATATCAAGTTCTCAATAAATGCTTGTTGAATACACTGACTGAATGATTTTCTCATAATAGGTAAAGAAATTAATGCTGAAGTATAAAGAGATATATAATTCAGTCATACTCAGTACTGCAAGTATTACACAGTATTGAAACCAGTACATAACGCCATTCTTGAATACAGCAAACAGCTTTTTAATGTTTACTTATTAAGTCATCATAGGGGTATGAAAGAATAATAATAATATTGGCAGCAACAGTATATACAGCATCAAGAATTTATTATAGGTATTTAAGCCTTCTGTCTTCAAAGGCCATCACAGCTACGATCTTATTTGGTCCTTCCTTGATTTGGAGTTCACAGCATTACTGGGGACAGATGGCATGACTAAAAATACCCACAGAATTAAAGCATGGCAGCTTTTGATTAGGTATCAAAATTGGTGTCATAGACTAGGAAGAAATAAATGGTAAAATTGCATAGACATGGTATGACCATATCATGGGAGTCAATTCCCTAATTCTCATGGCTTCATTAGGATGGGGCTCTTGAAAATAGAAGAGAAGGTATCCAGGGAATCTCTCCCACTTTTGTGACCTCACAGAAGTAACAAAGTCAAAGACTTTGACATTTAATATATTACTTTGTGTGATCACTATATCTAATCATTACTTTATTTCATCCCTTTGTAGGTCCCTTAAGGTCTGATCTTGTTAGATTTTGTATCCACAGGGCTTCATGCATATAGAAACAGCTTCTAAAACAGTGTGTGCATCATAAAGGCAAATAGTGGATTTGGACCAGGATGGAACGGGATGAGGGGAGGAGGAAAAGGGCAGGGGAGGGGGCAGAGGAGGGGAGAAGAGAAGAAGAGAGAAAAGAAGATAGGGATGTCATGGAGAGGCAAGGTTAGGCTAGGCTAGAACAGAATAGAACATCTCAGAGTGCACTACATATGGTGAGGTTATTACACAATGAAGCTTAAGTTTCAATTATCTGTATGTGTGCAAGTAATCATAATTTAAAATTATTTTATTAGTGTAGGTTGTGGTACACAAGTTTGAGACACACTCGTTTAGGAGGATAAGTGTAAGTTGATGGGGTCAACTTCCAGGTTTGGCATGGCTGGCCCTATGGTCTTTGACAAACCAAATCACTTAGTTTCCTAACACTGAAATAAGATGTGGAATAAGGATGATATTCTTTAGATTATAGAACTGTTGCAAATTTAAAATTTAAGTGAACTAATGTATGAAATACCTATAAGAATTCCTAGGGTGCCTGGGTGGCTCAGTCGGTTGAGCGTCTGACTCTTAATTTCAGCTCAGGTCATGATCTCACGAGCCCACCATCAGGCTCTGTGCTAGGCATGGAGACTGCTTGGGATCCTCTTCTCTCCCTCTCCCTCTTCCCCTCCCTACCCTTCTCCCTCTCTTAAAAAAAATAAAGAAAGAAAAAGAAAGAGAAAAAAGAATTCCTAACACCCCAGAAGTATTCATAAATTATCAATATTATTTTATGGTAGTCCCTTAGGCAATTATATTTGAATGTAACTGAAATAATTCTCTCAACATTTCTGTTAATAGCGAAAACATAATCTAAAGAGAAATCTAGCCTACTGAGAAGAGTTTATATTTGATATCAGCTCTTAGACTCATTGGAAATGTATCTAAATAGCATAGGTTATTGATTACCATGATTTGGTGCAGAGAAATTTTGAATCTCTGCCTCTACACGTTTGCATTTGCATTAATTCTTGAATTACCAGCAACAACATGGGAAAGTTGCATCAAAGACGTAATCTATATCTCCCTTTGTTTTTATGTAAACATTACATTGTAAAGACAAGTTTAAATATACACACACTTGCTCATACACACAATCAAACTTTCACTGGCTATCTGCAATTGAGAACACAAAAAGAAGCATCAGCATCCAATGGAAAGTACCTTTTCTATAAAAATGAAAGGATGGGTAGTAGCATATTTGCAACGAAAGAGAAAAAAATAATATTCTTGAGACATAAGCATCTGACTGAGTTAAGGAGGTGGTATGGAAAGAACCTTTCTTTTTTTTTTTAAGATTTTATTTATTTATTTATTTATTAGAGAGCGAGCGAGAGAGAAACAGCATGAGAGGGGGGAAGGTCAGGGGGAGAAACAGGCTCCCCGTCGAGCCGGGAACCCGATGCGGGGCTCGATCCCAGGACTCCGGGATCATGACCTGAGCCGAAGGCAGTCGCTCAACCGACTGAGCCACCCAGGTGCCCCTGGAAAGAACCTTTCTATACAAATGGAAGGATAGGTAACACATTTATAACTAAGGAGAAACAAAAATTCACACTCTCGAGATATAAGCACTCACCTGAATTAAGGAAAGCGGTAGTGGGAGACATAAAACAAAGGAAAGATAAAAAGGAGAAAGCAGACAAATAAATTCTTATTAATTTATTATTCGTTTTTTACATTCAACAAATCGAAAGTATTTATTGAATCCGTACTTCATGGAAGATATTATTCCAGGCAAGGGTAGGGGGGATGACACAGGATTCCAAAATAGTGTCTCTGCCTCCGTGAAGTTGATGTCCTAATGAGAGGCAAGAGACCACAAACAACTAAGTAAGGACACACTCTGCTGGTTGGTGAGAAGAGCTGTGAAGAAAGCAGGAGAAGGGGAAAGGGAAGGTGGGGTGGGGTGGGGTGTAGTAGGGGTAGGATTGCTAGTTTACACAGAGTGGTCAGGAAAAGCCTCCCGGAGAAGGCGACAATTGAGCGCAGATCTGAAGATTGATGCAGCTACCCGGGAGAGATGATCTATGTATCGAACGAAGAGCAGCAGCAAGTACAAAAGCACCAACTTCAGAGTGTGCTTGGCATGTGGACAGTACAGCACAGAGGTCAGAGTGGGAAGAACAAGTGGCAGGAGATGAATGAGAGTGAGTGAAGCATGGGTTCTCAGAGGCCCTGGGATGCATTTCTGCTTTTACTCTGAGAGAGATGAGAAGCTACTAGAGGGTTCTAAGCCAAGGTGAGGCATAGTATGACTTCTAAAAGCTCACTGGGGTTGCTGGTTTTAGAAACAACTAGGGCAAGTTGGAGGCCACAGAATTTGAAGCCGAAGCAAGATCACTGAGAAAACTATTGCAATAATCCAAGAGCCACGGTACAGGCCAAGATGGGCAGGATTATAGTAGAGGTGGAGCTACCAGGATTCAGGGATAGGGAGATGGGTTGCGGAATAGGCAGAAAAAAGAGTCAAGGAAGATTGCCCGAGTTAAGATGGATATAGGAAAGTGAAATTCTAAAATGAGAGAATGAATGAATGAGCAATTTAAAAAAAAAAAAAGAAGGGAAAGGAAGGAAAGAAAAGAGAAACGAGAAAAGGAGATTTAACATGCAAATAGTTAGAGAACCCAGAGTTAAGTTTTACCCCTGCTAATAAGGAAGTATTCACTGGCAGCTGCAGGTGGGTGGTGAGGCAAGGTCCTGCCACGGAAAAGATGAGGCTCTGGGCATGAACAAGTACCTATGTTCCTTTAAGGGTTTAACTTACTGCAAGAGAAATTTAGGAATAGAACAGAGCCTTCAATTTGAAATAGTTATTAGGGGCAAAGCATATTAGGATGTTGTCGTGCAACAATCGGTTGTTACTCTCCAGCCGGTTAATGCCAGCCAGGCAACGAAGGTAATTGTAAGGATCAAAGAGCTGAGCTCCTACAGAGAAGCAAGTGCATACGTTGCCAATATTTCATCATTCAGCGCTACATTCCTTTTTCTCCTAATATGAAAGCTATAAAAGGAAAAGGAAAAAAAAAAAAGCCTCTGAAAGTGCTATTGTTAAGACCAAAAACTAATTAGTCATTGCTTCCCAAAGTGTTATGTGAAATGTCTCCAGAAATAATGGTCTGCTTTCTCAGATTTTATAGGTTTGCTGAGTCTAGTGTTCTCTGGAATTTCCTGTTTCCCTTGCTAGGGAAGATTGAGTAAACTTTACAAGTCATCTTGAATAACACAAACCTTTCAATAAAGGCAATCATTTGTGGATTCATAAAGTATACAACTAGCCTTGAAATAAGGATGAGAGTGGTAAATAAAAGCAATCCCGAGATTGTGTATATGAGTGTGACTAAACTTTTTGGTTATTATAAGCCTGAGGTAGTCATTTTATACTCTTTGAAGATGATGAATGAAAAATTCACATTTCCTTTCAGAGTGTTCACAAGTCAAATAAATTATGGTCTAAATATGCCCAATGCCCCTAATGTTTGTAAATAATTTGCAACAATTCAATCGTTAATTACACACCTATCCCTGGATTAAAAAGTTGCCATTTGATATTAAGTACCATTGTCCTTGTATGTTAGTAAAATATTCAGATTCTATGCTTCTCAGTAAGGTTTCAAAACAGTATTAGCATTTGTGAAAACGCTGCCACTGATATGGAAGCTCACTTGGAGAGCAACAAATGACTTCTGCAGAGCAGCTGCCTTTAGAGGTTCCCACGTACGAAAAATAATACAGTTATCGACATTTCTCTTCTAAAGCTCTTGATGTATACCAATCCATTCCCTGAAATTATTCTACCTGATTTAGTCAGATGTGGCTCATAATTATGCCTGACTTATTCACAAGAAGTATTATACATGTGTTAATATCAAAAATCAAATGCAAATTCAGGTCTGCAATTGTGTAGCCACATATCACTGTGCTAATATATATGGGGTCTATGCCCCACTGAGAGCCAGCAATTAGTGTCCAAAATGAAAAAGTATTTCTCTTATCAAAGTTGAAAAATATATGCTGGCTTGGTAGAAGGCAAGTTGACTTGAATTCATTACAAAGGGATATAATTACTTAAGTACAAAATAAACCTGTTGTAAGACATATGATGATTCCATCTATATACATAGGATCATAAGGATAGTATTGAAGAGACTTATAATTTATTCTACAAAGAGCCCAAACCATGATGAAGCTTGCCAGGGAAAAACTTTCTCACAATATTTTCTATAGATGTAATGTATAATGAGTATTTAAAAGTTAACTCTCCAGAATCACAACCCCCCATAGCACTTTCTGCTTCCTGAAAAAGCACCAATAATTTAGTATTGACTGGAAAAGGAAGATCCCCCTTTGGAGTCATGAGTAAGACTTAGTTAAATGTTAAAATATGCCACAGAGGTCATCCACTCTGATATTTTGAAAACACAAAATTCAATTTAGCTGACAAGCTTTTTCAGGAGAAAATCAGAAAGCAGCTCTCTCACCAACACATGGCACCTTCCCACTCAGCTGTGAATGGGGAAATAGGTCATGCCACCTTCAGCTTTGTATTTTTCTCTTTCATGGTCAAATACCTACTGAATAATCTTAGCTCTTCTTCAATAGTTTTCACAACACAGTTGTCATATATCTCAGATGCAAAGTGTCATTTTACAACTATTTCTACATTTGCTTGAACAAAATTTTCTGAACAATTTTGTTAATAATTTTGCATTAAAAATTTAAATCTATTTGAACACAGTTCTAAAAGTTGTCTAAAAATTCATGTCCAAGTAATTTTACTAAAAGCAAAGGTTTAACTTACTAAAGGGTATTTTATGACAAAAAAAAAAAAAAGAGAGATGGGTAATAAAATTATTTTCACAAATCTTTCCTAGGTAACCCAGAGATATCTTTGTTACATAACAAGAGTACCATGTAATTTGAACACACAATAAAATGATCATAAAATATATCATTATCATTGCTATTGCTTGTATTGCATGTAGCTACTAAAGGCTAAAAGAGGAGAATACCCCTTAGATTTTTTTTTGACAACCTTGTTGTAAAATTAATATAATCACGCAATATTTAAAAGGCAGAATAGAAATAGTGCTAAATGTCTTCCCCTTCTGAGGAATGTTACCATTATACAGGATAAGAAAAACAATTCTGAAAAACAAAATTTTCATACAAACACTATATATCAGTAAGCATATAAAGCTAAAACTTCTAAAATTTATATCACACTTTGTATTTTCTATTTATTCTGTCCTCCAAATACTTAAAGGAAGATTAGTACTTTTGCTATTATAAAAGGTGACTAAAATAACCAAATTCAAACTCAAGGAAGACCCTATTTCCTCAAAATATTCAAAAACAATTTTTATACAGGAATTTAATTATTGTATTGATGGAAAGTAGGGAAAGGGAAAATCTACTCTGTCTCAGTGATTATTATATAATTTATATATAATTACTTTACTTGATCTTCATACCAACCTGATGAGGTAGATATAATTATTCTCATTATACAAATGAGGAAAATAAGACCCAAAGAATTTAAAATAACAGGCCAAAATGTGCACAGTCAATAAGAGGTAGGATTGGTATTTGAGCCCAAATCCATCTATTTCCAACTTCTTTTCATTACACCATGATGAAGGGGAGTTTTAAAAAAGAACTCAGTAGATTGTCAAGTGAATAACAGTGAACATCTGGAAACTGACTTGGGTGAGAAGTACAATTTTTATTGTTATATTAAAGATCAATAATGTGGAATACCATAATTCTAAATTAAGGAAAGACAAACTCACATTGCAAGACTAAGAGTGACTTCAAAATTATAGCATGATATTTATAAGTAATATGTATCAAAAAGACGGGAATTTTCTTTTTTAATTAATTAATTATTTTTTTTTTTAAAGTAGGCTCCATGCCCAACATGGGGCTTGAACTCATGATCTTAAGATTAAGAGTGGCATGCTCTACAGACTGAGCCAGCCAGGAGCCCCAGTTAAAGAGTTTTCTCATTCTATTCAAGGATATATTTATATGCTGGTTGTGCTAGATAGTCTCCAAATGTGTTGGCAAATTCCTTTCCTCCTTGTAAATGTACACAATTCCTCCCAACAAGAGGTGGAGCCCACTCTCTCTTCCCTTAAATCTGCGTTGGCCTTGTGACTTGCTTTGGCTCATATAAGTGGTGTGAGTGGTACTATGTCAGTTCTGAGTGAAGCCATTAAACACTTCTAGCCTTTAAGACGCCTAGTACCTTTGGCTTTCACTCCCTTGAGATCCAGCCTCCGTGTAAAAAGCTTGGGACTATGAATGATAGGAGGTCACGTGGAAAAAAGCCTGTGAAGAATGAGAGGCCCTCCTGGACTTGCCATCCTCAGCCCCAGCCGAATGCCGTGAGAGCAGACAAGCAATCCCGCCAAGAACTATCGAAAATGCAGAACCATGAGCAAAAACTGATTGTATTTTAAGTCACTGTATCTTGGGGTGATTTGCTACACATAAAGGGAAAAAGAATATAGTGGTTAATTAAATCTGTTCTTTCAAGCTACCTCTTTAAACATCTTGTAATATCTTATGAATAAAGCTTTTTTTTTTTTTTGGAATAAAGCTTTCTTCTAAAGGGACATCTTACCATTTGCAATGACGTGGATGGAACTAGAGGGTACCACTAAGTGAAGTAAGTCAATCAGAAAAAGACAATTATGATTTCACTCATATGTGGAATTTAAGAAACAAAACAGAGGATCATAGGGGAAGGGAAGGAAAAATAAAATAAGACAGAATCAGAGAGGGAGACAAACCATACGAGACTCAACTATAGGAAACAAACTGAGGGTTGCTGGAGGGGAGGGGGTTGGGGTATGGGGTAACCGGGTGATGGGCGTTAAGGAGGTCACATGATGTAATGAGCACTGGGTGTTATATATAACTGATAAGTCACTAAACTCTACCTCTGAAACTATTAATGAACTATTAAGTTTAAATAAAATAAATTTAAAATAAAATTAAATTAAAAATAAAGGGACATCTAGTACCTAGAAATGAACCTATCTCAATTTTGTAAGAGAAGTAATAAATTAGGATTACTGATTTTCTAAGAGTTAAGCCTTAAACTAGATAAGATACATAGATATATATACACCCAAAAAGAGAAAAAAAAAATCCTAAGTTATTTGTTGGAAGTTTTCACTCAGCAAAGGCATAAAAAGCTAAGTTTGAAACATTCATAAAAATAATCGATGTCTTTTTTTTAAATAAAAACAAAAGATACCTGTTCCAAATAAACTGCAGTACTCCAGGTAATTGGTTGTAAAAAAATAAAACAAGTATTAATAAAATCCACTAGTTTAAACCCATTATAATTTTAGTAAAGTATATCTCAATTACCCAATAGCAGTCTGCTATAAAGTGACTTTGATAGAAAACTGATGTCTTTGCAGCTATTAGCTCAGTAGAAACCTTTCTACATTAGTCTTCGGAGGCACACATAGGGACTATTAGAGTGGAAGTTTGAAGACTTAGCCCTTCCCTCCTCACACTCAGGGCTGGGAAGAAGCTGTGAAATTATTAACATGAAATTCAGATAGGAAATGAGTCTAAAGAGAGGAAAAAATAACCTTCAACCCAATCCATTTTGAGGTTAGTGGCAGCTTTTTTTTTTCTTTTTCTTTCTTTCTTTTTTTTTTTTTTTTTAAACACTAATGACAGGTTGGGCTGTAGCCTGCTGCTACTTCTCTCTCCAAGTCCAAACCCCACAGTGATTCCTTCCTTTCCCATGACCTATTGCTAGACTTCTGCTTTCTTTCCCCACAGGCTTGGTTTCCCCCTCCTTTGAAGATTCTGTTTTATAAAATCAATGCCTCATTCTTGCCTATAAGAGTGCTCTTTGGAGACCACTGTTAGTAGTCAATTGACGGAAACTGGGCAGAGGAGAGTTGATTCAAATTTTCCACATGTGTATAAGCATTTGTTTATAATCTACTCACAATTTGCATATGCATTCTCCAACCAGGTCATCCCACCTGCCAATATTAAATCTGTTAGTTGGCGATGGCTTCTCCTTTCTATCCTTTCTTCCCAGCGATCACTGCCCCATGTTTTATTTTTAATAAAATGGCATAGGATTGCAAAAAGTGATTAGATGGGGGAAACTGAGGAGAATGAGACATTTTTGGACTGTTTCTCTCCATTTTACTGTCTGCTAGAAGATGAACCCTAGGAAAAGAAAAAGTCTTTTGTGTACTTGGAGACAGAACATACTAGAACTAAAACATGCACTTACAGATTTGAGAATGTGTCCTCTTTCCATCTTCTGGGAAAGTAAGCAGAGTCAAAGTAGAATGAAAAGATCTACATTTAGACACAGTGAGAAAACGCAAGAATATTCAGTGGCTCCTAAAAATAGATTACAACAGAGAATGATATTATGCCAATCACAGAAAACCCAGGGTCAAGGCATTAAAGATATACCCAGACCAGGATTGACCATCACTGGGATCCCTTCTGGGGCCAGTCCAGGGCTCAGCCTCCACAAACAATAACAACCAGACTTTCAAGATTTAGTGCTGTCCTTACAAGAGACTGTTTTCACTCAGGGCCCTCATTAATCTTGTGCATTCACCCTGAGCCTAATCACGTGGTGAGCTAAGGTTAAGAGTCTGTTCTTGGGGAGCTAACTGCTTACTTGTGAGGTAAACTCACTCATCCATGACACTGAGCTACCAAGAGGGCAGTGAAAGAAATAATTTAGGAAATTATGCCCTGGAAGTTTCACGTTATGAACATGTGAATCTGTCTCCCAGCTTCAAAGTCACCTCATTTGGAAAAAAGTTCCCTGTATCTTTCCAGACATAAAAAGAACTGTGGTTTTCTTTGTGTTTTTAAAAGATGTTATATCTGCTCATGTTAAGGCAAGTTTTGAGATAGAAAATCTGGGGGGAATTGTTTTGAAATTTACCTGTTTCTTAAGTAACCACTTTGAAGCTAATTCATTTTGTAAAATTATTTTATGTGTGGAATAAATTCCTGAAAACACTACAGAATCCATTAGCTAAAACAATAAGATTTCTATAGTCTGCAAACAAGATAGTTTTCATTCAGAATACACAACCATGAAGGGTAAAGTGAAATGGGACAGAGTAAAGAAGAAATTGTGAATAGTAAAAGTGAATGCAAATCAGCTTAGCAAGTTAAAGTGACATAATGGGTATCTAGCAAGGTCCAGATTATAGCAGTATCTTTGCATTAGGTGTCATCTCTGCCTGGAATGCTTTTCCATCAGATCTTTGTAGAACAGCCTGTTTCTCATTCAGATATCCACTTAAATGCCACCTCCTTGGAAGGCCCATCCTTGACTGATCTAAAGCAGGCTTCCAGGCACTCCTGATTACTTCATTTGTTTTAATTTCTCCGAAGAAGTATTACGACCTGATATATTTTGTTCATTTTATTCCCTTCCACTCCAGCTCCCAATTAAAACATGAGCTCCGTAAGAGGAGAAATCTTATCTTTCATTTTTCACCACTGAAGTCCCCAGAATCCCTTGGAATGTCTGGCAGAGATTAGGTATTTTATAAAATCTGTGGAGTCAATGCATAAACAAATGAATGGATGCTTTCAGAAGGGCTTAGTTTGTTTGCCACATAAATTTTAGGAGTTTTTAGTATGAAAAATCTGTATCAAGAAGAAACTTTGATATCCCTGATATAAGGCTGTAGCTAAACCCATAAAAAGAGCAGGAACTCTGTTTATTGTAGATTATTATGCCAGGACCCATACTTCAAACCCAGAGTGATTTACGAAGATTTTACTATTACAGATGACAAGAGCATACTAAACTGATATGGTTAGCTCCAACAACCACAAAAAGTAACCCAACAGAAGTCAGTGATTTCTGCAAACAAAATAACTACAGGAAATACACCTATTCCTGGGCCTGAAATTCAGACTTCATGTCAACAGTCTAGAAAGATAAATAAATTATCCAGGGTAATCAGATAGTGTGCTTGTCCCAAATGCGGGAAAACTACATTTAGGAAGAGAATGTTTGTTCCTGCCTGGCCTCCCGAACAACTCTGGCAATTTATCTAATCTCAGTGGTTTATAGGTTTTGTTTATCTCACTGAGGTCCACTTCTCTGTCCTAAACATTTCTGTAGAACAGCAGATTTTTCGTTTTTACAAAATGGGGGCTGTTCTCACGGTGCTTGTGCCTGAGGCTGGAATCTGCAGGTGCAGGCCTCCAAGATTCATGGGCAGCCATCCCTGGAAAGCTGCACCCTTCCCCAAGTGCAAGAAACAGGCTGCAGGAACTTTTCACAGTAATGCTGTGTGCTTGTAATTTTTAATGAACCTACCCAGTGACATATCCTTACAGCTATTTTCATAAAGAAACCAGAACGTTTTTATAAAAATGGAAATATTTTTAGGAGATCTTAGCAAAAGAAAAGATTTATTTAAAAAAAAAAAAAGCAGGTTTCCAACCCTCTTCAAAGGTTTGAAAGACTTTATTTCAACAACAGAGTATAATTTATCATTAGCAGCATTCTCCTCTGTATAATAACGGGAGCAATAAATAGTACACAGAATGGAGTCATTTGCCCGTCTTTGGAGATTCTGAAGTGTGTCTGGAGAGGAACATATTGCCACAATTTTGAAAACACTAAAAAGCCTCTTCTCACTTGGAGTCAGGGGAGCATGGTCTTTTCCTGACACAGACCGGAGTCTTGTGTATAGCTTTCCCTTAGCTGTGACATCGAGCAATTCCTTAACCTCCTTAAGACTTAATTTCTTAAATAATAGTGACAACCACCTCACAGAGCTGTAAATTTGAATGAGACAACTTATTTCTTAGTACATCAATAATTGACACTTGTGTTTATTATTATTACCCTGACTGAAATATTATCATCATTATTATCATCATTGAAAAGGCATTTTTCTCACTGGCTGATGACTAGTTTTATGTGTCGACTTGGCTGGGCTGAAGGATGTCTAGACTGCTGGTAAAATATTATTTCTGGGTGTATCTATGAGGGTATTTCTGGTATAGATTAGTATTTGAATCCATAGACTCAATAAAGGATGCTCCCTCAACAACACTGATGGGAATTATCCAATCTGTTGAGAAACTGAACACAACAAAAGCAGAAAAAAGATGAATTTGCTGTTTTTAGCTTCCGCTAGGGCACCCATTTTTTCCTGCCCTCAGACATCCTGGTTCTCAGGCCTTAAGATTCAGACCAGAACTTTCACCATTGGCATCCTCAGACTCAGACTAAATTACACCATAAGCTTTCCTGGCTCTTCAGCTTTCAGACAGCAGTTCATGGGGCTTTCTACCCTCCATAATTCATTGCACCAATTCTTATACAATCAATCTCTCTCTCTGTACATACACAATATTATACATATACATATATATTAAGTACTCAGTAGTTTTATTTAATATGTAATTTTACTTTTTATTTTTATAATGCAGTGTGTAGTATGACATCTCAAAAATAACAGATTGTATATACAGGATAAGAGAGTCCAAGGTTTTGGTGTGTATATATATATATGTGTGTGTGTGTTTACATAGATATATACACATATGTATACACATATGTATATGTACACACACACATATATACAGATAGATAGATAGATCTATTGGTTCTATTTTTCTGGAGAACCCTCACTAATACACTGGCCATATGTTCATGATAAAGAGAGAAGGGACCAAGTCAATTTCTGTTTTCTTGTCACAATAAAGAGAAACACTATTGGGAAGCAATCAAAATCAGACATCAGTTTCCAAATAATATTTGTAAATATTGAGGAAAAAACGGAGCTGCAAAGCTACTATGGGGTAGAGCAAAGAAGGAAATACAAAGATGGCCCGAACTGGTCGAGGAGATATACTCCACTGTCCACAAAGGTTGTATGAGTTGTACAGGGCAGAATGCAGTATCCTCAAATAAAAGAATGCTCAAGAAGAGTAACAGTACTTGCTTTCTTGAATAAAGTTTTTTTTTTTTTAAGATTTTATTTATTTATTCGACAGAGAGAGAGACAGCGAGAGCAGGAACACAAGCAGAGGCAGAGAGAGAGGGACAAGCGGGCTCCCCGCTGAACAGAGAGCCCGATGTGGGCCTTGATCCCAGGACCCTGGGATCATGACCTGAGCTGAAGGCAGCCGCTTAACCTACTAAGCCACCCAGGTGCCCCTTGAATAAAGTTTTATGGTAATCAATATTTGTAAATAAAAAAAAAGAGGTAGAGCTAAAGTATTTCAGCATGCCAAACAGTCATTTCCAAACTGCTTGTGTACCTAGAGCAGTAAAACAAAAATTTTTGGGGGAATCAACATAGGATGGACCACTTGTATGTATGTTTACCAGATAATGACTTATTAAAAAAAAAAAAAAACCTTACCATCCATCTGCTATCACAAAAAAAATCAATAAAGCTTGGAATTTTATCATTAAAAATGTAGGGAGGACATGGTCAAAAATTAAGTCTTTTAAATGGAATAAATCTGGTTTTATGAAAAACCTCCTATATTGTTCCAAGGTCTGGTGAAATCATCCTTAAACATAAGTACTCATCCATGGATATCACTTTGGGAACCACCTACATGATCTGTTAAATTGCCCGCAAAAATTTTATTTCATGAATTTATTGAAGAGAATTTTAGATGTTTGTGTGGCTGTAGTTTTTTGGTTTGTATGTTTTTGTAATTTTTTATGAGCAATTTTTTATTTTCTGAAAGGAAAAAAATAATACAAAGCTTTATACTAGGATTTATTCTCCTGAGTTTCACTCTCTGAGGCTAGACCTTCAATATCCAGCTTCAAAGTCTTCTCACTTCAGCTCTCCCCCAAGTGTCAAGGAACTTCTGCTTTCAACTTAGATGGAGTAACAAGAACTGAATTTACCCCTCTGCCTGAAACAAGAAAAACCCTGAAACAGACAAAACCCAAAACTAAAACAATGGTTTTTAAGATGACGAACTCAAGGTAACACAGGATACTAATCCTAAGAGATGGAAAACAAATGAAGGGAGCCCTACAGTAGTCCCTGTTTGTTGCCTTAGAGTTTCTAAGTGACAGCACAGGGAGGGAAAGCCCAGGAGGAGCCTGATGGTCTACCAGATGTGAGGAGACAGATCTGAGATTCTAAGGAGAAGGGCAGCTCGAGTTTTCAGGACAGAGTACCGGAAGGATGAGAGCTGCACAGAGCTAGAATTCTGAAAATTGACTAAGGGTTTCCACTAAATATTCAGCAGTGTACCAAAGGAGCAGCACATATCTCTTGAGGAAACTGCTTGAGGCATGGGAAAGAGCCATCGGAAAACCCTACAGGTAACTGACCAGCACACACACAGGCTAGAAATAGTGCCTGTTCCTATGATCCCCGCCACTGTTGTAGCAGTGCCAAGAATAATTAGTCCAAAACTAAATAATCTAATCTTTATTTTATTTATTTATTTGACACAGAGAGAGAGAGAGAGAGCACAAGCAGGGGGAGCAGCAGAGGGGGAGGGAGAAGCGGGCTCCCCGTGGGGATCATGACCTGAGCCGAAGGCAGACACCTAACCAACTGAGCCACCCAGGCACCCCCATGCTAATCTAATCTTGCCAAACAAATCTTAAAAGCAATACCTGAAAGAATAAAACTGTTTCCATGTAACTGTACTATTTCCCAGAACAAAGAAAGATTTAAAGGAGTATAAAAATATCTAGCACCCAACAAGTTAAAATTCACAATGACTGGCTTCCACTAAAAAATTAGCAAGCATTCAAAAAATGCAGAGAAATATGCCCCATGGTGAGAAAACCAACTAAATGAAACTGACACAGCACTGAAACAGATGTTAAAAAGCAGACAAGAGATTAAGAAAGTCATTAAAACTGTAATCCATATGTTAAAAAAAAAAATTAAGTGGAAATATGGAAGATATGAAAAAGACAGAAACCGAACTTCTGAAGGTGAAAATTACAATGTGTGAGACGAAAAATATACTGGATGGAATAAATGGCCTAGTAGAGACTGCAGAAGAAAAGATTAGTAAACTTGAAGGCATAGCAATAGAAATCATCCAAAAAGAAATACACAGAGAAAAAGAATAAAACAATAATAAAAGCATCAATGAGCTATGGAATAATGTTAAGGAGTCTAATATATGTATAATTAGAATCCCCAAAGGAGGTTGGAGGGGGACAGAAAAATACGTGAAAGAAATTATCCAAATTGATGAAATCTGTAAGCTCACAGATCCAAGAATCTCAGTGATCTCCAAGCACAAGAAACTTGAAGAAAATTAAACTGAAATTCATCATAATCAAATTACTCAAAACCAGGGATAAAGACATTATAATTTACCAATCCAGAGTAGAAAGGCA
>NC_138380.1:51215573-51238902 GCF_054177405.1 Leptonychotes weddellii
TGTTTCGTAAGAGTAAGTACAAGAGTTCCTTTGTTGCTGTTGTTCGTTTAATGGACATTCTCCCCAATCCTAAATTTAAGAATTTATCCTGTGAATCTTACAAAAGTGACATTATGAACTATAATGCTCATATCTTTGCTACATCTTTACAAAAGTACAATGAAAGTAAATTTTTTTCTTTAACAAATGAAAGAAGTAATGAAAGCTCCGTTTAGCTCAAATATTTTTCAAGTTTTTGTTTCAGTACACTTAAAAAGTAAATGTTAAATAACCACATTTTAAAATGCGTAAGTATTTTAATATCTTAGCAGTATTCTAGTTATGGTACCTCAGTCTTAAAACATCATTTATTTACTTCTAATTTCTTCCCTCTGGCCTTCTAATTTCCTTTGAAATGAAGCTTCTCATGTGTGGTCTTAGTCTGAAGTGAGTTTATTGGCAGTTTCATTTAAATCTTATCATGACTGGCTTATAACAATATTCAAGGCAAAATACAGAATATTAAACTACACTCAGCTTAACACTAAGACACAACATCTTCCACAGAGTTAATCATTATTATCTTATAACACAAATACTAAATATCTTGAGTTTTAGGCTGCATAAACATCAGCCTCAGTTCTATGCTGAGATAGGATATGCTATTTTACTCACTTAAGTGTCTAAGTAGACAGAACACTGACTCCCTCGCCTATTCATCATACCCTTTATTATTATCTATTACTCTAAGCATCTATTTATTTCAAAGATTATGCCCAGCAAGCAAATTTTGTAACGTAAGAATTAACATGGTTTCATATGTTTTATAAACAAAGACACATGTAATAGCCAATGGAGCTTCTAATATATATGAGAGAGGTTGTCATACTCTGTTAATATAGCAATAAAGAGTGAAAAAGCTCAACAGGTTAAGTCCTGGATAGCCCTAACTGGAGTCAAGGTATTAATGTTAGGACCTAATTTAAATACCAATAAGAACACACAATTTTAAGCTAGTACACTCTTAGGAATCCAGAGATAGACCCCAGGTGGCAATTCTTACTTCTCAGAATTCTGTTCTTTTTCTTACAGTTTTTTTAATTGAGTCTAGAGAACCAGTAGTATATTGTAGTCATCACAACTTTTTCCTCAAATTAAATTTGCTATGTCTGCAATTCCTCCTGCTCTACCTTCCTTTCATGATCTCACTGCATGAAATACCCATTCATAGTGGAAATATTTACAGGGAATTTATACACTATTATTTTGCATGTTCTTCAAATTATGGTGACACCTTCCCTATTTAGTTGACAGTTAAAACTTATGAATGCTTTCAAATAATATAGTAATAAACATGTATTATTGACTCAAGTTTTATAATTCACTTAAGCTAAATCATATTTTTAATTAATCTGAAGATGGCCATATTTTAAAACCTTGAAGTGACATTGTTAAAATGTGTTTGAAACTGTTTCATATTACGTGAGTTTCTAAAGTTTTGCAAATCAATACTCTTTTAAGTATAAAGAAATGATCCATTTCATTATACTGTTGTTTCAAACTCTCTCATGTTTCACTAAGAGTCTTCATTTTTTAGACTGTCCTTTCTTCTCATATGTATATAATTTTTATCTCACAGTTGAACTATGAAAACATGGGGCTCTATGTCCCCTATTGCAAGTGGCATACACTTTTTATTTTGAGTAACGGTTGCTTTGTTTTCTGCCATATAGTAAGGAGCTCAAGCTTCGGAGCAAGTCAGACACGGGTATGAGTCTCTTACTGACACAATGCCCAGCAAGTTACTTCACCCTCTGAACTTCAGGGTCCTCATCCAACAGGAGGATAATCATTTCTCCATCATGGGGCTCCTATAAAACTAAATGGTCAAACTAAACCACCGTGAGGCACATAGCACAAAGCTCACCAATGAAGCTACGAGCAATCACTACCATTATCCACTACAGTCCGAGGAAGACTTCCTTTGCTGAAACCCGCGCCTCAACTGGTGTACTCCAGCATACCTCTGACTAGTGTTCTCCACCTGTATTTTATTTATGGTTATGAAAGTGTTCTTGGTGAGCTATTTTTGGTTAGTTTTTAGTTTTTCTGGCTAGGAAATAAAGAAAATATACATAAGACACATCCTTATTACTTATTTTTAAATAAATGTTTCTCCTAGACAGGCACCTAATAAAAGGCAAAATACTGAAAGTAGGTTCCAATAACTCCTGCAGAATGACTTGGATCTTTCCTGAAAGTGAGGTACCCACCAGCACTCTGTGGATACACCAAATACACTAAACTGGCTTATTAGCTTATTAGCACTTACCAAACATTGACAGACAAGCCCATGCTGCAAACTGCTTCTTGCTGAGCAGCTTAGCGCCTTTTCTCTTGGCAAGAAATAGATTTCCAAAACTAGGCTTTGATTCTCAAATACTTCCTTGACTGAATTATAATTCTATAGAGCTGCCTTTTTTTTTTCTTTCTTAACATCTTTCCTACAAAATGGAGTTTGCTTCCCTCACTAAAACAGTGCAATTTTGGTAAGGCTTATATTTACCACATTTTTAAAAAGACTATTTGCTTAGTAAGAATATCATTTGGAGTACTTTTTCAATTAAAAAAAAAATGAGATAGAAGCCTTGCTATGCATTCCTATTCCCACACTCTTGCATTTCATCAGGTCAAAAGAAACTCTAATTTTTCCTTCCTGAAGAAAAATATACTTAGATAAATATAAAAGTAGGTAAGGTGAAAAGAACAAATATTTAAGAGTTATATTCCTTTCAACTTAGTTGTATGTCTGTTGCTCTTTTGTCACACACTTGAAAATGAGATTTTAAAAACTAAACTATTTTTAAGAAGCCATAAAATTGATTCTTTAAACCCTATAAAAATATAGTTTCTTAACAGTGGTGTGTGTGTGTGTGTGTGTGTGTGTGTGTTTGTAACTGTCATGCTCAGAAAGCATTCTCTTTCAAAACAAAGTGCTATAGGTTCTTGGCACACAGAGTTTTAGAGAAAGGTTCTTATGACTGATGTCAGAATTAAAAGCCCCAACAGGATGTCCATCCAGTACAATTTTCTTTCTTCATCATTAACACTGATCAATGTCCTATCATTTTTTAATTGCACTTTTAAAATTTTATTATGTTATGTTAATCACCATACATCATTAGTTTTTGATGTAGTGTTCCATGATTCATTGTTTGCGTATAACAAGGAATACATTTGAAGAAAGTTTCTGTTTTTCTTTCTCCGCAAAAAATGGATGCAGTACCTTCAACCTGAAACATTATATATTCACCATAGAGTGAAAAAAAGTAAATCATAATCCAGTATTTCAAAAGAAATATTTTTTATCATGATTTAACACTGAGAGAAACAAACAGAAATTCCCCCAAAAAATAAGTAAAGAAAAATGTTGAATTAATAAAATAGGATGGAAATAGAACAAATTATTTTCTATAGTTAATTTTTCCACCTTTTCTTAATTAAAACTAATTTACTTCATTATGTCTCTATGTTAAAATAAGCTATAATCTCAATTACAGAAAGGTACATATGAGATTTGGGGGGAAATTATTAATTTAGCCAATATTTGTGGGTTTCCCCCACCTCCAAAACCACATAGAAAACATACGAAAGTATAGCTTCCAAAAAACTACAATCGTATCACTTTTTCCACAATTTAGTTTACTGTGTGGAATCATATCCCTAACCACAGCATATGTCTTTATTCTTCCTGATAAAAAAGTAGACACAAGAAAGGAAATATGCTAACATTTAAATATAACACAAGTGTAATTAAGCAAACCCTGTCTTCTAAGGGGAAAGATTAAAACATCAGATTTACAGCATTTCATGTGGTAGAAGCAACTTCTGAAATAAGAGCAGTTTCTGAGGGTTGAGAGGTGAATGCAGACGGTGTCACTAAGCTTTCAGTTAGTCTCAAAGAGGTACCACTGTGGCTAATTATTTTCTTCTATGCTTCTGTCTATAAGCATTACACTTTTCACTTTTCTATGAAAAAAGACCCATAGTTAATGAGAACCATAAAGATTCCTTAATCAGCTTATATTGTGAAAGAGTATTAAAGTCTCCACTTTCACAACAGGCACATGAAATACACACTTTTATGATATATTACTAGCACAGGAACTTACATCTCTCTCCCCTTGAACCACCTGCAAATTTTAATAGTCATGTATCGCCAGGGTACCAGAAACTCATAAAAGTTTAACCTGCTAATTAACAAGTAGGTAAAGTTCCAGCCCTGTACCATAATTTGTTTGCTTCCAAGGCATAGTCAGCAAAACCTAGAAAATATTTCCTTGATTTTTTTTTCCAAGGCAGCTATATTCCAAGCATGATGCCTTCCCAAGGTCACCAATAAGTAAAAGCATACAATACATATCAAAAATCATGTGGGGGGCAAAAAGTTAGTGAAAATGTGGAGGTCTAAAAATGGATTTGATTATCTCGAAAAAATCGCTACCTAAAGGATTTCATTTGGACTTGATCACTCTCATTCCAAATTCAATTCGTTTCTTTCCTAGTGTGGTTTCACTATAGGTCTGTGCTGTTCGTTGTGTTCCCATTCCCTAGAGGCTGCATTAGAAATTATTATATATTTACTAGGACTGTTTGTTCTTATGTAAATATCCAAACTGCGATCCCAAATGTGGGGCCCACAAAATACAGAAATCTAGAGTATTGCAAGAAAGAAAAGCCTCCCAATTCTTTCCTGTAACAATGGTGATGGCTACTAACGACATTCCGATAAGATGACTTCAGGCTATGTAAGTTTCATAAATGGCCCATTAGTGTCAAGCCCTTGGTCTCAGTCCCAGCACAGCTAGCCATACTAGGAATTACTACCATATTAAGAAATTGGTTATTTTTCTGAACTTACAATACCAGGCAGAGCTATTTTCTTTTTCTAGTGTTTTATTTATGTGAACTAGCCTCCTAAGGGGGTAATTAAAAGATTTATACCAGAAAGCTAGTGAAGGTATTATATGATGTCTGACTTTTCTGTAACTGAGAGAATATCTACATACATAAAGGCCAACAGACAGGCACAAGTTAGGAAGTGGTTCATTCATTTGTTCTTATTTTACTGTGTGCCTTCTATTACATAAGAACAAGGTACTGTAAAAGTATGGTGATTAAAAAAAACAAGAACAGCACATTCCCGCCCTCATGTATCTGATCATCTAATGAGCACAAATCATTAGGCTGGTTCTTCAACATTTGCTAATTTTAACAGAATTCATTCCTTTCCAGCATCAAATTCACAGACTAAGAATAATAACAACCACAATAACTAGCATGTATTGAGTACAACTTTGTGTCATGTGGAATGGTAAGAATTCTATGTATCATCTCATTTAGCCCTCCCAATCATTCCACAATGCAAATACTATTTAAGTACAATGCTGAGTAACCTGACCATAAACACACAATTAAATATGACCAGAACACAAATCCACTTGTTAGACTCCAAAGCATTTGTCCAAAGCATTTGTGCTTATGGACTTCATTATCTCTACCTGAAAAAATGATTTAGGATCCAATCTTAGAGGATCTCAATCTACCCCAATAAACACATTTTCTTATATATCTAGACAAAGGGAAACATAATCAGATTTCCTTTAACAACTGAGGGTGGCAGCATCATTTTCCTTAACCATCTCCAGAGTATAGTCCTAACTGATGTCTAAAAGACCATTTTGCCAGCTTTACTACTATTCTATGAAACCAATGCATCTGGTGCTCTAACATTTAACTCATAAACGCTTCAGAGAATTTTAGAGAATTTGAACCACATGTAATTTACTAAGTGCCTAGCCACATTGTGCTGGGGATCTGGGGATCGTGTAAGCCATGGGACTGTTTTTTGTTTGGAGATTTTACTCCCCGAACTGACCAGTCATGAAAGGATGGGCACAGACCAGGAATCTCCTGTTCCCATTGCCTGTTCACCCATTTTTAGATTCCTTGTTTGCCTAAATATTTGCCATTCCACTTCTAGATTGTTACAGCAGCTTGAGACCTCAGAATGGAATCAAGAGAGAAGCAAAATTTAAACGTACAACGTTATTTGTCCCCAGTAAACAAGGGATACCTACTGCAGGGGACGTTCAAGGGTTCAAGGTTCTCTTTGGCAGAGAAAAAGTGATTCTTGGGTTACCAAAAGAGATAATCAAATAGAACTCAGAGGTCATTCTAGAACAAAAGCAAAGAACTCAATATAGAGGTCAGTATAAAACCTGTAGGTTAGGAAAGTTGCATCTTCTATAGTAATTTGATTAACATATATCTTGCCCTGGAAAGCAAGAACTTTAAAGGTAAGAACTATTTCTGCCTTCCTTACCAATGGTACACCAGCTCAGAACTGGGACTTAGTAGATACCCAACAAATGCTTATGATGGAGGCCAATTCATCTACAGTCCATTTACTTATTCATTTATTCATTCATTTATTTACATTTGTTTACTCAATTCATTTTGCCATTCAATTCTAACAAACATATATGGAGTAATTACTGAGATTAGGCACTGTGTTAAGACTTTGGGGCTACAGAAGCTACAACCAAATATGCAGCAGGCCCTGCCTTCAAAGCACACACGATCTAGAAGAAAAACACAAAGAAAGTAATGAGCATAATAAAGTGCTTAAGTTATATGACAGAAAGAAATACTGGATCACACGGAAAGACAGTTTAAAAATAGTTAAGTCTGTTTTTCCTCACACCAATAAATTATTAGTGATCAAATCATGAGCTTTATATGCCACTCTATAGTAGTGATGATTTAACCATAAGACTGACTGAATTTCTTTATTGCATCTTCTGTATGTTTCTATTTGAAATCAAATGGCAAATTGGCAATATCTTATGATATAAGGATATAGCTCGCTGTATTGATACACTTAACTGGGAAGCTTAAGTCTGTATGCACAGACAATATAATTCCCTGCTCCAAATTTGTAAATAAAGAAATTTTGTATCTGACTCGCAAAACATGCAATCAGATGTGCAATAAGAAATGAAATGTAAACATATTTCCCTAGCCACTAATTTGCTATCAAGCAAGGGACTTTAAGGACCAAGCCGGCTCTGACTCACAGCTATGCAATTCTATGATTGTGTTTGCTTAAGCCACAAGCCAGTGTTTTATATAATCACTCTGTTTAGAACATCAGATTTCCCGTGGATTTTTTTTAGACGTGCCATGCCACCCAAAATTTTCTCTCTCTAAAGGTTCATATAATGTATATGGTGTGTAATTGAGTTTGTTCTTGAAAGAGGTGCCCAGCCAATGAAGAAGGGCATGAAAGCAACCATTCACTCAGCTGTCTTACGCACGCGCTGTTATACACATACAAAATTCATTCCAATCATCAGCAATCTTAAATATGAACCAGTCCCCGACCTCCAGATTCATTATACACATTGCCAACAATGTGTAAACCGACAATCTTAGCACACTTTTCACATACCTGAAAGCTTTCTGATGATACTTCAACACCTACAGGATAAAATTCAAGCTCCTCAGCTTAGCAAACAAAAGCCTCCCTGAACTGGCCCCTGTGTTCTATTCAGACTCACCCCCTACCTCATCCAATCTTGCATTAAGATACTTAAGGAATTTACAAAAGAGATTGTCAGGAGAGGAATGGGACAAGGCAATAAATAAGTGCCACAGAGGATTATATGAATAAAGTCTGATGGAAGTTGAAAGAGGAAACAACAGATTGAGAAAATCAAGGGAGACTTCTTAAACCTAAGTTTAATTTTAATTGGGTCTCTCAGAATGGGTAAAATCTGGATAGGAGAAAATGGAAAGAGGATCAGAGGGACACCTGTATAAATAAATCCCAGAAGTAGGTAAGGACAGATTGTGAACTAGGAGCAGTCATCCTGGCCAAGAAAAGTGTAAGGAACTGAAGAGTGTGGAATGAAAATGACAAGGATAGGCTAGGGCTTGGTGCATGGGGTTCTCTGAAGGCTCATATATTTAATGAGCATAGTCTAGAAATGCACATAAGGCAGATCTTCAGGTATGGTTTTGACAAGAGGAGAGAGTGCTGTTCGTTGCTGATCTAGTGCTGATGAGGCACTAGTTTTTTCCTGGCACCATCACCCCCACTCCAACTCCATCACTTGAAACATGGCTAAATGGGAGCCACTAAGTATTATGATGCAAAGCATAAAGATCTCAGGTTAGAGAAGCATAAAGGTCTCAGTCAAGAAGGGCTGGGTCTGCTGCAGGAGAAAGGGCCACACCAACCCCCAGCACTTCTGCTCCCACCTCTTCTTCCCAACTACCGACCGAATGTGGTAAACGTCTGTTGAATCTTACGAAGCAATCACATCCATTAGATGTGTGAAGATTAAAGAGGAGCTGTCCTTTCTTTGAGTACAAGTCTCTTTCACAGCACCCTGGAGGAGACCATCAGATCATTTTATTTGGGTCTGGTAGCCTATAAATTCATGAGCCTGTAAATTCATATCTGCATCACACTATAAATAAATGTACAATATTTCATAAAAATTCCAACTCTGAGTAGTGTTCAAATAGCAAATATTTGACATGCCACAGGCAAAAGGGACTAAAAGTAATGAAAGCCGGGCAAAATATAAAAAGATTTATTTCCTCCAAAACAGCCACAAAATGATTGAGTTTAGATTTAAGAGTTTCCCATCATTTTCATACCACAACTAAGGTTTCCCAGCCTAGTGTACACAAATTGAACTGCTGTGTTTATTTAACATCTGAAAGCTTAACCTAAACACTCAGGCCCTGCTCCATTAGGAAAAGAAAACCTAAGAGGAAAGTTACTTTTGCAAAACACAGACTTGATTTACATGACATAATCTCCAGTTCTTGAAGATCAGCGAGACTGCTCTTCCTTTTCCAGGCCTTGGGGCTAACTGCTTTCATGACACAGCTGAGCTCTCCTTCCTCTGCCTCACCTATCCAGCAGAACCCTGATTCAGCTCCATCCTCTTCTACTTAAGTCACATAATGCCATGTATAAATCAAAGCAGGGCTCTCAAATTTGTCTGTCTCATTGGTCAGCACCCTCTCCCATTCCAGAAACGGGCCCCTAACCTCTCATCTACTCTCTTTGGCTCCTATCCACACCTCTTGGACACTATCTCTGTGAATGTTCACATGTCCAAGGTCATCTGATGTGAGGAAACAACATCCTCGGAGCTCCCAGAATAACACACTTGTCTGAGTCCACACTCATCCTCCACACCTGTCTCCCAGATCAGTAGTAAGATGTGTCCTTCTTCTCGTCAATCACTATCCCAACCAATTCCATAGCAACCTTGTATGTTTCTAACCTGGTGATCCAAAATATCTCACAACTCCACACCACATGCCTTTCCTTTTTTGGTTGTGATTGTTAAATTGAGATTAAAAGGGGGAAATCGGTTATTTGGCTTCATCTGCCAAAAGCCTTATAACTGTTTTTATCTTTTTGCCTTCATGTAAGACATGGTGCCAAAGCAGCACATTCTTCCTGCTATCTAATGTCATCTCTGAGGATCTATACTAGCCATTGAAATAAAAATAATCAAAGAAAGACTCACCCATCACCTCTCCAGATCCCTGTAGTTTCGGATTCTTCCTTTGGACACTGAGGGGAATAGGCCCATGTGCAGGTGCCCTGGGGGCCTTCAAACAAGGGTGGTAGGAAGTGGATCTGTGACCCCCTAAGCAACATTGCTGCTGTGCATTGTTGACACTCCCCAGCCGGAAGAAGTAGAGAAAGGAATCTGACTCCAAGCCTACTGGATCAGAGCTGCCCACGACCCAAGTGCCTGGCCATGTAATGCAGTCCCCCTGTTGCCCACTTCTTTCCTGGAAGGCGGACTGTGAATATCCTGGAGAAACAGAAGGGGTTTGGTGTTCCTTGCTGTCACACTCTGCAAGACACACAGGAAACACTCTGCTGAACCTCAGGGGAAGAAGCCCGACTTTTCTTGATTAGAATGTTCTCCTAATGCTCTTCTGAGAAAATGTGATGTTTGGGGAAAGGAGTCTTGCAGAGGAGTGCATTTATTTGAATGACAACCACTTTCTGGGTTGCTATGATACGTGTTGCCTCACTCAAATTTACTACTATGAGGTTCCCTTGTCAACAAAATAAAAAACAAAAAAAAATTGAGTTTTATTATGTTTTAAACAATGAGTGTCATTTGCATCCGATTTTTAAATCTATACTTAACTGAAATTTTCCATACACTTTGGTTTTTCCTTCTGTACCTTTTATATCTCAGAATTTTTGTTGTAGTAGTAGAGATCTGAAAGAAAAAGTGTCATTTTTTTCCCATTTAGTGATGCCGAGGATAACTCTCACCCTTGTAAATTTGGTACAGAAGGGTGGATTTTTCAGTTTTCCCATATTGTTTTACTCAGTACCACCTGATAAAAAGCTTATGGAAATTAGCTTTGCCACACACCACTGACCTGCAGAGTCATTTTTCAGCTTCATGAACAAGTCCAAAGGAGAGGAAATTATTTTTTATTAACCAGGTACTAAAAACTAAAGCCTTTTATAAGGGTTGCTTGCTTCTTTCCACTGAGACCAGTAGGCAAAGGAAAAGAAATCCAACTGCAATAACTTTGCCCATAGGCAGCTTTATTAAAATCTATAAGGTGAAATTTTTAATAGAATCAAATCATCATAAAATATGTTAGGTATTTATGGTAAATACAACTATTATTATACACCTTCCTCCTGTGACACCACCCTTGGGAGAAAAAGATTTTGTAAGTTTCAAAAATGTGCTATTGTAAGGTGCACTTGGGCTCCTCTAGTTAAGGTCAAGTTGCATTTTCCATTATAAACCTGTTTCCAGGGGTTCATTACTTTGTCATAAAAATCTGCTTGGGGCTGAAACATGGCATAGAGAGTCTTTTTTTTTTTTTTTTAAGATTTTATTTATTTATTTGCAAGAGAGAGAATGAAAGACAGAGAGCATGAGAGGGAGGAGGGTCAGAGGGAGAAGCAGACTCCCTGCCGAGCAGGGAGCCCGATGCGGGACTCGATCCCGGGACTCCAGGATCATGACCTGAGCCAAAGGCAGTCGCTTAACCGACTGAGCCACCCAGGCGCCCGGCATAGAGAGTCTTAGCTCAGCAGCACATTATTTTTAAAAATGTATCAAAATTGCCTAAACTCACTTTAGTCACACTTAAACGATAAAATTATGACGGAAATATATCTTAAAGAATTCAGTGGGCTAACACAGCTCAACCATCAAGTTGAGCAAAGGATCACACCCATAATCTTATGTCTTTCCACTTGTCAAATCTAAGGAACTATAAAGTCCACCACAATGCTTATAAGCAAGGAAGCTAGAAAATAATGTAAGCTGTTAAAAGACAAAAGAAAGAAGAAAAATAAACAAACTCAATTCCAAGGCAGTGTTTTATTTTCTGAGGTTTAAAGCAAGAGTTGTCCAAGGACAAAATCTTATTTTGTGTCATCAGAAATTATCTGAACATTAACATACCACATAACCACTCCCTTCTGCCTCTATTATCTTTCACATTCCTGTGCCCATTTGTACCTGTATGCACCTGTTCTATTTCCTTTCATGTCTATTAGCTCCCTGAATCACCTATTTTTATGCACCCAAAACCTATTCCTTCTGTTCACTTCTGATTCTGCCCAAAGATAGGAAACAAAATTTTTTTTTTCCAATATAGCATTGACTTCTCTCCTTAGAAGGGGGGGAGGCAATGAAGGAGGGAAGGCATTACATCACAAGCCAAAAAAAAGAAAGAAAAAAAGAAAGAAACCCAAGGAATTTGGTTTAGGGCAAGATGACAACCATAAGCCTAAGTTAATTCTACCATCAAAATAAGCAGAAATGAATCAGGAAAGGTTCTATTTCCAAAGAGAACATGCTAACTGAAGTCCTTTTCCCGAGTAAAATTCCAGTATTTAGCAGTCTTTAATGTATTGGCTGAAGACAATTAACACCACTAATCAGACACCTGGAATTTTTCAGCCTGTTCTCCATAAAGGGGTGTGAAACTTAAGGGCATCATCTCTTAACAGTGCCAGGCAGGTGTAAAAATTAACACCTTGACCTCTATCCTTTAAAACAATTTACAGGGATAGACTTGGGTTCAAATAAAAAGGCAAGAGAAGCCTGAAAGGGTAAATAAAATTACAGTGGAGAATGCATAGGGAGGGAATGGGAATGGGGAATATCAGCTCCTCTTTATTCCCAAACTGTTGGGGATCAAGAATAACCTATTTGCACATCCCAACTCTCATGCAATGAGGTGAGTCCATCTATAGTACTTCTCGTTCCCTCTATAACAGCACCTTCCTAACACTTGCGTGGTTCTTACCATTTCAGCAATCATCTTACATCCATTTTTAACCTATTTATTGTTTGCCTCCCTCACTAGGATGTAAGTTCTATAGAAACAGTGACTTTGTGTTTCTTATTTGTATCTATTCCCAGTACCTCCTGCCTGCTACACAGTGGGGGAATGAGAGAGAGCATGGGAGAGATAAGAAACAATTTGACACTCACTGTCAGGACAGTGTACATAACTAGTAGGAGTATTAAAAGACTGCCCTTTTCCTACAACCCTCCTTTTAGAATAAAAAGTGTATTTCAAAATATTATAATTTATCATGTGAGAAAATATAAAAGGTAGAATCAACTACTAGAACAATATATAAATTTTCAGAAGGAGGTATCTCCCAATTTTTCTCACCTAAAAATTTTTTTAATAAATGTTATAGAGTCAATATGAAATTCTACAGCTCTAGAATCTTTGAGGAAAAATTAAAAGCTTCAGGCTTCTTCTCTGAAATAATATAATGGCCTTGGGGGAGCAGTGGTTGAAAGTTTCATGCTAAAGAAGTCTTATATGTGTTGGCAATGTCAAGTTTCCAACACATAGAATATATCTTTTATGTCATCGTAAGTAATATCAAAGAAATCCAGTCTCTGGGGAGAATGATCACACCTGAAAACACTCTAGCAAAGAATGCACTCCTTCCAAAAAAAATGCAGAGATATTTAAAATAATTCCCTTTTGGAAAGTGTAGGTTGATAAAAATATAAATGTGAAAATGTTTGGTGTAATTCATTTCTTCTGCAATTCCACCTTCTACATACACAAAAGTACCACATGAAACAGCCACACACATGTACCTCATTTTCCAAAAGAAAAAGGTACAAAGGGAGTCCCAATCCAAATAATTAATAATACTGCTTTATATTTATGTAGCATTTCACTCATTATCTCATTTAAAGAACGTGACTTTATAAAGTTGATAAAATAAGCCCTATTTTTTTTTAAGATTTTATTTATTTATTTGACAGAGAAAGACACAGCGAGAGAGGGAACAC
Organism: Leptonychotes weddellii; assembly: GCF_054177405.1. Classification (NCBI taxonomy): domain Eukaryota; kingdom Metazoa; phylum Chordata; class Mammalia; order Carnivora; family Phocidae; genus Leptonychotes; species Leptonychotes weddellii. The sequence continues at coordinate 51,228,965 of NC_138380.1, forward strand.
AAGCAGGGGGAGTAGAAGAGGGAGAAGAAGCAGGCTTCCCGCCGAGCAGGGAGCCCGATGCGGGGCTCGATCCCAGGACCCCGGGATCATGACCTGAGCCGCAGGCAGATTCCTAATGACTGAGCCACCCAGGCACCCCTAAAATTAGCCCTATTTTAAGGTTAAATTACTTGCCAGTAACTGAACATAATGAAAAAATAAAAATAAAATAATAAAATAAATTACTTGCCAGGTCACACAGCTAAGGGAAGAACCATGGTTTCAAAGTCTGAATTTACTTCAAGTATCATGCTCTGTCCATTTTATCATAGCTGCCTCCTTATACCATAGCATTTCCACAGAAATAATTCTCTCTTGGTAGGATGTCAAACATAGTGTAATTATCCACACTGTAGACATATCGATCAATGAAACAAAACAGAAAACCCAGAAATGGACCCACAAATATATCCTCAACTAATCTTCAACAAAGCAGGAAAGAATATCCAATAGAAAAAAAGACAGTCTCTTTAATAAATGATGTTGGGAAAACTGGATGAAGAGCAATGTGCAAAAGAATGAAACTGCACCACTCACACCATACACAAAAATACGTTTAAAATGGATGAAAGACCGAAATGTGAGACAGGAAACCATCAAAATCCTAGAAGACATCACAGGCAGCAACCTCTGATATCTGCTGTAGCAACTTCTTACTAGACACGTCTCTGGAGGCAAGGGAAACAAAAGCTAATATGAACTATTGGGATTTAATCAAGATAAAAAGCTTCTGCACAGCAAAGGAAACAATCAACAAAACTAAAAAGACAACTGAGAGAATGGGAGAAGATATTTGCAAATGACATATTAGGGGCGCCTGGGTGGCTCAGTCGGTTAAGCGTCTGCCTTTGGCTCAGGTCGTGATCCCGATGTTCCGGGATCGAGTCCCGCATCGGGCTCCCTGCTCAGTGGGGAGTCTGCTTCTCCCTCTGACCCTCACCCCACTTGTGCTCTCTCGCTCTCTTAAATAAATAAAATCTAAAAAAAAAAAAATGACGTATCAGATAAAGGGTTAGTATCCAAAATCTATAAAGAACTTAATCAAACTCAACACCCAAAAACACAAATAATCCAGTTAAGAAATGGGCAAAAGACATGAATAGATATTTTTCCAAAGAAGACATACAGACGACTAACAGACATATGAAAAAAAAGCTCAATATCTTATTAGGGAAACACAAATCAAAACTACCATGAGACATCACCTCACACCTGTCAGAATGGCTAAAATTAACAACACAGGAAACAACAGGTGTTGACAAGGATGCAGAGAAAAGGGAACCCTCTTATACTGTTGATGGGAATGCAAACTGATGTAGCCACTCTGGAAAACTGTATGGAGGTTCCTCAAAAAGCTAAAAATAGGGCTACCATATGATCCAGCAATTGCACTACTAGGTATTTACCCAAAGGATACAAAAATACTGAATCAAAGGGACATGCACCCCTATATTTACAGCAGCACTATCAACAATAGCAAAATTACGGAAAAAACCCAAATGTCCATCAACTGATTAATACATAAAGAGGATGTGTGTGTTTATACCACACACAATGGAATATTACTCAGCCATAAAAAAGAATGAAATCTTGCCATTTGCAATGACATTGATGGAGTTGTTATGCTTAGTGAAATAGTCAGAGAAAGACAAATACCATATGATTTCACTCATATGTGGAATTTAAGAAACAAAACAGATGAACATAGCGGGGAAAAAGAGAGAGGCAAACCATAAAACAGACTCTTAACTACAGAGAGGAAACTGAGGGTTGCTGGAGGGGCAGTCGGTGGGAGGATGGGTTAAATGAATGATGGATATTAAGGAGGGCACTTGTGGTGATGAGCACTCGGGTGTTATATGGAAGTGATGAATCACTAAATTCTATTCCTGAAACTAATTTTACCCTATATGTTAAGTACCTGGAATTTAAATAAAAAACTGAAAAAAAGATAAATAAATCCACATTGTAAAATTACTATCATTTTGACGGAAATTTTTCTGTAAATCATGTCAACTGTCATGTTAATCAGATTACTGTTAAATTTCCCAATAATTGTATACTTAGTGAAGCTTTTGTCTTATTTTGTTAAATTACATTAAATGAAATTTTAAAAACTAAAATACATAAAAATTTAATACATTCATAAATAACTTTTACTGACTGATTTGTAAAGTGTTCTTTGATATAAGAAATGACACACTCACACATTCAGTTGTTCTCTTAACCCTTTACCTTACCAGCTCCTTAGTGGTAACCCTACTACAACTTGGTTTGCATGAAACCTGCAGAGTGTAGTTCTTCCACGGTGAGTTTCCAGGGAAAGAACTGAGTTTAGTTTAATAGTCTTCAACCCTGGAATTTGCTTCAGAATAATTTGTGGAACTTTACACACATACACACGTCCCATTCCCTTGAACTCCTGAGTCAGAATTTCCAAAACAGGACCCCCATATACATATTTTTAAAAGAACTCCACAGGGGATTTCTGATTAAGAATCAAGATTCAGAACCATTGCTATAAAGTATAACATTCGTTTCCTCCGACAATTTTTTGAGAAAATATTTGATGGCATTACAGAAACAGGACACCGAGGGGGTATCTCCAAAGATTTCAGCCTCTGCTGCCTCCCAGCATTTCACGATCACTCCCTTTCGATAGGCACAACGTTCCCAGCCTCCATTTTACTTTCATTAAAATCAACAAGGCACTTATGGGATTGTAGTAATAAACTTAAGACAGCCCCCTCCTCGAAGCATCCCTTTAACAAACAAGGTATGATTGTTAAGGATGGCCTCCTCCGGAATATTGAAGGCCCCCTGTAGAAACGCTAAGTGCAGATTATTTAAAGACAAGTACACAGAAACCTGACACACTCATTTTTAATGGGGAGGTAGACTGTTGTTTATTTAGCTTTTGAAATCTATCCTAAATTTGGCTTTATGGAACTAAAAAAGTCTAGCTTTAAATTAACAGACTGCTTTCTACTGTCCAAGGGATAATTTGAACTTCACTGAGACATGTCTATGAATGGAAATAAAAATAACTCACATTAAACTCTAAGTACTTCCCCGCACGCATTTCACTTGCCATGAGGCCCATTGTTCCATGCGTTGCTTTTAAGCAGCCTATAGGAAATTTTCACTGAAACAATTTCCCATAACCCAGGAAAGGAAGGCTAAAATGATTTCACTTAAAAATATATATACTTCCGAAGCTTCCAGCATCTACGGTATTAAAAGCAGCTTTGTTAGAGTTGCAGGAATGGGAAATGGGAGGCTCACATAAGACTCCAAAATTCGTAGCTTTAATTTTAGCTCACTCTTCTGTACTTCTAAACAAAAATCTACTCCAGATAAAGTCTTCTGCTCTTTGTTCCCTCATCTCTTCCATTCTTTTAAAAACTTCATTTTTTCTAGTTTTATTGGGAAACAATTGACCCATATCACTGTCTAAGTTTAAGGCATGCAACAAAATGGTTTGATTTACCACATATTGTAAAATGGTCACCACCACTGGTTCAGCTAACATCCATCTTCCCATATAGATACAATAAAAATAAAAAAAAGGGAGAAAATTTTTCTCCTTGTGGTGAGAACTCATAGGATTTACTCTCTTAACACTTACCAACATATTACACAGCTGTGTTAACTAGAGTCGTCATGTGGTACATTACAGCCTAGTACTTATTTATCTTACAAGTGGAAGTTTGTACCCTTTGGTGACTTTCCTCTATCTCCCCTCCTCCACCATCCACCTCTGATAACCACAACCCTGATCTCTTTTGCTATTAGTTTGTTTGTTTAGCTTCTACACATAAGTGAGATCATACAATATTTGTCGTCTTCCTAGGATTCATCTCACTTAGCATTGTGCCTTTGAGGCCCATCCATGTTGTTGCAAAGGGTAGGATTTTTCTCATAAAAACTTAATTTTAAACCTAGAAACATTTCAAATATCCAGAAAAGAAACAAAAATAATATGAGAAGCATGCCTGATTTATTTTTTTTTAAGATTTTATTTATTTGCAGGATAGAGTGAATGAGAGAGAGAGAGCACACACGAGCAGGGCAGAGGGAGAGGGAAAAGCAGACTCCCCTGCTGAGCAGGGAGCCCGATGTGGGGCTTGATCCCAGGACCCCAGGATCATGAACTGAGCTGAAGGCAGATGCTTAACCGACTAAGCCACCCAGGTGCCGCGAGCATCCTGATTTAAAACAGATTAATATTCTGCCATATTTGCTCCCAATCTCTTTTGCTGTCCCTTCTTTTCATTCTCCAGGCCTAATCCATCTTATGGGAATGGCCCTGATCGTATCAGGCCAAAAGATCTCTCCTCCAAAATTCTTTTCCTCCTAATTCCAATTTTGACCAATTTAATGTTTTATCTCTTGTACAAGATAGATATTACAAACTTTACTAGTTTATTTTACTATACACGTTCGCCTGAGTTAATTTCTTTACTGCTTGACGACCCTCAGGTTTTCTCTCTCATCTTGAGTCAATTTATGTTTTTCTTTTTAAAAACATTCATTTTATCTAAGTTGGAGAATTTATGGTACACAGTTTTACATATTTCCTTATTATTTTAAACCCCTATGAAGGCATTGCTAGACCCATTCCCACTCCTAATAATGTTTATATATGCCTCCATGCTTTTTCATATAAATCTTGGCAGAATTTTAGATATTTTCAGTAGTTGTCAGTCATGTCCAAACCTACATTCAGCACCACCTCATCTGTCCGGCCTTTTGAAGCTTCTAGTGGACTGTTGACTCTGAATGTCACAATATAGCAAATAAACAGGGTCAGCAGGAAAGGATGTTCAATTGTTTCTCTTAGCCCTCCTCTGGCTCTTTTTTAGGCTACATTGATTCAGTTGAGACCTTCCAATGTGAAAAGTGAAATGCCACATCTGCTAGCAAATTAAAAGCATGAAACATAGATCCCTAACTCGATGACTTCATTATATGCCAATAATAAGGCAGAATATAAAAAATGTCAATAATAAAATGGAAGAGTTATCGTTCTGCAGAGAAGCTGGAGAAACTGAGGCTTCTCTATGGTCATGCAGCTGATTGTGGTGAACCGGAAACCAGAACTGAAGATCTCTAGCTCCCAGGGCAGCCCTTGTCTAGGCATAAATAGTCAAGGATCTTAAAATGTATCCTACGAAAAAGGTAAAGCAATTTCAGTTTTTACGAGCAGGAAAAAGCAGGGTACGGAATATCCTGAAGTGCAGAGACATTAGCAGCCATTACAAAACTACTGCAGAAACTCAGAAATGACATGCACAGTGGCTAGTCTAGAAGGTGGCAGAAAGAAAAAGCAAGAAGCAAGAATAAAATCAAACACTCGAGAAAGAAGTAAACCTTGAGAGTTGCTATGAACCAGTAGTTCCTGTGAGAGACAGGACTTGCTGACCCTACTAGGATCTTATCTAAAATTCTGAAGAAGCCTTCAGGCTGGCCCAGAAACCGCCTCTCCAATTCTATCTGCAGATTCCAGGGAGCAGTCAGCTACCAAGAGCCACATGAACATTATCTCATTATTATCGGAGAATTACTTTTTAAATGTAGCTCTATTTTTTCCCAATAAAGCCAAGAAAATCATGGTCAAATGTTTGAACAAATTTTTGGTTCTCATGCTTGTCTCATTCCCCACTGCCTCCCTTCTCAATCGTGTATGCATGTGTGTGTGTGTATGTGTATGTGTGTGTACGTGTGTGTACGTGTGTGTGTGTGTGTTGTCTGTGTTTCTCCAGGGGCAAGGACAATTAAGATCCAGAAGTATCTTGTTTTTTTTTCAAAACAACTGCACTAATTGATACGTGGTAGAGAACGTGTTATTCATGTTCACAAAATGCCAAAATAAATTTAAAAACTATATCCTCAGGAAGTCACGCAGTCTTTAAATCATGCAACCATGGAGACCAACTTTTACTAAACCCCTCCTTTTCCTTTGTGACCCTTGAAAAAAGCAGACTAGTTCTATCTTCAGAATATCACATGATATTAACATTAGTGCACAGTTCCTTCTTCACCTTTTGGTCCTTTATCATGGAGTCATTAAGTCCAATTGCCTCTCAGGTACTCGTTTTCCTCTTTCTTATGCATACCTTTGACACACGTAAATTGCTTCCCACCATCTTGAGGCAGAGACCACTAAGTAACTCCTAAAAGCTTCTCTCCTCCCCCACACCCCAGTCCCCCTTGGGTAAGATGAAATAACAGCATATCCAATGGCAAGTGACCAGAAGTGACATGTGCCACTCCAGATCCAGTCTCTACGGAATGACCATGAGTGCCCCTCCATTTCAGGCTTCCTTGGAGTACCTGGGCAACATCAGAAGCCATATGCAGAAGATCTTGAAACTACCATCCATATGGATCCGTGAGGGACTCTGGAGAGGAAAGCTGTTGTGATGATTTAAACTCCTATAAGGAGGACTCATATGGACTAAAGACTGTAAGAATTCTTATGTAAGTGAGAAATAAATCTTTACTGTGATACTCCACTGACATTGTGTGGTCTCTCTGTTAGTGTGCCCAGCCTAGCTTAACAGACAAATGAATTGACAACTTGAAATAGAATGAGACCGTAACAAAAGCCCCAAATTTTAATATTAGCTTAGTGGTCAGAATCAGGCATCAAGAAACAGATATATAGCAACTGCAAAGCTGGAGATCTGTGCCACTGAAAGAATGTTTAGTAAAACAGAAGCCTACAATGACTCAAAACGTAAGTGCCCAGTGAACCTGCAGCTCTGGGGGAAGCAGTCACAAAAGGCCAGGACATCAGCAGGGGTTATTTGTTCCTGGCTGCTTAGTACAAGGTAAAACAAGAAAGAGATGAGCTTAGGCAAAATTAACTAGTTTAGAGACAGAAATGAAGGAGAGTAGAGGTCTAGAAACTTGAGACTTTGCAGGACCAAAAAAATCAGACTGCTTCTGATCCCCAAACAGCAAAAATGAATATAAGTTCATATTTGACCAATGCTGAACAACAACATCCATTAAAAATTCCCAATTAAGCAAAAAAAAAGACTTTGTGACACAGGGCGCCTGGGTGGCGCAGCCGTTAAGCGTCTGCCTTCGGCTCAGGTCATGATGCCGGGGTCCTGGGATCGAGCCCCACATCGGGCTCCCTGCTCGGCAGGAAGCCTGCTTCTCCCTCTCCCACTTCCCCTGCTTGTGTTCCCTCTCTGGCTGTCTCTCTCTCTCTGTCAAATAAAGAAAATCTTTAAAAAACAAACAAACAAAAAGACTTTGTGACAGAAATAAGACTAGAGCAAATCCATCCCGATGACTTGCCCCAGCCTTTGTTCCAGATGGATTCAAGGTGGCCACCACTGAACTGAGAATGCAGCACAGGAGACCAAAGGAAAGAAAAAGAACAGAATTAGGAACTGTGTTTAGAAAATCACTGAACTAACTGGAAGCAGTGTATCAGAAGCCCAATACATTTCTGAAAGAACTGCTGAAGCAACAAGGAGCCTACTGTAAAAGACTTACACTATCGGATTAGAATTCCCATAAGGCACTCTGAAGCTAGTCGTCAAAAACCCGTCTTCCTTCATTTCTCTTCTCTCCTCAGAAGCTGTACAAAACAATACTGGGGCTCAAGCTTAGGCTTGTGGGGAGTGAGCTCCGAAAGCTATGTGTACCCGACAAAGAGCACCTTCCTCACTGTTCATGGAGGATCATGAACATGGGAGAGCTTTCCAGAGGACTGTGGCAGGGGCCACTAAGAATATAAATAAAATATTCTGGGGACAATTTGGGGAGTAGCATCATTTGATTTTGTTAGTGCCACAAACACACCGGAATGATTTTGGTCAGAATATCTATCTTGTTTCCATAAAACATGCTAACATAGTTAAAAGAAATAAAGTCTTTTTCCTGGACAAGATGAACCCCCACAAGTCTACTATGTATAACTTAAAATAATATTATAGAATTTAAAAATAAAATTTCAGGAATCTTTTAAAGTACAGAAAATCACTCAGTTACTGCAAATGAATGTGAATGAAAGTTTTCTCTTCCTTTTTCCTCCATGGAAATTTTCTTGCCCCTACAACCTAATTTAAAACATACAAAAAACATGAAGGTGTTTTTCAAATAATGAGTTGATATAACCTGTTGTTTTACTCACACACACATAGTCCCTAACAAAGCATATAACCACCTCGTGCTATTGGAATTAGTATTTAAAATATCCAAGAAAGGAGATGCTTTTGTTCAATCGTTTATCCCTATACCAATTACCATTATTGTCTTATTTATTTTTGCTACTGATAGGAAAGATTTTTTAAAATTCACACTGCCTTTCTTATTTCTAAAAGTCTAAAGATAAGCAATGTTCCTACACTATTGGCTTGGCTAGGAGTACTATTTCAGTTGGAATTTCTCTCTGTTCAGCCTACCTCCTTCCTCATTTTCTACAAGTAGTCAAAATAGCAGAGTATCACTTTTGGAGTGACATGGCATTTCAGGAAAAGCCCACACGACAACTGTTTAAAATATTCTCTGCAAGTTTTTGACTGAGAAATACAACACAGGCAATTTAGAAAAAGGTTTTAATTGTGCTAAGATTCTGTAATAGCAGAAGAGAATAAGAAGTGGGAATTTTTTTTTTTAAATGGACAGGATTATGAATTCAGCATTTAACTGAGCACCTTCTATGTGCAAGACTTCTCACTAGGTCCTGGCTGGAAATATAAACATGAGTAGAGCAAGAAGAGTTATGAACAGAAAAGATGTCACAGGGCATCCCATGTCATGGACCCATCCCACGCCGAAACACAGAAAAGGTTAAGGTTATAAAAACGGATCTTTTGAAGCAAAGATAGAGACAGACACTCTTTTGAGCTGGAGATATACTCTTCCTCTGTAGATCTTCTATCCTCAGAAGCTGAGGGTCACCATTCCTTATCTGTCAGCACAAATAGACAGATCGGAGACTAACAATCTCCATAAAAGGCCAGAGACAAGAAGGGTGCAAAGACATGAAAAGACTGACAACTGCTGGATCGGGGTGGGGGGGCAGGGAAGGGAAGGACAGGGTGAGATTACTAAACGGAGAGGACCCATGAGGGACATCTCTGCCAAAAGCAGAGAATGGATTTGACCACGTGGTGTGTCCCAAAAGACTAGTACTAAATTCCATGAGTAGAACTCAGTAAAAGAGCCGAAAAGGCTAAAGAAGGCAATCTAGAATCTTCTTCACTCTGGGAACTGAATACGAGTGGGAACCAATTGCTTAAAGCTGAAGAGACTGAACATTCTCTTTTCCAGCTGTGACTTCATCATAATAGGTCACTTCGGTTCCCCTAACTGGGCTCCACAAAAGGGATGGAGGAACCACCTTAGACACTGCAGTTAAATGGGATATTCTTGTAGGTGTTTAATTTCTCTCCTCTAGTAGGTAAGGCCAAGTGCAGGGCAGCCTCAAGGTAAGAGTGATCTGGGTCTCAGTTATGGTCTCTAGGTTCTTCTGGCATCAAAAAATATAAGTGACATGCACAGGGCCAAACACTTAGAGGCCACTTAAAAATAAAAATCACAAAATGAGATTCCCAGTGAAAGGGATTCAATGACAATAAGATCCCATCTAAAGATGTAAAACTGTAGTTAATGTTAAGTAGAAACCAAGTGAGGTGAGGAATGAGGAATTTTAGGGAATGAGATAAAGAGGGTTGCCTGGGTGGCTAAGGCAGTTAAGTGTCTGACTCTTGATTTCGGCTCAGGTCATGATCTCAGGGTTGTGAGATCAAGCCCTGCATCAGGGTGTGTTGGGCCAAGAGTCTGCTTAAGATTCTCTCTCTCTCTGCCCTCCCACCCTCCAACCCCTGCCTTGAAAGAAAGAAAAAGAAAGAAAGAAAGAAAGAAAGAAAGAA
>NC_138380.1:51239002-51279423 GCF_054177405.1 Leptonychotes weddellii
AAACAAGTAATCTCAAGGAGTTCAGAGTTAGTGATAAGGGCAAAGCTTCATTGATGAGTTAAGTTGGACGATTAAAGCAGATTGGATCTTACCAGAGATATGGGCAAGGAAGATAAACCAGGAAATCAAAATCATGATGACCAAAAGAAACATAAAATGAGTACATATCATCAGCTGAATATTTAATGGTACAATTTTGCTGGAACAAAGGATACATTAAATAATAAAACTGGCTTGAAATGTAGCCATGGGCTATATGGACTGTGACTTTTTTTTTTTTTGACAAGCAATGGGGAGGTTACTCAAAGTCTGGAAACAGGAAAAGAGCTCAGTGAAAGGCCCTGTGCTAGGGAATTCTTGCCTCCAGCTCTTTGAGAATATCAACAATGGCTGCAATGTTATGAACGGTGCTTAAAAATGAAAGAATCAGAGGCTTCAGTGCATTGGGTTTGTTTGTACAGGTTGGGAGTCTGTGAAATTCACAATCATGGTGGTCAGAAGTATTTTCTAAAACCAACTGAGAAGAAAACTGCCGTCAGCAAATAGTTCTAGAGGAACAGTATCCTAAATATAACTATACTCTGTAGTCAATTTGAAATTTGTTCTAGCTAGAGGTTTTCAAATACTATTCCCTCTGAAAAGAAGCAAGAGATAAGGCTCCAAACTCAGGCCAGAGAGCAATAAAACGTATCAATTGTGACATACACAAAATATACTTCCAAAACACATGTGAGTTTACTTTAGTACACTAACACACACTAGACCCAAAGTAGACACTGGCCGCATTCACTAGCATACTAACATCAATGTATTCATTTCCTATGGTGCCATTATCCAAAAGGGAAATGACAGGATTTGAGAAGTACACATGCAGAGAGTAGAACACTTTACTGAACATACACCTATCTAGTATAATTATCAGTCTCAAAATACTTCTGCATTTGAGAGTGCTTATTTCTTACCTGGAGCTGTAATGCATATATTTGATTCCATCACTTTGCCTCTTTTTGCAGCAAGAAGCCTATAATACATAGAGTTAAAGTCTCCAGAATGTCTGTAATAAGGAAATAAACCTTTTCTTTTTCAACATTAACACTCTTTGCAATCAGAAGAACTCAAATACAAAATTTATAAGTTGGTGGGCCTAAAAAAGAAGGATCAAAGAACTACCTTCAAGCACAGACCCACATTGGCAAGTGGTAAATAAGAACAGAAAAGAGCTCACTTTTTACCCAGCCCTGATGGTTTGTCTCCAAATACCTAACATCACCTATAGGAGAAATGCATTTATCTTACTATCCCCTTGAAGGACTGAATGGGAGATACATGGAAGGACTCAGGGACAGGCACAGAAAAATAAGCCCCCTTCTGCTATTGAAAGATCAGTCCTGAATTTAAACTTAATCTTTTTTCTTTCTTTCTCCCCAGTTCTGACATCAAGCAGGAAAGAGATCGATCACTGATGTTGGTTACCCTACAGGATCACCCAAACACACAGTTGGGATCCTAACTTTGCCACCCCTACCTGACTTATTGTGGGGCATTTCTTTAATCTCACTGAGCCTCAGGTCCCTGATGTTTAAAAGTGGATTATTACATATTTCAAGAGACTGTTGTGGTAATTCAGAAATAATGTATGTAAAAAGTACTGAATATTAGATTTTTAAAAAATTTGTTTCCTAAATTTCCCTTCTTAAATGATACATATTCCTTTTTGGAATACATATTTACTACAGAAAAATTTTTAAAAATTATCCATAATTTCCTTATCTTAAATGAATGGCTACAGTTTTATATGTTTCAATTTTTAGTATGTATGTGTAAAAATACATATTTTCAAATAATATTTTACAAAAATATTGTAAAACATGCCCAGTATGTTTTGTAACTAGTACTTTTAAGATTTAGAGAAATGGGGGCGCCTGGGTGGCTCAGATGGTTAAGCGTCTGCCTTCGGCTCAGGTCATGATCCCAGCGTCCTGGGATCGAGTCCCCGCATCGGGCTCCCTGCTCCTTGGGAGCCTGCTTCTCCCTCTGCCTCTCTCTCTCTCTCTGTCTCTCATGAATAAATAAATAAAATCTTTAAAAAAAAAAGATTTAGAGAAATGAAAGTTTGCAATAATTTCATCTATCCATCCTTTTATTGATTTCTTCCCTCGCTTTCATGCTAAAAAGACCTTCTTTGCTTTGATGTAGGATAAATATCTATATTATCTTCAAGCTCTTTCCTGCTTTCTTTTTTTACATTCAATCTTTTGATCCATCTGGAATTTATTTTAGTATATAATGTGAAGTAAAAAACTAACTCTATTTTTTTCCAAGAGTTCGCCAGTTTTTTCCAGAATCATTTCCGAAATAATTTTTCCTTTCTTTACTAATTTAAATGCCTCTTTTATCCTATACCTGAACAGGGTGCCAAAATGTTTTAACCCATGTGGCAACTTTGAAAGCCTAATAGTGCCTGTCTAGCATATTCTGAGCTCCGTCCGGGCCCAGCAGGGAAGGGTGCCCAGGTCACGTAGCAATGGATGTCTGCTGTGGCAAGGAAGATGGGAGGAGACCATAGCAGTGCCCAAATGTGCCATCCTTGCACTAGTTAATTGGCTGCTGTGTTTTTCAGCTCAGTTCCATTGCAGCTTCATGATACATTTTGACATCTTGTAGCCCAGGTGCCCTTTTATTTCCCTTCTTAATCAAATTATTTATGGCTGTTCTTTAAAGTTTATTATTCCAGATGAATGTTATATTCTCTTTACAAGTGTCCCAGAGAATTTCATTAGGATTATAGTAATAGTAAATTTATAAAAAACATGAAGATAAATGACATCTGTACGAGTCTTTCTAGCCAGAAACCTAAGTTGCTCCGTTTATCGTGAAATTCTCTCAGTTAGAAAAATACATGATATACATATACGTATGTATGCACACTCATACCCAGATTTTGCATTATATGTACAGCACTTTCTTGTTACGTTTTCCCTATGCTTTTTATATTATTTGTTGCTATTATGGAGATATTTGTCCATTATATAATTGATATGATCATTCTAAAACTGTTATACATATTTTACATCCTCCTAACTTACTAATCACGATGCTATTTCTTTTTTTTTTTTAAAGATTTTATTTATTTATTTGACAGAGAGAGACACAGTGAGAGAGGGAACACAAGCAGGGGGAGTAGAAGAGGGAGAAGCAGGCTTCCCCGCGGAGCAGGGAGCCCGATGCGGGGCTCGATCCCAGGACCCTGGGATCATGACCTGAGCCAAAGGCAGACGCTCAACGACTGAGCCACCCAGGTGCCCCTCACGATGCTATTTCTAATAATTTTTCTACTGATACACTGACTTTCTATGTAGGCAATGACATATCTGAATACATAAGATGGCTATCTAAAATCTCATTTCCTTTAAAAAAAAAAAAGGCCGGGGGGGGATGCCTGGGTGGCTCAGTAGGTTAAGCATCAGACTCTTAATCCCAGCTCAGGTCTTGATCTCAGGGTGGGAGGTTCAAGCCCCACATTGGGCTCCCCACGAGGCATGGAGCCTACTTTAAAAATAAATAAAATAAAATAAATAAAGTAAAATAAAATCTCATTTCCTTCTTTGTTATCATCACCCATTTACCACTCTAAGTGATATACTCCATATACACAGCTTGATCTTCAGTGTCTAGAACAGTGCTTGCCACATGATAGATGTTCAATAAATATTTGGTGAATGACTGTTGCTTGAAATGAAATAATCCTCCAAAATAATGGGACTGCCCTCTTTATATTTCTAAGAGTTATATCTCAAAATTCTGGTTCTAACTTAGTACACTGGCTAGAACCTGGGGGTAGATATTTTTTCTTGTTCTTTACTTAGAATGTCTGGGGTAATTCGGTGTTTCATACGACTGATGCTTAAAAATTGACTTGGGAATAACTTGTTACTGTTAAGAAAGCATTTTGCTATAACTAAATTGTTTCCTTCCTTCCTTCCTTTCTTTTTTGTTTGTTTTGAAATAAAGAATTGATATGAACTCCACTTGGGAGATTTCTTAAAAGAAGATTACCATGGAGGTTTTCTCCTTTGATCTACAGAGGTGATTTACTATTTCAGTGAAAATAACTTTGAGGAGTAGGGGGTTTTCAGCCCACCTTGAGATGCTAATATTGACACTCTCCAGAAAAACACCACTCACACACAAATCTGTATTTAACTTCAGAGGTCCACAATTTTGTATCTAAAACTTGTATAAAAACAAGTTTGTATTTAATAACTTTTAGCAAAAAGGCACTGAATTTTTTCATGAACTATCCCAGTGTGCATATGCCTGGGGCAAAAAACATGAAACAACCAAACCAAAACATGTAAAACATTAGAATATTTTCTAATATTAAACATACTGCCAAATTCTGAAATAAGACCCATAATATCAGGGTGTATTTTTTTCCTAAAATGTGCTCTTCAACTTGTCTGCTCTATTTAAGTTATTTCTAATCAATGTTTTGTTTTGAAAATTATTTCTTTCATATTCTTTTCATAGCATTATACACTTAAATTTTTTAATTGAGTAGTTTATTTTCACTTTCATAGTAACAAAACATAGGTCTGAAATTTGCCTATTTTCATTTTATCCTATCCCATACATTTTGACATATGATCTCATCACCATTATTTTCTTTTGATTTCCTTTTTGAGCTAAAAATTTAGAAAAGTAGTTTTCTTTTGCTGTCTCCAGTATTTTTTTATTTAAAGCTTCATTATTAATTTCTACTTCATTACTTTGTGTGAAGATAATGTACACTGTGCTCTTTCCAGTTTGAAATATTTCTTCAACCACATTAATTCCTCCAAGGCTTTTCCCAAACCATTTGTCAAAGACCCAGAATAACTGTGTTTCCAACATTGTTAATCTTCTTTTTCAAAAGCTTTACTTTATAAATATGAAGAAATAGCTTTGTAGAACCACAGAGCTGGAAGTAAAGATGTTTGGGGGACTCCAGGATACTAAGTGCTTTTTCCCTCCAGATGAGGATGCATTTTTGCAAACAGTGCATTTGTTTAAATAAGAACCAAATAAAGCCCCTAATAGAGAAGCCTATAGAGATCGTTAGTGTGAGTTCTTCTGGAATGGTGATGAAAACCCGTGTGTAAACAGATTCCAACAGAGCAAGACTTCAGCCTTCCTTTCTACTCTGAGAAACAGATCTGTGCCAGCAGAGTTCAGGGGCAAAGGAAAAGCCCCATAGTAACTGGTTGCATCTTTCTTCTCTGTTCAGACAACTCTCTTCTATTTAATCATGGACCCTTAGCAAGGTTTATGGCAAACTTAGAACAGCTAATGTCTTAGTCTCTTCCTTGGTGCTCTGAATTTCCAAACTGCTAACAATGCAATTAAATCAATGCAATTTAATCTGCTGCTCTTTCATTTTCAGTTTATAAAATGTCACAACTGTGGTTTCACTGTGGATGTTATCTTTAAAGTATATAAAATAAATTGATTTTTCTCATTTAATGCTCTTCTGACTTATAGTTTATGAGCTGTTATAGCAATTTTCGTATTTGTATTTTCTCTTTTTCTAAAATAAATAAACAAATAAATAAATCTTTAAAAAAACAAAAGCATACTGTGTCATTTTTGTTTTAGGCCTTTTGAAAAGAGGCTATTTTTGAGCCTAATCTGAGAGACCCTCTTTGTCTTGAAAAGTGGAAATGTGATGCATCTGTATTAACTGCCATAATTTATTTATGTGTGTATTGATTGATTTTTAAGTTTATTTATTTAAGTAATCTCTACACCCAGCGTGGGGCTTGAACTCACGAACCCAGTATCAAGAGGTGCATGATCCTCCAACTGAGCCAGCCAAACACTTCTAGCTGGCATAATTTAATGTCTCATTTTACTTTATTTTAGGAACTCAACTGGTTTTAGAGCAAGATTAAAATGACTTATTTTACTCATTCTACTCCAGGTGGGGAAAAGCATGAGGGATATCATCCTAGTTTTGGGTGACTCTCTTAGTGAAGAGTCCTACAGGATGCAAGTCCAAGGGTGTTCCAAGTAGTTTGAACCAACCCATTAGGAATTCTGCAGAGTCTGTATGGAATGGAGACCCCTTAGATCTGTTCAAACCATAGGTGAGAGCCAGGAAAGAGAGACACCATAATTATTTCCAAGAATCTGCTGTGAGCCCCAGAGAAACAACCATACAATTAACAAAGACACCAATCCTCCCAGTGAAATAGAAAAATAAATATTGAAAAAACTCAGTAACCTTGTGACAGGGTTTGAAACTAAGAAAAGAACTGTATACTTAACGTTAATCTTAAATTTTAAAAACTGATTGTGAAGTTAGATTTTGTGTGTTAGTTTTGTGTCGCTGTTCAATAGAACATAACTGGTGGGCTACCTGATGCCCTACCCAACTCAGTTTAATTTCTGATATAGACCAGAAGACCACCGAGAGCTACAATAGTGCAATATGTTCAAGGATCCATGAAAAACTAGTATTAATTTCCCTAAGAAGATGCTCACAAAACAAGCAGGTTTCTTGTTTCAAGACAAAACAAAAACTTGTTTCTCCAGTATATATGAATTTGGGGCTTATTTGCTACCCTGGCAAACTTAATTGTTTGCTCTACTGAAGGAAATGCTAGAAACCAAATGGCAACCGCTAATGTAAGACAATATAGTTACAATTTCAATCTATACTTATTTTAAGAATCAATATAAGCTTATTAGTAACATACTAAAAATAATGCAGCTGTTAGATTCATTCTCTTAAGTGCATCTTCTATTATTCAGAGAACCAAATTTTTGAGTGATTTTCAAAAAAAAAAAAGAAGAAGAAGAAGAAGGATCCCATTACTAAAGACAGAAGTCATTTATGAGTTATGAAGTTATAAATTTCAATAACTGCAACTCAACTAAAAATATAGATCCCTATGTGTAGTAAGAATAAAGATTTTTAGATATAAATCTTTCAAAAAATAAGCTTCAGTTTTATTTTGGTGTTTAAATAAAACTGATGTGCCCATAGATCAAATAACCAATTACAGTTTTAGGTAAAATTGAATTAAGAGAAGGCTTTCCATATTTAGTTCTACTAAAAACAATACAGATGTCATTTAATAAAAACAAGTTCCCTTTGCTATCTGCTTTATCGTTTCAATTGCTCAGACATAGTGAAATAAAGCCATTTTGTTCTGATTTGGTATGAGCTCTGCTTTTATAAAATTCATATGTTTACTCCAAAATAGAGGCTATGCATAGACATAAACATATTTATAGACATATAAACACATATGCATAAATAAATACATATCTATGTTAAGATATGGATATATATAAAATTCACTTTATTCAGGTAAACATCCACAGGAAAAAAAGATTAGATTACTAAAATTTGACTATCTGTGGTTAGGATATTTTTTCCCTAAAATTATTCTTAATGTGAATTTAACCCACTCTTAGGTATTTTTATCTGGCATTATTATGAAAACAGTATACTGTAATATGATCAGCAATGAAAAAAATAAAGTACAAATATTTTCTAAACACATATAAGAATAAATACATAGTTTGGTAAATGTAATATTATATATAGACACACATATATATAATATACACACATCAACATATAAATATGTATCCACACACACACTAAATGACTTACTCTCTCAGAAATTTAACTGTGGCATTTGTGTTTACGCTAAAAATTACATTTATATTTGCTCTGACATTCATACAGTTGAAATTCCTTTGACCTTTCACCAAAGATATATATAATAGATATATATAATATAAATATAAAAGATATATATAATATCTTTTATATTTTCCTAAATCTGCACTAATCATCCAGTCATATTTGTTAGTCCCTGAGTACAATCAGTATGAGTTCACCAGACAAAGAGTGGCACCTAATTTAGCTATTCAGTCCCTCTGTTTTTTCAAGTCTCCAGATTTACTAGTTTTGTTCTACCTACTGAGGTATCTGAGACCTCCTTTAGGTTTTCTGGAATGAAAGTTAAGTATTTTTCAACATGTAAAATCGAACCACTTCCATGTTCCCTTGTCTATTCAAAGGACCCAGTTTCTGCTTTAAATCTTAAGAACAAAAGGTGAAATAATAAAAAGCAAAATCCTTATCTTTATATGAATAACTAGATTTAAAAATGCTTAAATATAATGACATCCTTAACAATGAATCATTATTACATTATCATTCTTGGAGGATGAAGCACGAAAGACTGATCAGAATAGCTGCTCAATATATATCTGTAGCCTGCCTGATTTACTGAAAGAATAAAATACGCTGAACTGTGGAGGCTGATATTTAAATTTCAAATCACACTAGACACCTTCACCGCATTCACTCAGATAAGAGGATTTAAGACTTACACCGAAATTATTCTTTATTATACTTAAACTTCAACCAAAACAAGTATCATACATATATGTGGACACTGAGTATATTTTCCATTCTTAAAAAAAAGTGAAAGAAATTTTCCTAAGTGAACAAGGAGTTAATATAATTAATAAAAATTACTGACTAGTAAAAACCCACAACGTGAACTAATGCTCACCTTTTCTTACTACACTACAAAAGCAACATGCTCATTTGAGCTCAGCTACATAGCACTACAACTGCAGATTAAAAACTCAAGTCTTTTGGCTCCATTCATTTATGTTTTGAACCAAAATTAAGCAAATGATGATGTAGATATGAAATTTCTAGTTTATTAAAATCCACTGTTTTGGGTAGAGAAATCCGTTATATGGCTCAGAACCCTGCTGCTTGTACAAAATGCCTATCTCTCTTATAATCAATAAAACATAGCTACTATCATAGCATCACCAACATGATCACCAACACCATTCAACACAACCAAGTCTGCCAGAAGCTATTCAGCTGATCAAGAAAACTTTCTCTACTGGCCCTAAGAGATCATGGACTAGACAAGGTCTGGTCTGAGCCCAGGTCTCATGTTTAAAACTGTGCCAGAAATCATTACAACTCTGTCTCCTATTATCTCCCATAAAAATGTTTTCAACCTTTTGAGAATGATCCTAAGAGTGGGAAAGGGTGCTTATACTAAGCAAGTCAAAATTTAAGGGATGAAAACTTTTAACTTCTGAAGTGATCTTGAGCTACAGGGAAATCCAGACCCAGCAGTCAGGTCCGTCGTACCTCACAGGCGCTCTGCTGCAGGTTCAGCCAACACCTGGCCTTGTTCACAAGATTAAAAAGCCCTCTGAAGACCAGCAGGGCAGGCTAGCACTCTAGATGGCTCGCTGGAGTCCATGTAATTCATTCTATCTGGACACTGATATTCCCACCAGTGTAACCACTGTGTTCGATCTGCCTAGCCCATTGGTTCTCAAATCTGTCTGCTTATTGGAATCACCAGGAAAGCTTTCAGAAATACCGATGCCTGGGCCTCATTGAAGACTAAATCAGAATTCATTAGGTGTGAGCTACCTTATTGGGCTGGCTGAGCTCATTCAGATTCCATGAATGCCTCATCTGCAATGAGAAAAAAACTAATACAAGATTATCAGTATCTTTGGAGGCTACAGTTCAGTTCCAATTCAAAAGGGTCCCAGAGTTGGCATAAGATCTGCCCCTACCTCAAGAGTCTCAGGACAGCAAATAGATAGGTACCCGGATTAAGCAAAGACATATGACTAAACGTATGACTAATGTAAAAAGATCTCTGAATTCTGGTTTTGGTCACCACACTTTTGGTTGCTGTGGGAAATGGAAGCAGTACATATTTTCTTGCCCTTGGCATCATGTCAGGGGAAAACGAGTCAGAGTCCTTAAATTATCTGAGGTATCCCAAGGAGAAAAAAATGCCTTTGTTCCATAATTATTGAAAAGATATGAGAAAGGAGAGGAAGGTAGGCTGTGACAGAATACAGCAATTAATAATTCACCCATTTTTTTTCTGCTTTTGTGCCTGTATAGTACTTTCAGTGTAATTAGTTCCTAATTTTATTTGGGTTTGTTGTACAATTCCTAGTACATTCTAACACACGTATTATAATAGACATAACAGGTATTAAAACACACTTGCTGTCGTATACTAAAATAATCAATGAGATTGTATATATACAAAAAAGATACTTCATCTCAAGCATTCATTTAATTACTTTAATCAGAATTTTAGGAGAAAAATTTCATTAAAATATGTATCTTCTTAACATTAATTTTAACAGTTAATAATAAAGGTGCTAGACACATCGTACAGAATAAATAAAACCTCCTGCACCTAAACATCCACATTAAAGTTGTTTTTGAAGGGGAAAGATGTATATCTACATATTGTTAAACTGAAATCCATACCTCGATTATTGCTGCAGAGCAACTGGCAAGGTTTATTTAGCAAATTTCATGCCAAGCTTCTGAAGTATGCACCCTATCCTTCTTCACACATAATTCAATATAAACACTTTTCTTCTGACAGACATTTTGAAAGATCAAAGTGCAGAACAAAGGCAGAGAGTGACATGAAGCGCAAGTTCTGGACGATTGAGATGAATGGATGGATTAGCCAGAAAATTCACGATGACACCTTGGACCTGCAGAAGTGGTTCTGTTTATGTGATTACAGTTTCAATGCTTAGGAGACCCAAAGCTCTAAACAGCAATTTTCCTCTTTGCCCCTACAGGAAACCCTGCAATATTTCAACAAGCTCATCCATCAGTGTCAATCAGTGCAATTCACCTGACATCTCATTATAGGTTTTAAGCAACTGGATGTCATCTAGAAGAGGACAAATACTTCATTACACAAACCATTATGGACCAAATACAACCCTTATGCAAAATGCATCAAACAAAATCCACAATATTGCCAGCAAGGGCTAGATAAAAGTCAAATAAAATAAACGGACTATTGTGAAATATGCTTCTTACAGAGAGCACAATGATTCAATTCCCTCACACTTATGATTTACAGACTTACATTATAAGAAGCAGTGTTGAGCTTGCTAAACAAAAAAATATGGTTTTATGCATATATACTTGAAATAGAGAATTAGATTAGGAGTGAAGTTTTAACTACATGGACTTCTCTGATCTAGGAGTAGAAAAAAAGGAGAATGTTTGGGTTCACTAGCTGGACTTCAATATTTTCAGCAATTTCCAGCCACCCTCTAAATTAATGTTTTCAGCAGTGTCGTATACCATCACGTTGATTCCAGAATATGGCAAAACATCAAAATCCTGGCCAGTGTTACTCCTTTCACTGCTAGCTTGAAAGGATATGCAATTAATTATATTGCAGATTTATGGGATTCTAACTAGAACCACACTGACTGGCTTGCTAGTGAGTACAGGAAGAAGGTAACCCACTTGGGGCTTGAAGAACCTAGAGGACTACATGCACAATGGTTTGCAAGAATAAATTACTTTCTTAATAGCTTATGCTCCAGTCTATTAAAATTCATACTTTTTTTCCTTTTCAGGATCATTATCTCTATGGACAAGTTCTACTGTAGTTATTAAAAAGGGGTGGGGAAGGAGGGGGCTTTCCCATATGTTTTTAAAAGACTTTTTAAAAGTCTTAAAGATCTTTAAAAAAAAAAAAAAAAACCTCTTCTTAGATATGCTTTGAGCCTACAAAAAAAATTACTGAATTGGTAGGTGGTGGGAAAGTTGACCTTATAATTCCTTCCTACCCTAGAATGATTTAAAGATTCCTATAAATGTTTTTTCCCCCTTGGAACAGCAGTGATACTGATGCAAACAATCCCATTTCAGGATGATGGCAAGGACAGACTCAGAGAGCGGCACACTGAGTCTATCATCCCTCTGAGTCTCTCTATCATCCCTCTGAGTCTCTCTCCTTGACCAGCCATGAAACACATTTCATGACTTGCTTGGCACCTTTATGAAAAGATTTTTTTGAATAAGAATCCTAGCTATCTGGTGTTGATCAGTCTACTGCACAGCCTCCTTCACTGCAAAGCCCACAGCATTCAGGGGAAATCTATTCCACACACAATGAGAAATCCCACTGAAGGAGTCATTAAATCAATAAAGAGTAGATACGGAGCTCAAGATAAAACATTCTCAAGATTTCAGTGTAAGGCTATTAACTTACAAAGATTTAAGAAAGAAAACAAAAGGATATGGAAGAGAAAAGGGAAGGAAAAAAAAGAAGAATAGATCTTCTGTAAGTTAACCCTCTTGTTTCATTTCCACGTAACATGATAATTATTACAATATTCTCAATGTTGCTATAGAAAATGATGACATAAGCCATTAATTACTTTTTTCTTGCATTTCAGTTTACTAAAAGGGAATTTTTAAAGTATAAAAATGGTTTACATAAGCATCTTAATATTCTAATGTTTAATGAGACAGAATGGGTTCAAAATAATTCATTAGCAATACCTTAAGATTTCATTTCTAATTCAAAAAAATAGAGGAACACATAGCATGATCTAGTCAACTGTTTTTATAGTCTGAGACATGGAAGCACTTTTCACTTTAAACACATAAAGGAACAAAGAAAAATACCAGGACAAAGGAAAAAAAAATTAAGAAAACTCTAAATGTCCCATATATAAATAGTGTGAAAGCACTTAGCCAGGTGGTAGAATTCAGGGGCTTAAAAAGTGGGTTTAGTAGATTTTTAAACTAGTAGCAGATGAAAAAAAAAAAGGATAATTTATCATCACTGTGTCTAGATATTTACAAAGATTTTTGCCAGTAATATAGTCAAGCGTAAGCCTGTGGTCTACATGGTGAGTTCAACTATTACAACCACTGTTCCTGATCAGACACCACAGAAAGGCTCGAACCTTTCTGGCTTAGCCACTTGTTATGTCAGGGCTTCTATATTCACTTTTCCTGCCTTGAATATACGTCTCAAACTTGGATGTCTTTTCTTCTTCAACATAAGTCAAGTGTATCATCATGAAGCTCAGACACTGGACAGACTGAATCCTTATAACCAAACACAAAGGCAGCAAAAGAGTAAAGGCATGAAATTAAAGTGATGGTCTTTTTTTCCCATAAATTAATCTAAACTTTTTTTTTCAGAAAACAAAGCACATCTACACAAAATAATATATTTTGCTTTATAAACAAAGAGCCTATGTGAGAGGCAAAGTTCTCATCAATGGTACCAAATGGAGTCCACATACAGAACCATGTGTTTGATACACAATAAATTTGATATATGGCAATGGAAGGAAGCACTGGAGGTCACTAACTGGTCTGGGACACTTGGTTAACCACATGGAAAACAAAAATAAAACTGGATCCCTACCTCATACACACACATACAAAAATCCCAGGTGGATTTAAAGGTAAAATATGATAGGTAACTTTAGTTTTAGAATAAAACACAGAAAGACATCTTTATGACTTTTCATTGGAAAGAATTTCAAGCAGGACATAAGCGTATTAATTGTAAAATAAAAAATAACAAATTTGAGTCCATTAAAATTAAAAACTTTGGGGGCACCTGGGTGGTGCAGTCGGTTGAACGTCAGACTCTTGGTTCATCTCAGTGTCGTGGGACCCAGCCCCGCATCAGACTCTGCGCTCGGTGTAGAGTCTGCTTGGGATTCTCTCTCCCCTCTCCCCCCTGCCCCTCCCCCTTACTCTCTCCCTCTCTAAAATAAATACCTAAGTTTTAAAAAATTAAAAACTTGTGCTTATCACAGGACACTATAAGTAAAGTGAAAAGAACCACAATTTGGGAAAAGATATGGGTAACATAAAAGTGACACAGGATTAGTATCAGATTATTCCAACAACTTCTATAGGTCAATAAGGGATAGAAACAACCCAAAAGAAAAACAGACAAAAGAGGCATTTCCCATAGAAAGGAACACTATGTTGAATAAGTGCATCCAAAGACACTCAGCCTCATACTTATTAGGGAAGTGAAAATTAAGACCACATTAATATGCTCCATATGACAAAAATTAAGAACCCTTAATATACAAGTGTTGGGAAAAATGTGGAGCAACAGGAACTCTCAGACACTGATCATAAGTATATAAATTGGTTCTAAACATTTTCAAAAATAATTTGGAATTATAAAATTTTATGTACCCATTTTATGACTCAACATTTCCACTTCCAGGTTTACCCTGAAAAAAAAAAAACTACAACATGTACCAGGAAACATGTATAAGCAGCATGTTCAGAAAAGTATTAATTATGATAGCAAAAACCTAAAATGACATAAATGCCTATTAAGAGGAAAATAGATAAGCAAGTGTGGTTTATTCAAGTCATGAAATATTAAAGTACAGTAAAAAATTAGTAAGTTCTAGCTATACATTATAACCTAAGAATGAATTTTAAAGTAATATTCAGTGTAAAAAAGCAAGTTGTAGAAGATTGCATATATTATCATGCTATGTTTACAAGGCTCCAAAACAAACCAAACTAAGGATTGTTTTGGAGTATATACAGATATAGTCTCTTTTTACAAAAAACAAACAAAAATGTGAGATACATACTTGGTGGAAGTAGCTATCATGGAACTGGACTGGTGTAAAACACAGAGTACTGTAAGTACTGATAATGTCCTTAAGTGGGGTGGTGAGTTCAAATGCAATCATTTGATTATCAATTACATGTTGTATATTTTCCTGTATGTATAAAACCTTACACTGAAAAATTACAAACATAATTGCGACATCTAATGTTAGATTTACACATATAAGAAAGAGTGAAAAATGTCTCCATACCTGCTCTGTTTGGTTTCTATATGGTCTTTACTATGTTTTATGTTATTCAAACTTTAAGAGGAGATATATAAAAAATCTGTTACTCTTCTCTTGAATCATAGGAGGAACTGGTGACCTTAGGCCCATCTTCTTGCATGGTGCAAAAATCAGTGGAACTAAATAAAAACTGCTCCCTCTAGTCCCATGGCCCCTATCCAGCTTAATTCATTGTTATCACCCTGCCCCCTGAATAATCTGAGTTTGCAATCTCTTAGAAGCACTGGAATTAACAATGGCTCTTTCAGAATGCTGGAATTAAATATGATTTTATTTCTTCTCTTTGCTTATCTGTGCTTCTTACTCTTCTGCAGGGAATATCTATTACTTATGAAAAAGAAACACAAGCATTATTTTGATTGGTATTGCAAGAGAAAATGAAGAAATTTCATACAAATGGGAAGAGAATGAGAAACAAGTTATCTAGAAAGGTAGTGAATGCTACATGTTAAGAACTGCGTGTTAATAAAACCAGCCAAATTTATGACACTTTAATAAACATGTTTAATCTAAAACATTTTCTATAGCTTTTTCTTATTAAGCTAAATAAAGTAAATACAGAGAAAATATGGCTATTTAACTAAAAGCATCACTTTTACATAAAAAAGAGAGTCAATTCATTGGAATTTCAAACTAAGAATGGAATATGAGCTACGTCAATAGCTATGAGCTTTTTTGGGGGGAACCAAGTTAAAACTTTGTAACTGCAAAGATGGAAAGCTGCCTTGTAGCAAGGACCCAATAGCCCTGCCAAAAAATGTCATCATCTGTCAGCAACCTATGTTCTTAAATTTTCTTAAAGAATAAAAAGGAAAAGGTGGTTATGGAATTTATGCATCCCACCCTTTGGCTCTCAGCCCTGCTCTCCTGGCATGTAGTCATGTGAAAGTTCACAAGCCAAGGGGGTTCTTGGCCAAGTGTGACTGAAAGGCCAGAGCCCATGGAAGAGTAAGTACAAGTCTTGACTGACATTGTAGCAAGTTATTTGGGGGCAGAGATCTTCTACTGGAGCAAATTCTAGGTCTTACATCCAAGCCAATTGTCATGATCTAGAAAACATTTATTCCCAAGGTCCTAGGCTGTATCAGCCATTATTTTCTCCTTAACACTTACAGGATACTGACAGCTAATAACTGACCCTATGTTCTGTGATGGAACCTCTACTTCCATGAGTCACTTGGTAAAGAACTTCTGAAGAACTCTTGCCCTAAAACTATTCTGCAAAGCAACATCATCCATGATTCATTTTCCTTTAGTTTATCTCTACCATATGACACCTAAAGCAAAGGAAGTGAAGGAAATGAAGAATTATATACTATTGGGGAATGGGCATGGGAATACCAGACTACCATTTTATTTTTCAGTCCTAATCCATAATTCTTGATTGCTTTGCATGCTCACAGAAAATTAGAAGAAAAGAAAGAGTAAGTGACACAAACAAACAAACAAAAGCAACAGGGGTGCCTCGCTGGCTCAGTTGGTGGAGCATGCAACTCTTGATCTCGGGGTTATGAGTTTGAGCCCCACGTTGCGTAGAGAGATTACTTAAAAAATAATAATAACAATAATAAAATCTTTAAAAGCAATGCAAAAGGGAGAAAAGAACTAATATGAGATAATGCATCTGGCATTATGTTACACTGATTCAATTTATCTTGAACTCTATTTGGAAATTACTACCATTATTTCTAGGTTAAAGATGAGGACACTGAGTTTTTCATTCTAGGAATAGGTTAACTATAATTTACCTAATGACACAGCACATAAGTCATAAATCTGGTGTTCGAATTCCATAGTATGTGTTTTTCCCATTAGACCATACTTTCTAGAATATGGAACTGTGCAAATGCAGACTTTATTTGCCTCTGCATGAAATATGCACTTCATAGTCACACCTTTAAAAAATAAACTCGTTGCTTTATTCCTTTCATGGCATTTCCTATTCCTAGGCTAAGTATTACTGGAGATAGGTCAAATAATGCTACAAAAATGATTCACCATAAATTCATGTTGAAGTTATTTCTTTATTTCTACTCCATAATTTTCATACAATTCCAGGAGATCTATACTGAGGATGGCAAATGTATGGAGCAAATGCCACTACTTCTCCCTGATTACCAATGTCAGGAACTGCTCATCAAGCATAGCTCTTTCCTCTGTAGACTAATTTCATCTGTACACTATATTCTTGGCCTCAAAATCCTTCTCAACAAATCATTCCATGCAGTCACTACCAGTCAATCAGAGTTAGCACTGAGTTTAAAATTTATGTACACTCCAGTCCTACCTCACTCACCACAATGGCTCCAAACCTATCAGAATACCAGTTACTAAACATATCCTTACCTTGTTTACTCCCAGCAAGTCACCTTGCAGCCTAGAAGGCATCAAATTAGAACACATTTATCTTTCCCCTTCTTGATCTTAAACTCTTTCCAATATTTGTGTTTGTCTAAGAAAAGGTGTTTTTCTCAAATTCACCAGTCACCCATGTTTTTCCTCTCTATCCCATCTCTTAGTCATCCATGTGTTCACGTGTTCATTATTCTTCAGTCTTTCACCCACTGGGTACTACTCTACTTCTATGTGTAAACACAGGCCCCACTCTTTCTACCTCATAAAAATAAACAATTTTCCCTTGAACTCTGCTGCATGTCAAGTGAACTAACTCCCTGGGGATCTGGTTAAGCCGAAGATTTAGATTTCTTGAACCTAGGGGGGTGGGGAGGGGGAGCTGAGATTCAGAATTTCTAGCAAGCTTCCAGGTGAAACGGATGCTGCTGGTCCACGGACCACACTCTGAGTGCCAAAGCTGTATACATCTCTCTCATTTTTGATGCACTCTCTCTTCTTTTTCTTTCTAAGATTTTATTTATTTAAGGTAGAGAGAGAGAGAAAGTGCACAAGCTGGGGGGGGGGGGGCAGAGGCAGAGGGAGAGGCAGACTCCCCACTGAGCAAGGAGCCCAATGTGGGACTCTATTCCAGGACCTTGAGACCACGACCTGAGCTGAAGTCAGACGCTTAACTGACTGAGCCACCCAGGCGCCCCTCTATCTTCTTTTCTAAGACACATTCCATGCTGGTTCTCTCCATGTTCTGATTGCCTTTTTTCTCCTTCCTGTGCCTAAATTTTATTTCTAATATTAACAAAAATAATAGTATTATTTTGAACATTTCTTATGTGTCAGTCACTATTCTCAGAAGAAACCCTGAGAAGTTTTTCATTTTGAAGATGGCAAACTGAGGTACCATCACCAACGCTACACAGGCAGCTTGGATTCAGCCTCCAGCAATGTAACTCAAAAGCCTGGGAACTTCACTTCCACAATCCAGCCTCGCGTCAATACTGTGTTCAAGAAGCCGTGAGCAAGCCAGTGACGCCAACTTTACATCTTGAAAGTATGTGGCTGAACGGTGGGATGAAGAGGGTGAAAAGGCTGCTGAAAGGCAGACCGTGAACTCCTGCGGGGAATCTGATAAAACAACACGGGAAGGGGAATGGATTGCAATTGCAAAGTAACCTGATACAGCCAGTCCATTCAGAATTAAATTTCTGAACCTGAAGAACCTTTAGGAAAAGTTGGACTCTGAAAAAAGATATTCACGGTAAGGCATTTCACTAAAAAAAAAAAATCAAACCAGGGGCAGTTCATATCCTTACAATTCAAGTCACTGGATCAACCAACAGTGTAATGTCCTCTGCAAAAAATGCGAAAAAGCAAGACTCTCAGAATTGAGATCAACCACACACGAAATGAGGAGACACCTGGTAATATTGCTTTCTGTCTGTATTTATGCCTTCCTCAATGCTCAGTCTACTGGCCTTTTCTAATTAATCCTTATAACACTGCACTCCTGAGAGGCAAATTAGAAGCAGAAAACATCTCTTGATAAATAGGACGCAGATGCAGTGACTTAGTGGTACTTAGTGAGTCAGTAACAGAACTTCAAGTCAAGCCTAACTTAGATTCCACTGATTTATCTACACAGCACAGCACCAAATGTAAACTTTAAAAGACAAAAACAAAAACAAAAAACCCAGTTCTTCCTTTCTTAAGAAACTGAACCAGAAGTCTTCAAAATGTTAATATAGGCCAAATTGTGCAAAACAGGCAAAACTGTGCCTGTTCTTTCTCTAGGATTAATAACGTTTCTTCTGAAACACAAAATTACTAGATAGAAGTCTTGCCCATTAATCCTCACAATTAGCTTTGAAAGTACCTGAGATCAGACACCAGGAAGTTGCAAAAGATATATACCTCATTTGACATGAAGAAAAAGTAAAGAAGGAAATTATATGAAAATCCACTGTGGCTAAAATAAAAGTCATGCATTAAAGGCTTTATGAAAAACTGCCTTATTAAATTCTACCCTTCCTTAAAAGAGATAAATAGAATTAGTATAATTAATGGTTGTAATTACTTTCATAATGTACTTTTGACATAAACATTCTTTAATCAATCCAAAATGCTCATTAGTGAGTTTACTATTATAATAACCTTTATCAACACATGTCTAAAACTCACACCTTCCAGTACTTAAATCCAACTAGAATAATAAATATTTTTTCCCCATAAATTCTACACTTTTGGTAACTGTCAGGCATAGATTTTTACTACAAGAAAGACACAAACTAAACGCATATTTTCTGACCTTTAAAAACATGTCAGAACTTTTACTATTCAGGATAATTCTACCTTCAAATACGAGACTCACGAATAATTCTTCAGAAGAGATAAATGCAGCAGGAGAACAGCTACATGACATTTAAAATCAACAGCATGATTAATTGATGTATTATGTGAATAAGAGAAAAGAGAAATTTCACCATTCCTAGGCCACTTTTTGCTCATTTCTTAAAGAGAAATCACTGCTTTTATACTTAACACTTGTACTCATTAAGAATTCCAAGCTATTTATATCTGTACATCATCGTGTGTGTATATTGCTTTTTCAAGCCTTTGGAAATCATGAAATCACAAATCTCAAAATTCCTCAGTATTGAGAATCTTTACCATGATTTTGATGACTGGGCCACGTTGTGTTTCCAGTTACTAAGATTCATATTTTTATTAACAACCAAGTTTCTTCTACATACAAAACATGAACACATTATCACTTCCCTCTAACACAGACATATAAGGGAACAATGGTTGCAGCACATAAACATCACAGATTTCTTTTTTTTTTTTAAAGATTTTATTTATTTATTTGAGAGAGAGAATGAGAGACAGAGAGCACGAGAGGGAAGAGGATCAGAGGGAGAAGCAGACTCCCCGCCGAGCAGGGAGCCCGATGTGGGACTCGATCCTGGGACTCCAGGACCACGACCTGAGCTGAAGGCAGTCGCTCAACCAACTGAACCACCCAGGCGCCCAAACATCACAGATTTCTATTCTGTGTCAACAGAATCCTCTAATTTCAATTCCATAGTGAAATTTGGAAATGAGGATTGAACGTCATAAATGCTGAAAGTCCACATGGCCGAGTACGAAAGGTTAGATCATTTGCAGCCTCACAGCTCATTCTGTTCTCTCAGAAACAATTCATGATCAGGTAAGAGAGTTATGAGTCCTAAGAGAACTGGGAAATTCACTGGTGCTCCATTTGCTCCCCCCAGAGCGCCTCCTCAGGAGCACAAAAGCTAGCTCAAGACAGTAGCCAGGGCTGAGTCAGCACTTGTCCTTAAACCAGAAATTCCAGAAGGGTGGGAAGCTGGCAAGGAGAGAAGGGAAGAAATAAGGAGGACTTGGAGGAAAAAAACATATCATATACTGACAATGGGTCTCCTGAGTGTATCAGTAATAAATTGGCTTTCTTCCAAAATGTTTTTCTCTTTCTGTCTCTCTCTCTCTCTGCAATAAAGGAAACAGTACATTAAAGTATTTTGTGGTCTATGGACAATTTGGAAAATCACACATTTGCAACACTATTGCTCTATGAATTAAAGTTAAGGTCTTTTCCTTAAACACAAGTACTATTAGCCACAGATTCAACAGAAATGTAACCCTCAGTAAAATTTTATGCCTATTGAAGCAGTTGAAGCGTTTCCAAAATAAGAGAAATGAACATTTCTTTTGGTTTCCCTGGTGTAATATAATTGAATGTAATTATTTACCAAATACAGAATGAGAATGTTTAAATTGAAATTTAATTTAAAGATTTAAGTTCTCCCTAGGGGAAGAAATGCTACCAAAACAAGAAATCAACATGTAATAGATGAGCTGTTTTGAAGGGATGGGAAGCAGTGGTTTGGATAACTTCAGCAAAGAGGTGTGGGTAGGGTAAAGGAGATCAGTTGCCATCTAGTTTCACTTACCTGTGTGCTGTTTGAGATTGTCAATGAGCACCTATAATTTTAGTAATTAATATTTTAAGAGAAGAAAACCCAGTTTCTCTCCTTGCTATGCCTGACTAAAAAAAAAAGAATAAATTGCTCTAGCTTTTGGAAACTTTAGTATATTCTGTAAAATGCATTATGGTTATTAGTTACAAGGTACAGAGTCAAAGAATCAGCTAGAGAAAAAAAAAAAAACTTTGCTAAACTAAAACACTTTCTTATATTTCTCAGAAGAGGAGAAACACCATTCAGCTCCTAGAAACCAGGTTAGTTTTGAATGAGCCTAAGGAACTGACAAATTGCTTATAACTGTACATGTCATCACACAACTGATACCAAACAAGGATGATTCTTCTGCTACATTTCAGGTAAAGTCAATCTATCAATCAAGAATTATAGAACAAGAAATGCTCTAGACACCATGAGAGTAAATAAGTAAGTAGAAAGAAATCATCCCAGCCCTTGGAAAGTATATGCTTTTCCTGGTTAAAGCAAGACAAATAAGTAAAAAATTGTTAGCAATGTAGTGTATAATAATTTTGAAATGAGTGGGTCTAAGAGCACTCTACTAAGTAAAGGAAGAAATTATTCTTTGAGGAAAGAACATGGAAATCTTAAAGAAGGAGATGAGACTAAAGCAGACCTTGGAAGAAGTAGAGACTTTATTTGATTAAAGTGATCATGAGAAGAAGGGCATTGGAGGGAGAGGAACGGAGGGGGAAATGATGATTCTGAAATTTTTCTTTTGTCCACAGCAAATGAGGACAAACTTTCAGCTAAAGAGATGTTTTGGAAGTGTAGGGGAAAAGATCAAAGTCAGGATAACAATCAGGAGGTTAACATATAATAGTCCACTCATGAGGTTCCTAAATGTTTCTAGAACAGGGAAACAAAGTAAGGAGATGCTAAAACTATTAGCGATGAAAAGAGAGACTGAATGACCAAGAAAATACGAAGGTAGAGAGAAAGAACTTCAAACTTGACTTAATGCAAAATGAGAAAAGTTATGACCCAAAAGAAATTCACTTGGTGTCAGATGTGATAAATCTGTTCAGAAATGCTTAAAGTAAATGAAAATGTAGAAATATATTCAGGGTAGAAGGTCAGGACTGAAGATTAGACTAGTCCCCATCTAAGCTGGAATTATGGTTGAGTCCAAGAAAGTAGAACTTTCTTAAAACAATCTAGAGAAGAGCCAAGGACTACAAAGTGAGAAGTTGATGGGGATCTGGAGTCGAAGGAAAGGGACAGCACAGTGGGGGACAGGCACTACGAGCAGGAGGAGGGAGTGTTGGTAGACAGGGGCCTGTGCTGGGAGAGGAAAATGAGGCAGAAAATGCTCTTGGGTTGGTCACTGGAGTTACTTTGGTAGATCACTAGAGACAGAAAGTGGGTACTGAGGTCATGGCTACATGGAGGGCCCCTGTATCATACTCTCCTGGGCACTTCTGAAAAATTCCTTCTTGAGTTTTAGAAAATGTGAATGAAAGGGAAGGAAATAAAGTAAAAGAATGAAGAGAAGCTACCTCAGGGACAACAGCAAATATCTCCTCATCCCCTCTCCCGTACCCCACCACCAATTTAAAGAAATAAAGCAGAGTCACTAAAGGTGCAGGCTTTTGTGCTAGACTTTGTGGGTTCAAATATTAGCCCTGCCATTTATTACTGGTGTCTGGGGGCAAATCACTTGGTCCTGAGTACTGACGATGAGACGAGTACTAGAATACTATGTGACAGGTCCTTTGCCTAGACTATTTCATTTAACCTTCACATTCTTATGACATGGTCTCACAGATCAGTTTTCTAGTTTAGGATGATCAGTGAGAGTACATGTGCCTAAAGTTACAGCTAAAGTCGGGAACCAAACCTAGTTCTGCCGATTCTAGAGCCTGTGTTCTTAACTGCTCAATGATACAAAGAGGGAGTACCTGAAGGCAGGATGTACTTACATGGTATCCTGTGTTGGGTTCCTGAGCATAAGCACCAAAACCAAGACACGAGTGCCTACATCTTTGTATCTAACAGCTCTTATTTAACTACATTCAAACCACAGCCACCTCAAAGTCAAAGTCAAATGCCAGCGAGAGTCAGTTAGGTAACACATGAGTTGAGGGGGCTGGAGAGCTCACCCCAACTGTGAGATGGTTCTCGAGAATTAGTCACCGTTCAGCACCAGTCAATGGTTGCTATGAAAAAGAAGTAGGTCCATATTTATGGGCCTCTGATTATTCAAAATCACAGGGAAGTGAGATCTTTATGCTGACAATTCAAAGGGTTCTAAAATTACTAGGTAAGGCAAACAAAATGTTAAAGTCCTTTGGGTCAGGTCACTACCTCAGCATGACCAGACAGAGGTTCATTTCTACTCCAGTGTCACTAACAGAGCAATGCTTGTCACATCTCTTACAGTTTCTGGCAAAGAAAAAAGGTGCTCAGAAAATGGTATGTGCAGGGAATGGCGCCTAAAACAGTAAATCCTATGTTCCTTATGAAATAAATACCTTGTGGCACCTGCTGACATATTTTGTGTTACATTCAGCTTAACAAATAGCTTGAGTGATGAACAGGTCCTACTGAGAGCATTACCAACACTGGTACGTTCTCCACGCGTGCCAGAGAGTGTTCTCAGTGGTTGTTTTGTTTTGTTTAAGATTTGATTTAATTTATTTGACAGAGAGAGACACAGCAGGAGAGGGCACACAAGCAGGGGGAGTGGGAGAGGGAGAAGCAGGCTCTCCGTGGAGCATTAAGCCTGACTCGGGGCTCGATCCCAGGACCCTGGGACCACGACCCGAGCCGAAGGCAGACGCTTAACGACTGAGCCACCTAGGTGTCCCTCTCAGTGCTTTCTATACAAGAACTCTTTCAGGCATCCCGAGAATTATATAATATAGGTGAATTTATTATTCCCATTATACAGACAAGACAACTGAGATACAGACAGGTTAAATAACTTGCTCAAGGTCACAAAGCTAGCAAGCTTCAGAGGCAGGATTGAACCTAGGAAGGCTACCTCCAGAGTCCAAGCCCTTCACAACTATGGGCACTACCTTCCTAAATCGAACTGAGGACACTCAGGGGTTGACGATGCTATAGAGTTTAACTCTCCTCTGGTCCCTCAGAGGTGCTGTAATGGACATACATGATACTTTTATTTTTAGCATTAATGCCACCTTAACCACCTCAGCAGGAAGGAATTTTATGTGCTAGATATAAAATATCCCAAATGTTGTTTTCCATATCACTTTTGCTCACATCAAGACCACCAATATATACTTACACAAACACGAGGCAGTATTCACATATGTGTAAGTTCGTATTATTTTAACTTGCTCCTGAAATACATTAGGCATTCACGAATGTATGCTCTACTGACTGAGCCAGCCGGGCGCCCCCTGGCATTCATGAACGTAAATATATATGTATTTGTAGATATACATTTATAAAGTCTCCTGAGGTAATAATATTATTCAAAGGTGGGGTGTGGTTTTTTTGATGTTTTAACCCTCAGCAGTCCATTATTGTATGTGATTAGAAGAGAAATTCCTAACAAAATAATATTAAGGGGTATGTAAACATACCTACCAAGTTCTTAGTGTTCTCATCTATTCCCATATTTCATCACCAATTTTTTAAAAGTTCCATCCCTCCGAAAGAGAAGCACTCATTTGAAGATGTTTGGATTGCCTTGGCTTCTTACAATCAATGTCAATTTGCAGAAAACTAGAATTTATTAATGTTTCCAGAAGTACTTTTAAATATTCCATGAATCATTAACTGCTCTCTCAATGTAGCCACATTTAATAAGCTGAAAACTATACCTTTAAAGGAAAAAAAAAGATTTTTCCTCTACTCCCAACATGCAGGTAAAAGTCAATGAGAAAATCATTTTAGTCTAGATTACTGTAACTGCCTCCCAAATTTTCTCCCATATTCACTTGAGCCCCTGTCCTATATGGCAGACAGAATGATAATTCCAAAAACTAAATGAGACGGTTTTCTTTGGCCCTTCAAAGCCATCACCGAACCTAGAAACAAATCCACACTCCTCACAAAATTACCTTTTGGACCTGCCCCACCACCCCTCCTGCCACATCTTAGCCCATTTCTGCATTCACAGTGAGATATCTAGATACATGTTCAGTTCTGAGAATAAGCTGAGCTCTTTCCCGGCTCAGGGTCTTCTCATACTCTGTTCCCTGGACAGAAAGCTATTCCCCCAATCCTTTATTGGCTGGGGCCAGGTGAAGTCACCTCCTTAGAAACATTCTTCCTGACTACCTAGCTTTAATTTGATTCCTAGATCCCTGTCCTCTTCCTTCTTAGAACTGATTTTGATCCATAACGATGCTTTTCCTTTTTGTTAATATGTTGTTTTGTCTGTCTCTTCCACTGGCTAGAATTGCGCAAAGGCAGGAACTATGCTTGTGTTTTCACTATGGTAGAGGTGGAACAGAACAGAATGCCTAGAACACAATGAGTATGCAATCAAAGTTTAGTGAGAGAAATGAAGAAAGGAGGAGGGAGAGAAGAGAAAGAAAGAAAGAAAAAAGGAGGGATGGGAGAAGAAAAATTAATTTAACTGCTCTGTTCATGCAAATGGAATTCTTTATCATTGGACTGTGAATCTGTGCAGACAGTGTGAATGTCCAGACAATTCTCAAGTTATTTCTTACTTTTATTTGTCTACTCTTTTAACATACAAACTGGGCTGGATGTGTAGGAAGAATTTCAAAGTAAAGATAAGATACAGTGAATGGGGCCTAAAATTGTTTCAGATCCCCATATCAAAATCAAAACTTATAAATAAGATCCTAGAATGGTACAAGTTTGTAGGTTTTGTTTTTTTTTTTAATTCAAAGACCATGGGGAAAAGGCCATCACTTGTGAGTAAGAGGGGGCTAGTCATTTCTTTAAATGACCCGAAGGCATAGAACTTACTGCTAATTAAGGTAATCTTTCAACCTTATTTGTTGATTTTTATGTACACAAGACTAATAATCGTTAAATGAAAAGAACAGGGGAAAAAAACAATCTTTAGATCTCACAATTCAAAAAAATTCTTACAGATTTTTTTTTA
Source organism: Leptonychotes weddellii (assembly GCF_054177405.1). Classification (NCBI taxonomy): domain Eukaryota; kingdom Metazoa; phylum Chordata; class Mammalia; order Carnivora; family Phocidae; genus Leptonychotes; species Leptonychotes weddellii. Next base: position 51,265,172 of record NC_138380.1, read on the forward strand.
ATTCTTACAGATTTTTAAGTCCTGCATTTCTAGTTATCCATACATCGAAGAGAATACTGGCATTGAGTTTGTCTCTTTTCAAAGCCTAATTTTTCCAGTGTAACTTTATAAACTTATGAGGTTTAGGGATTCATATCATAATTTCCCAGATCTTCCCCTCCTCTCATGTACAAATACTGATTTTGTTCTTTGGCTCTTGTCTTCACCTTAAAACGAAGCTTTCTAGAAGAAAAATGTTGTGAAAGTCTTAAGTGAAATTATTCCTACATACCACTGTAGGTTAAGCCAGAAGATGTTTCTACGGCATAGATATCCAGAGATGGGACAGCTGACAGAGAGGAAAGGATGACTCATCCCAACGAGCTGCTGAAGGAAGGGCCCTCAACTGTCAAGGTCCTCAGCACAAACCCCTGAAATCAGAAGGTTCATCTAAACCAATGTGGCATCCCTGATAATTGCAAGTCACTGCATTTTGAGGAAGTTAAGGTTTCTGAGAAGAAACGGGTCTTTCTAATAAAAACACATGTGCTGCCCTCTAGAGGCTATAAGAAAAAAACAATCAACCTGAAAACTGAAAAAGGAAAAAAGTAAAGGGAAAGAGGACAGGAGGAGCTTATATCCATATCCATGCATTTTAAAACAATTTGGGGGCTCCTGGGTGGCTCAGTCGGTTAAGCGTCTGCCTTCAGCTCAGGTCATGATCCCAGCATCCTGGGATCGAGCCCTGCTGCTCAGCAGGGAGCCTGCTTCTCCTTCCCCCTGCTCTTGCACTCTCAATCAAGCGCTCTCTCTCCCCCTCAAATAAATAAAATCTTAAAAAAATAAAACAATTTTATTGAGTAAACTTACCCATTTTAGGGTTACAATTCAATTTTTTTTTAAAATAAATAATTTATTTGCGAGAGAGAGAAACCATGTGGCGGGGGGCAGAAGGAGAGGGAGAGAGAAACTTAAACAGACTGAACGCTGAGCACAGAGCCAGAAGTGGGGCTTGATCTCAGGACCCTGAGATCACAACCTGAGCCTAAACAAAGAGTCCGACACTTAACTGACTGCACCACCCAGGTGCCCCAGTGATTTTCTAAAATATATTTAATAAATAAAAATAAGTAAATAAATTTAAACTGGGTTGTATAACCATCACCATAAGCTAGTTTCTGAACTATGCTATCACACCCAGTAAGATCTGCCTTGCCAAGTTAAAGCTAATACCCATTCCTGACCCAGACCCAGGAAACTGCTAGTCTGCTGTGTATCTCTACAGATTTGCCCCTCATTTCATTTTTAAAATATGAAAGTCTGGAATTAAATATTCCCTAACACAGAACAAGTCTTCCTTTTTGTAATGTTTCTCCTTCAAACTGTCCTGCTTTTATCAATGTCATTAAGTGGGGGTTGAATCCCTTACCAAATGAAACTTTTGGGGGAAATACCTGTAAATACCTACTACTTTTCAATGTCTCAATGCAGCGTATGCTTAACCTTCCACAGTTTTGAAGGTGATGTTAAATCTGTCTCTAATGCCTATATAAAAATTGACCCTAAGTATACTTTCCTTCCATGTGCTGCTCAAAGGTCCATTTCAAAATAAGATTTCACATCCCAAGGTTTGATAAAGGATTAATGGTTATTATATTTGTCTTTATTTGGTATGAGCAATCCGTTTTTAATTGATTATTGAAAAAAATCTTAAATTATTCCCTTCTTTGGTAATAAGCTTTTAAAAATCTCCATTTTTTAATTTGTCGCAGCATTTTTATGGGCAATTAATTTAATTTTTTATGTGTATAAAGTTGACACACAAGGTTATATTAGTTTAAGGTGTACAACACAGTTATTCAGCAAGTTTATATATTACGTTATGTTCACCGCAAGTGTAGCAACCACCTGTCACCGTGCAACGTTATTACAATACCACTGACTATATTCTCCATGCTGTACCTTTTATTCTTGTAACTTATTCGTTCCATAACTGGAACCCTGTATCTCCCACTCCCCTTCACCCATTTTGTCCATCCCCCTCCCCTCGGGCAACCATCAGTTTGTTCTCTGTATTTATAGGTCTGATTCTGCTTTTTGTTTGTTTAGTCATTTGTTTTTTTAGACTTCACATATAAGGGAAATCATATGGTATCTGTCTTTCTCTGTCTGACTTGTTTTACTTGGCCTAAGATCTTCCAGGTCAAAATCATTTTAATCCTAGTGGTGTAACACAGACTCCTCACAGAAACTAAGATTCCCTCAAGAGCACAGATTCTCAGGAGGTAAGACCTGGAGCTCTAGTCCATCCTCTGGAGCAGAAATACCATCTGAAATTTACCATGTTACTCTAGGCAGGGCACTTAATTTTGTGTACCTCAGTTTCCTCATCCATACAATGGAAATAAGAGTTTATGTGGGATTTAAAAGTGCTGAGATATGTGCCTTGAACATAGCCCACAGTGCTACACACAATCAATATAATCAACATTATCTGAAAGTTATTTTTACCAAGGATAATTACCATGATTTAAAAGTAAAGAATGGATTTGTGATTGGTAGCAGAAAAATGACTAACAATAGGCAGACCGAGGATTCTGAATCATCAATTTACAATTATTATTTTTTTTTAAAGATTTTATTTATTTATCTGACAGAGACCCGGCGAGAGAGGGAACACAAGCAGGGGGAGTGGGAGAGGGAGAAGCAGGCTTCCCGCCGAGCAGGGAGCCCGATGCGGGGCTCGATCCCAGGACACTGGGATCATGACCTGAGCCGAAGGCAGACGCTTAACAACTGAGCCACCCAGGCGCCCCCATCAATTTACAATTATTTATATCTCATGCATTGTGGATATTCAGGGCCAAGCTGTGGTTTTTGGTTCATTGCCAAGCCTAAGGGCCAAACCAAGAGGAATTCAAAGGCTGGTCTCAAAGAAGACAACAATGCACATCAAGGCATATGTGCCAAGAATGTGCTGATGCCCTTTAATGCTTTTTGTATTCCATTTTTACTGCCTTAAGAGTTTTTCCCTTACCTTATCCAACTGGTAAACTGCCTACTTCACAAAGATCAGATTATGCAATCACAGCAAGGTAGAAATGGAATAAATTTAGGTCTGGATAAATAAAACAGATCAAACCAAAGAAGAAAGCAAAGATGGGTATCAATAGTTTGATTTTTAGGTTTCTTTTTTTCTAAACAATCTATGCTTTAAAGCATTATTAAGTTAGGAACAGTACACATCTTTGTGAATCCACTTTAATTAATGTAACAAGGCCTGCTGACTCACCTCCACCACACGCAGTCCCTAAAAGCACAAATCTGCACATTAATTGCGATTAATGCCTCTCTCTTCCTTCAAGCACCAAGGAGCAGAGTTTTATAAACAGCAAAGTGTGTTAATTTTAACAAAATATAAAAACCAATTCTTTCTAGGTGGTAAAGCTTGGTCTGCATATTTTCATTATTACATAACGGTTACCTTTAGGCCATAAACCGTAAGGTCATAGTAAGGTCACAATGAAGTGGCAAATGTAATAAGTGAGAAGAAAAGTAACTAGAAATCGTATTTAAGATTACTTTTTCCTTAGCTGAGTAAATGAATGTTCTTTTAGTATAGCTCACTCAGTAGCGCTGCTTAACATAGGTTTTCTTTTTAAACCACTCATCTATACTCTGTACTGCAGAATTTCTTAAAAATTCCTTTCTAGTGCTTTTCCGCTCTCCGTTACAACACACAACCCAGAATTTGCTACGGCTCAAAAGGTGAGATTTAACTTAAAGGTCAAAGCCATCCTTCGCTTAGAACGTGTATGTACTAATATTCAAAAGAAAAGAATTATGAAATAGGTCACTGTTCTTTTTGTGAAGAATACATTAAAATAAATAAGAGGAACAAAATAAAAGGAGTTAAGTCCAGGCTCTTTGTGTTTCTAAAAGACTTATCCTTTACACCAGCTGATGGTAAATTAATACAAGGCATTGATAATTTTAAAAGCTGTGTACCTACTACTTCACTATACAAAAGTACAAAGTCTGTAGAGGCAGAAAAATAGCTTGAGATCTTTCTATCCAAAAGTGTTGGTCAATGTGATAACTGTTTTTCATTTATACACACTCTTGATACCCAAGATACAGCAAATAATGTCATCAATTTCCTTCAATTACCTCATAAAGGATTCATTTGCACTCAGGGAATAAAAAGGTTGCGACAGTAGCTTCAGGATCACTCAGCAGCAAGAATCAACATTAATAACTATCCTCAGAGGCACAGAGGGAGGGAAAAAAGTCATTTACGTAACATTCTTTAATTCTTTGTGGTATAACAAGACTATGTCATGATTTAGGGTCGAAAAGCACAGTTCTTTTGCTCACGAGAAAAGCCTTTCATAATCTACACATATTTTCTGACACTTGGAGTTATGAGATCTCAGGCAACCTTTAAATGTGGTATCCCCCTGCTGAAAGCTCTCAAACAGTCTTCAGAGGAAAAAGAAAATCCCAATATTACTTTACTCCTGAGACTTCAAATAGCCCGGGCCTTTCCTGCATAAAGATGTTTCTTTATACAACAGTTAGATAGTGCTGAAGAAAACATAACTTTTGTATGCCTATATTGTAACTCACTGTATACATGTATAGCTCATTAAGGGTCATGTATAGCTCATTAAGCATTCTTCCTTTGGTTTGATTACATAAAGAGTTGGTTTTGTAATATAATAGCATGTGAAGGTCAGTATGGTTATGAGAGAAACCTTAGATGCTGTGACAAATCCAATAACTATCAGGGTATTTTGTTCATAAAAGTAAAGCATTTCTCAAAATATTTTGCTGATTTGTTAAGGTACTGGGAGATATTATGCCGGCTGCTGGGCTGACCTTCTCCATGACACTAGACAGCGCCAAAGGATTTGACAACAATACAGTTCAACTGTCTAGGTTGTTAACAGATTTTCTTAGAAGATACAGATTTGTCTTTTGGCATAAGGCAGAGACCCAAACAAGGATATTTAAAAGTTGAGGTACACAGGTGTCTGAACCAAGGGGTGAGGGCGAAGACAAATATGAGTCGGTGACCTGCTTATGTCCCCAGCTTCACGGATTCAGTGTAAGCAATGCTGATGCACTTTTCAGGTAATCCTCCCACCCCCAAACCAACAGTCTGACCAGCTTAGCAGAAACAACTTGCCTGTATGTTTATGTCTCCTTGGAGTATTTAACACAGAGAGTGATTCACATCTTACAAGGCCAGGCATCTTTGAAAGGAACATCAGCAACAGTTTCAAGCTACCTGAAGTTGCAGCAACAAATATAGAGCTACACTGCCCTCCAGAGGTGACTCCTTGGCAGATACGTTTCATCAGCTAATGTTCAGGACCCAGGAATTATGCTAATGTGATCCTCATTGCGATTGTACTCCTGCCTTCTCAAATGTTCTTTTAAATATACGCCTAAAAATCAGTAGCAACCTACTGTTTTCCCTTAAGCAGAATATTACATTTTCTTGGCTCTTCCCTCTCATCTCCTTTCCTTTTGTCCTCTTCGAAAATATTTGCTACAGCTTCTGTTAAATGTTAAATATTAATTTTTTTTAATGCTTCGGAGGGGCCTATTTATTCATGTATATTTTTCAGACAAATCAGACTAAATAGGCAGCCTAGGGAAACTTCAGCAGTTTGGAGAAGCCTCAGAGATGACTTGAGGGCATCAAAGGAGCTCTTGAGAAACTGAATATTTTGCAGTCTAATTATATTGTCATCACTTAACTGAAACCTGAAGGGTACCCACAGCCACTGTGAGAAAAATATAAATTTATCTGAAACGCTTTTCTTCTTGAGCTTTTGTTCTCCATAGTTAAACTACTTCTGTCCTGGCTCACACGCCACCTCAACTAAAGGACAATTTTGTGGATTGTCACTTTCCCTTTATTCACTATGGGGACAATTTTGTGAATTATCACTTTCCCTTTATTCACTATCAGTTCAAAATTTTTGAGATTTAAGACAAAGCTAATAATTTCATGATAAAATTGTAATAATCAGCATGAATGACTCCAAACACACAAGTGAAAAGCATAGAATCTCAGACACTGAGCTGGGAAAGTTAAACTTTATCTCTTTATAGAATAAGTATGTAGGGATTTGCAAATATTAACTTAATTATCTTAACACATTTGATATAAGTATTATTGTTATCATTTACCTTTTACAGATAAGACACAAGAGGTTAACACTGCTCAAGATCACAGAGCTGGGATGTGATGCAGCTGAGATTCAAACTCAGGTATTTTGGCTCCTCAGTCCTGGTTCTTAACTTTTTGAATTGAACTTAACTTAAATTGTAACTTAAATACACAGTTTTTTTTCCTCCCACATCAAAAAAAGCATTAATAAAATTTAATAAAGTTAATACTTTAAAATAAAGTTTAATACTTTAAAATAAAGTCTAATACTTTAAAATAAAGTTAATACTTTTCAGGCATGTTTTTTTAAAAATCCAGGGCACATAGAAACCTTTAAAAATATTAAAACCCTGATAGATGGAAATACAGTAAGAAACAATGAAATTGTAAATCAATTTTTTGTGACGACTTGCAAATATTTACTAAGTCACTAATCTTTAAGGGGTGGAATGAAGAAAATACTGAAACAACAGGGAAGAGTATTAACTATCTCCTCCTAAAAATAAAAGTAAATTATGTAAGTAAATCAGCCATTGACTTATCAAAGTCAATATCAAAAGCATATTTTAGCTTATAAATATCAAGCAACTATCATTTTTCAAATAAATAATTGTGATTTTTTTCTGCAATAAAAAAATGCAAAAAAACACATGATTTATGGTGAATTCTAAATTCATTTTTTTTAAAAAGACAGTTAATACAAGACTTCAGATTCAGTCATAGCGGAACCATCACAAACTGACAGTCATTTAACTCAGAGAGGGATTATAAAACACACTTCAGGTTGTACTTAAAAACAATGTTCTTGTACCAAGCACAGGCCGGCCAGCTACCAAGCGGCTGGGTTCAGAAACTTAAAAGCCCCTGAGAAAGCAGCTCGGTAACAACAAAGCAAATGCAGTCAATGCCCAGTGTCGTTATGGGGATTAGATGGGGGTCACCACTTCACGGCAACACCTGCGCGGCTGTGACATAAGCTTATATCCTACATAAATCATACCCCCTCTGTTTTGAAAGCAAATAATAAAAAAGTTGTTGCATGTCTTTTGACCTTATTTCTGGGAAACCTGGATTTTTCCCTTATAGCTGTGGAATGTACTAACCATCCCCAGTGGGACACACTTAGAAACCCCTCTCACAGAACACATGTATAAATATCCACCTCCTCACTTCCAACGTGATTTGCATCTTAAATGTCACTAAGTTCCTATTATTTTTAAGTAGATTAAAGTGAGGAGGAAAGGGAGAGTGAGAAGGAAGGAAACGGAGAAGGGGAGACACCTGAAAGAGGAAACTAACATCCGAGCACTGATGAGATACATAACTGACCAGCCAGTGAGAAAGGGATATCAAATTCAGAGGCCGAGGAAATCAAATACTCAAAATTCCCGCCTCCCCAAAATATACTGCTTTTCAAAACTTAGCATTAACATTACTTGAGATCAATGAAATGATGTTGCTAGAACTTACCTGAGAAAAGACAATGTGATTGTCCTTAAATCACTAGATTACACACACGTACAATAATTTGAACAACCTATAAATCCAGCTTCCCACAGGGCAAACTTCAGAGCAGAGGATAAAAGAATAACAGGTTAAAAAAACTAGAAACCTATTGAATTAACATTACCACACTTACATGATAATACTAATAACTACCACTAATGATGGATGAGGACCAGAGCTGATACATAGAAGTATTGCATCAGCAGGGAGAGTACCTCCTAATACAGAGATAATGCTCAATCGTCACATGCATTCTAATGCTCTAGCTTCCAAAGGGAAGAGCAAGAGAAATGTACTTAGTATTTTTAATACTGAAGACCTACTAAGTGCTTGAGTAAGGGGTCTTTTAAAACACTCTTTTATTCTAATAGTCTATCTAGAAAGATATATTCTATTTTCTTCATACTGATATTCCTGTTTGTACAAAAAGTGAAACCCAACAATATATTTTTTGGTCGGAAACTTCATTGTGAAAAATACAGCTAATACAGATGATGTTAAGATGATGGTCAAGACATCATCTATGAGGCTTTAATGCTGTGAAAATTATAAAATTACTATTACAAAAAATATCAAATATGTCCCCCCATTCAATGTTCAATATTTAAATAATTACTGGGTCCCTGTTCTTGAGGACTTACATTTACTGGGAAGAAATACAAAATAAATTTAAAACCCATAGTAGATGTTAGCTATTGATCTCTGCTACAGAGAAAAAAATCAGCCAGCAAGGGGAAGGAGCCGTGTGCGTGTGCGTGTGTGTGTGTGTGTGTGTGTGTGTGAGCTCACTAATATAAGGTAGTCTGGAGAGGCATCTCTGGTTGGATGGGGAGAGCTGTGTGGTGTATCTGAGGTAAATGGAAACATCCTAAACACGTAAGGCGTATCATGTGGTGCTTTGTGGACCTTGGGAAGAACTGAATTTCACTCTGACTGAAAAGAAAGCCACTGAGCAACCAGTGTGAGTACCACATTTTCCAATTTTGGGGAAAAGTAATTGTATTCAAGCTATAGGAACAGTACATAAGGCACGGGGCCAGAATTTGTGCATGGAGACTGACATACCTGGATTAAAATAATTTATATTCTTCCATGTCAAAGCTGAAAGACCCTGTCTTAATTACTGCATTTCTCAACCTCCGTATACATGGTCATAATCCCTACACTGCAGTACTACAGGGAGATTAAATAATACAAACAGCACCTAAAATTTTTCCTGGATTATAGTAACTGCTTAATAAATAACAACTGACATTTGAATCGCGTTTTAAGCAGCTGGAAGATGCGTTTGATGGGAACTTAGGAAAGAAATATACAAATTCTAAAAGGTCTAAAGAGAAGATGGGGGGAGAAAGTTGATGTTAGGACAGGCTTTGAATCTTGAAAGATGCTAAGGGGTCTCGACATCTAAATAAATCTCCAAAAGATGCCAGTTCAGAGCAACAGATGTTCAGAAGGAGAGCTTGGTATCCAACACAAATACCTAATTTGGATAATTAAATCATTATCCTTAGAGTAACTGATGAATAAAAGTAATGGTATTGCTCAATAAAAATTAAGCAATTCTTAGGACATATCTAACAGAATCCTCCCAATAACTTATGAGCTAGATATTAAACTTATTTTTAAAATGAGAAACTAAGGTTTAGGGAAGGTAAAGAAAATGCCCCAAATCACACATCTAGCAAGTATGCTCACAGCCAGTCCATAATAAGTGCTCAATAAATGTTTCTCAGATGAATATATGAAGCTTTACTCCAAATATCATGTCTAAATTATTGATATTGCCTCTGCAATTTATTAAACCAGATAAATGGTTTGTGGAGAAGCCTACAAATCAATATTTTTAACAAGTAATCCAAGAGATTATTATGATGTAGAGAATCTTGAAAAACACCTCACTGGGTATTTACTGCCTAACGGCTCTTTTCTAATCTATAACTGCCACCTAGCTCTCTTTTAAAAAGTAACAGTATATGACCCTTTCAAACTTTCCACCCATTGTAGAACCCAGTAATTAATCCTTCTATTTTGCAAAGATAGAGGGCCCTGAAATACAGGTTTAAAAACTGTTACAAGGTCTCAACTTTGTCTAAGATCCTTTTGTTGATTTTATCTGAATGGGAATAAACACACTATACATGGGAGATGTAGTTGTTTTCCCATTACAGGCTACATATCCAAGCAAATGTCTAAGGAAGGATTTTCTAGTATTGAAAGTTTTACACAGACTTCATTATAAAAACCATCCTTCCCCTAGCCACCACCCCCCCACCTTGAAGGGGGTGGTGATCAAGGTCTCATAGTATCTAGAAATTTTCTTCATGTTTTCTTTCTTGGTAATATAATTAAGAGTGTTGCTGAAATGAAATGCCCATTTCCTTAACTTTCTGATAAGAGTGAGAAAGCAGTCCTCATTTCGAAAGTCTTCATTATGCTTTAAAAAATACATATTGCTGGGGCGCCTGGGTGGCTCAGCCGTTAAGCGTCTGCCTTCAGCTCAGGTCATGATCCCAGGGTCCTAGGATCGAGCCCCACATTGAGCCCCACATCAAGCCCCACATCGAGCCCTGCATCAGACTCCTGCTCAGCGGGAGGCCTTCTTCTCCCTCTCCCACACCACCCCTCTGCCCTGCTTGTGTGTTCCTGCTCTTGCTATCTCTCTCTGTCAAATAAATAAATAAAATCTTTAAAAAAAATACATATTTCTGTGTATTCTGACAACTGCTGAGTGGTATGCACTCTGTCATGCTGGTAACTAGGACTAGGTTAGACACATGAAGATGGTGAATAACTATTTCTCACAAAGATTTGTGTTCTAAAAAGAAATCCTATGAAATATTTATTTGTGTACACAGAACAAACGAGAACATTTTTTTTTAACTCCCAAAGCCATGGTATGATGTAAGAAAATGACTGATACGTATGACATTGTCTTTGTGCCACCAGATCCTCCCGTGAATGCCCCCTCAGGAACACCATTTAGGCCTCGGAAATGAAGTAAAGTGGCAGACTGGTTATTCTACTCTCCTTGGACCACGAAAAATGATCTGAATGGTCATCCTCTGGCTCCCACGCAAGTAAGGGGAAACCTCCATCTTCTCTTGCTTTAGATTTCAGCGACTATTAACGATGAGAGTCACTAATCAAACATACATACCAGTGCCTGATAAATATAAAAGATAAAAGAGTCTTCCAATCCCACTGACCATTAGCTATTGCAAAGCAGCCACATTCTACAGATTTCAAGAAGAGGAAAATTCTGAAAATATGTTTCAGACTATTTCCTGGTCAAATGATTTTTTTTCTTTAAATGAAAATAAAATAGCAATGTGAAAATCACAACTCTTTCACCAAACAAAAACAGGGCTCAGGAAATATTCTTTTAGTCCAACACAAATAATAGGAAAAATAGAAAAATGATGTAATCGGAGGTTGTAGCATCCAACAAAACCCAAAACTACAGAGGCTAAAAAAGCATGTGACAATATTTGAGATTTAAATTATCCAAATTCTATCATAAAGAAATAGTCATAAAGATTTAATGACAATGAGTGATACTTGTTTCAAAATACTGTTCCATTTATTTGTAACATCAAGCTATCAATTTCAAAGGTTTTACAAATTCTTTTAAAATGAAAACAGTTGTTTTCTTTCTTGTGGCACAATTACTGCTATCTTAAGAAGGAGAAAGAAACTTTCTTCATTATGAACAAGAACATAACTTTTCTTTAGCAAATGATTTTTAATTAAACTCATTAGATCTAGCATTCAGAGATTCAGAATGTGTTTTTTATATTTTCTCAATTAGCAATGGTGTATTCTAGTCTCTCTAGAAAAATTTTAAGAAAAGTGTGTAAAAACTTAAAACATCTATAATTATATGGTTGCTGCTGTGTTTAAGACATAAATATTACTCTACAATGAGGCTTTAAGAGAAACAAGACAGAACAATTATCTAGTCCTTGGAAAATATTCAATTCTAATGCATGCCAGGGGCCAGCAGGGGGAGTAAAACCCCCAAAATATGGATAAAAGAAAAGAAAAATACTAAATGGAGGTACAGGTGGGACAACCTGGAAAGAATCAGTCACCCAATCAAACAAGGAAGATAAAAAAATTCTTTAGGGCCTTAACCTAGAGATAAAATGTTTTGAATTATCTCTCATCCACCTGGTGAAAAACAAATTCACCTCTTTTACATATATTCTGGAGAGCCAAATAAACTAAGAGAGAATCTCTTCATCAGTCCACTCAGACCTCAAAACTTTGTCATCTTTTTTTTTTCCATCTTCTGTTGATTAATAAAGAGAACAAAACACCCTGCTAGCAGATAATCATATACTTTTATTAAACAAGAATTTATTCAACTAACAATTTCTTGAATTCCACTGTGTGGTCAGCTAGGAGAATAATGATTCCTATGTCAATGACCTCTTTCTTAATCAGGCATTTGTTCTAGCCCATGAGAGAAAATGATGCTTAACATGATCTGCATGAATTAACAACTCTGGAACTACAGATGAGGGGGGGTAATTTCTAAAGGCAATGAAGAAGTAAAACAGGAAAAATTTTTTGGCAATAGGTTAAAATATATTCCATGTTCATAATATTTAATTTGAAGACATATTATGCATAGGAACACAGTATTATCTAGAAGAAAGGAAATTCTGGTCTTTAGAAACAGTAACCCTTTCAGGTCACAAAATTACCAATGCATCTGATTAAAGTATTACCTATCAAACGTTTCTGGAGCATCTACTACCACCTGACAGGTGTTTGCTGGCTGGTTATTTCACTCACTAAGCCAGTGAAGGGCTACAAACTTCATCCTTTCTTATTTGCATTAAGATGTAAGGCCATCCAAAAAAAAAAAAAGATGTAAGGTCATCAGGTTTTAGCAGAGATGCCAGATCATCCAAATTCGGATTATGCCAACTCTCCGTTGAATGACCTCACGAATTACCCTTTAATAGAAGACATTCTTCATCAAAACTGTTATCTTTTTATGGATTTTACTTATCAACACTCAGTAGTTGGTGAAATAATTTTTTCAAGTTAAAAAGAAAAAGAGTTTTGCTAGAAAATCTTCAACTGTGCAGTTAACACTGAATTTGATAAACAGTACATTCCCAGTAACAGCCACCAAAATTCCAAGTTAAATCTGTGCCCTTGGAACAAAGCCAAAATGCCACAGCATATTTGCACTTTGAACAAATTGCACATTTTTAACTATTTTTTTCTGCCAAAACAAAGGCTCAAATATGCAGATTCTATCCTCTCTGAAAACTTTACAATGGTAATTTTGGATGCAAAGGAAAATGCTTTCAAGACCAACAGTGATAGATTGATTTGCAATTTTATTTTTAATACTACCTGAACTATTTCTGGAAATCATATGTGAAAACAGATACCGTGAAATTGTCACTATCATCATCTGGCTTTGAAATCGGGCAATTATATTAGATCTTTCTTTGCTACTTAGCCAATACCCTTAAACTCTCAGCCTCAATTTCATTATCTGTCACATGGTGATAATAATACCTCAAAGGCTTGTTGGAAGGAATAAATGAGATAATAAATGTGTCTAACTAACCTAGTTCTCACCACATAGTAGCTAATCAATAAATGATACCCTACCATTATATCCTATTAGACATTTGCACCTACTGGGTTCAAGGCATTAATCATGATTTGCAAAAGGAAAATAATAATTTTAAAAAGGCATTTCTAATCTTTCACTTATAATCTGAAAAATGCCCTGATTTAAGGCAATATATTAATGAGATAACTCTGTTAAGAAGTGAATATTTTCTGTCAGATATATCATTCTTCCCCCCAAATAATTACTCATTACGACCCTACTAAAGGATCTTCTTACTGAATTGTCCACTACAGAAGAAATTCTAGTAAAAACTGATATAATTTGATCAGGACCTAATAGAGTTGAGTTACTGAAAAAACAAAGATTCCCCATGTTATATCTGGATATATTTGACTACTTTATTACTTTAATGGGTACCCTATAATAAACATCATCCACTCCTACTTTTTGATAAAAGAATACTATAATTCATTCTTCTGGAAGTAAATACATATATAAAGCTAAACTTGTTAGAATAAAAATAATATTTCTTAGGGCAATAAAGATTAGTACAGATAAAACCTATGCTAAAATGGTTGTTCTTGGTTTCTCTTCAGATCGCATAAATCTTTTGCCTTTTACTGAATCCAGATAGAGAAGATAAACAAGTCTTCTAAGTAGGACCAAATTTATTTCTTATGTTTTAGATTTTGCTATCTTTTTTCAAAGAATGTATTTTAGGGGTGCCTAGGTGGATCAGTCGATTAAGCATCTCCTTCAGCTCAAGTCATGATCTCAGGGTCCTGGGATGGAGCCCCAAGTCGGGCTCCTGACTCAGCAGGGAGTCTGCTTCTCCCTCTCCCTCTACCTCTACCCCCCACTCATGCTCATTCTCTCTCTCTGAAATAAGTAAAATCTTTTTTAAAAAAGAATATATTTTAGTCCTATCCTATTTAAAAACAAAATATGCAAATATTAATTTGTATTTTAGGGTTTTTT
>NC_138380.1:51279523-51352236 GCF_054177405.1 Leptonychotes weddellii
CTTCCAGTTCCATCCACATCATTGCAAATGGCAAGATTTCATCCCTTTTGATGGAAACAATATTAGGCATATTTCAATCCATATGGATTTTAGTTTTAATTTTGATTTAAGGTATAGTTCCTTCTCCTCACTGTCAATATTCTGTAAATAGATACAGCTGAGCTGCACACACCAAATACATAAGCAATTCCTCTGTAGGTAATCCGAATGCTATGATGATTTGAAACGTGCCTAATATTGTTTACATTAAATTGTGTCTAATGTATTATAACTGTGCATTAAAAATTTATATACAATAAATTCCCTTGGAGGTTTTAAATAGCAACTTACTAATTACCTTCCTTGCAAAAAGTTCATAAGACATGAAGTATATACTATTAAATAGCTTCTATATTTCACCTTAGGGAATGCAGAAATGTTTCCCAATGCATAACTTTAGTGACCCAAGGATTTAAAAAATGATGAGTAAGATACCAGAGAGATACGAAAATCCCAAGCTGCTGAGTTTGTTTTGGTTAAACAGCCCAGCTTTTTTTTTTTTTTTTTTGAGAAAGACAAGATTAAATGTGCATCTCCCTTTACAAGATAAGAGGGTATGCAATTAGAGTACAGAGATGATCCAAATCACAAATAAATGACTTGGTGAGTTGTTACTGGGAATCTTTTGTCTGGATAGGGACTTTCGTTCTTAGAAGAATATTTTGAGCACCATATTAAGTGTCCTTGACAAAATTTCTCTCAAGAAAACTCAGGTAACAATATTAATAGTTATTATGTCTTTCAAGATGTATAATTCTTCTCACTTATTCAGTAGGTCCCCGTAACCCTTTGCTTACAAAGAATATAAATACTAAGCTTTTTTTTTTTAACAGAGGTAGAAAGTGAATCAAATTAAGTGGACATGCAGTTAAAAATGACAGACTGTTTTGTGTGATTTGTAACAGGACAGAAATGATAATAAGGTGAATAATTTATTAGAAGCTTTCTATGAGCTTTTAAAATGTTTTATACTGTTTTACACTGTTATTTAAATCTCTCAACAACCTGGAAAATGGGCACAATTATAATTCTAATTTTATAAATGAGGAAATTGAGGAACATAGAGGTTGAGAAACAAGGTTTCTTAGTTAAAAGGAGAAAAATTTAAAAAATAAAAAAATTAGGACATTATTGTTATGATACAAAAATTACTATGAATCAGAAACTTCCATTTCCCGTCAAGATTGAATAATGGAGTCTTCCACCTGAATCAACCAAAAAATGGACAAAATATGTGAAACAATGGTTTTAAAACACTAGAACATCAGGCAACAAAGCACAGTGATCCCTGAGAGATGCAAAATATACAAAGTAGGCCGAAAGACTGCACAGCTTAATGTCTTGAAAGGTTTTCTGGTAATGGTACAGTGAGTGGAAACCCAGAAAGAACTCAGCAGACTCCCAGAGGTTAAGAGATAAAGCTAAAAGTCTGAGGACAACAAAGTATTCACAGGACAGAGTACTAGAGAGAAGAGTGTAGCAGCAAGCAACAGAAAGAATTCTAGAGCTATAGAGGATTTCGTCAAATAATCAGCAATCTCAGTACATGTGTGTAAGGAAACCACTATAACAGATTAGAAGAAATAGTGCCCAATTGTCACAAAGGGCTAGAAAGAGTGCTTATTTTTACCAACCAGAGAGGAAAGTCTCATGAATAAGGGGGAATTGAATATAGTAAACTGAAGGGGTTTCCAATAGTAGTGAGAAATAATAAGCCATAGACAGAGGTATTCCAGTCATGTCTAATTGGAACCAAAAGGATAAAACAGTTTCTAATAACTTAACTATGTCCTTGAATGAAGCTCAAGAATACTTAGAGGAATGCAAAAAATATTCAGCATTCAATTAAGGTAAAATATACAATGTTTGGCATATAATAAAAATTACCAGGTATGCCAGGAAACAGGAAAATAGGACCCCAACTAAGGAGAAAAGTCAACCAAAACAGACTTAAAAAAAAATAGATGTTTTAAAATTAACCAAAAAACACCAGACTAAAACAGTTATGAAATGGTATCCCACCTGTTCAGAAATTAAGTAATGACATGAAAGATGTTAAAAAGAACCAAATGAAAGTTCTAGAAATGAAAACTACAATGTGTCAGATGAACAATACACTGGATGGGACTAACAGTTGATTAGACATTTCAGAAAAAAGATTAGTGGACTTGCAGACATAGCAACAGAAACTACCAAATGAAACACATAAAGAAAAGATATTTTTAAAAATAAAAGAGCATCATCATGTCGTGGGATCATTTCACGTGGCTAATGTACATATATTTGAAACTCCAAAATGATGGATGGTATTTGAAGAAAAAAACGCCCCCAAAATGTCCATATTTGATGGAAAACATACACTCACAGGTCCAGTAAGCTCAATAAACACAAAGCAGAAGAAACATGAATAAAACTACTCCAAAGAATATTATAATCAAATTGTTCCAAAATGGTAATAAAGAGATTAAAAATTTTTAAAGTGGGAGGGTGGGGAGAAGACACACTTTAAGTACAGAGGAACAAAGGTAAGTATTATGATAGCATACTTCATGCTAGAAACACTGTAACCAAGAAGATAATGGAGCAACATCTTTAAAGTTGATAGAAAAAAAATACATCAACATGGAATTCTATATCCAGCCAAAACATACTTCAATACTCAAAGTGAAATAAAGACTTCTTCAGACATACAAATGCTGGAAGAGGTCATCACCAGCACATCAGTACTCCAAGAAATGTTAAAGTCCTTCACATGTAAGGAAAATGATATCAGATGGAAAAATCTGATGATCTACACAAAGGAATGAAAAGCACTACATGGAAAAATAGAAATTTTTCTTATTATTTCAATTTCTTTTTAAAATAATCTAATGTTTAAACAAAACTCATAACAATGCAGTATAGGGTTTAAAACTAATATACAAGTAAAATCTATGACAATAATATCACAATGGTCAGGAAGAGGTAAATACAAGTATACTTTTGGTAAAGTTCTCATACTGTACATGGAGCGGTATATCATTTGAACATAGGCTATGATAAATTAAAGATGCATAATACAAACTATAAAGTAAAGCTAAAATAATACAGTTGTAGACGACAAGCTACAAAATGAGAAAAAAAAAATGGAGTCATTTTTAAAGCTCAATTATTCAAAAATAAGATACTAAAGAAAAGAAGTAAAGAAGAGAATAGAATAGTAAACAAATAGCAAGGTGATAGATTTATACCTAACCATATCAATAACCATACTAAATGTAAACAGTCAAACACTCCAATTAAAAGGCAAAGATTGCCAGATTGAATACCAAAACGAAGTTCCACTATACGCTGTGTTCAAGATATTTATTATAAATATGACACAAATAGGCTAAAAGTGAAAGGATTGGAAAATATATACTAACATGAATCAAAAGACAGCTGTGACAAAAGCAGATTTCAGAATAGAATTTCAGAAAGAATACTACTAAAGATAAAAATTGTCATTTCATGATTCATCAATAGGATATATGAATCTTATTTTTTTTCAATATATATATATATTTTTTTAAGATTTTATTTATTTATCAGAGAGAGAGAGACAGAGGCAGGCAGAGGGAGAAGCAGGCTCCTTGCTGAGCAAGGAGCCCAATGTGGGACTCAATCCCAGGACTCTGGGATCATGACCTGAGCCAAAGGCAGACGCTTAACCGACTGAGCCACTCAGGCGTCCCGGATATATGAATCTTAAATGTTTATGCATCTAATATCAGAGCTTCTAAATAGAGAAAAAGGCTAATAGAATTCCAAGAAGAAATAGATAAATCCACAATTATAATAGCTTTCAATACTCTTCCCTCAATAATTGATAGTGTAGATAGAAAAATCAGTAAAAATATACAAGATCTACATAACACTATCAACAAACTTGACTTTATTAACATTTACAGAAAACTCAACAGTAGAATACACATTTTCTTCAAGTACATGTGAAACATTTTCCTATGAAAGTGGTACCATATTTTGTGTCACAAGACAAATCTCAGTAAATTTAAAAGGATTCAATTCATTCAAGTTATATATTGTGCCCCAAATGTAATAAATTAGAAATCACTAACAGAAAAATATCTGGGAAAATCCTCAAATATTTGGAAAATAAATAAGACACTTATGAATTATCCATGAGGCAAAGAATAAATCAAAAGGGAAATTAGAAAGGATTCTGTGACATCAAAAGCAACAACATAAGCTAAAATAAACAAGTGTGACTGCATCAAATTAAATAGATTCTGCTCAGCAAAGAAAACCACTAACAAAATAAAAAAGCAGACTATGGAAACTGAGAAAATATTTGCAGACAACATATCTGATAAGGAGTTAATATCCAAAATATACAAGGAACTCATATGACTCAACAGCAAAAACACAAAGAACCCAATTTTTAAATGGACAAATAATCTGGAGAGAGAATTTTCCAAAGAAGATACACAAATGGTCAACAGGTTCATGAAAAAGTGTTCCATATCACCAATTACTAGCTAAATGCGGATCAAAACCACAATGAGATATCACCTCACACCTGTTAGAATGGCTATGATCAAAAAGACAAGAGATAATAAATGCTGGTGAATAGGTAAAGGGCAACGCTGTACTCTGTTGGTGGGAATGTAAACTGTTAGAGTCACCATGGAAAACAGTATAGAGGTTCCTCAAGAAATTAAAAACAGAACTACCTATGATTCAGCAAATGAACCTGAAGGGCATTATGCTTAGTGAAATAAACCAGAGAAAGACAAACACTACATGGTATTACTTCTATGTGAAGATTAAAAGGAAAAAAAAAAAAGACAAACCCACAGTAGTTCCCTGGGACTGTGGTCCAGGAGGAGGATAAGGAGAGGTTGATAAGGAGTTCAAACTTATAAGATATGGTTGTAAGATGAATAAGGTATGAGAATGTAATGTATAACATGGTGACTATAATTGATAACACTACGTCATATAATTGAAATTTCCTAAGAGAACAGAACTTAAATGTTTTCAGGGAAAAATAGAAAGTAAATATGTGAGATGAGGGATGTGTTAATTACCTCAATAGGAGGAAATCTTTCTCAATAGATAACATATATGAAATCATCTTGGAATACACTTAAAAAAAAAGAAACTATTCTAAACCAAATGAAAATGAAAACACAACATATCAACATCTGTGGAATGTAGGTAAGGCAGTATCAGCGGTATTTAAGAGAAATTTTATAATACTAAATACATATAATTGAAAAGAAGAAAGGCCTCACGTCAATTACCTCAGCTTCCACATTAAGAAATTAGAAAAGGGGGACATAGCAAACCCAAAGCGAGTAGAAAATAAGTGATAATGAAGATCAGAGTGGAAATCAAAGAAACAGAAAATAGAAGGATAACTGAGAATACCAATGAAACCAAAAGCTGATTATTTAAGATTTATAATACTGGTAAACTTCTAGTTAGACTGGTGATGAAAAAAAGAGAAGAAATTAATTATAATGTCAGCAATTGAATTTGTGACATCATTACAGATTCTATGAATAGTCAAAGGATAATAAGACAATATTACCAGCAACTTTATGCCTGCACACTTGAAGACCTAGATGAAGTGGGCAAATTCCTTGAAAAATACAAACCACAAAATTCAAGAAGAAATGGGTAATGTGAATAACACAGTATCTATTAAAGAATTTGCATTAGTAATTAAATATCTTCCTGTAAAAAAAAAAAAAAAACAAACAAACAAAAAAACTCCAGGCTCAGGTGGAGTTCACTGTTGAATTCTACCAAATATTCAAGGAAAAAAGAATGCCAACCCTCTGCAAACTCTTCCAGAAAACGAAAAGACAAGTGACTTTCCCAATGTAGTCCCATTATGAGACTAGCATTAACCTGATACCAAAATCTGGCAAACACATTACAAGAAAAGAAGATTACAGGGCGTCTGGGTGGTTCAGTTGGTTAAGTGTCTGCAGTCAGCTCAGGTCATGATCCCAGGGTCCTGGGATGGACTCTAGCATCAGGCTCCCTGTTCAGCAGGGAGTCTGCTTCTCCCTCTGCCCCTTCCTCCCCATCCCACTTGTGCCCTCTCTTTTTCTCGCAAAAATAAATAAATAAAATCTTAAAAAAAAGAAAATTACAGACCAATATTTGTCAAACAGAATCCATCAATATATAAAAAGTATTATATAGCCTGACCAAGTGGGATTTATCCTAGTAATGCAAGATTGGTTTACCATCTGAAAAGCAATTAATGAAAGACACTGTATTAATAAATGACAAAACCACATAATCATCTCAAGAGAAGTAGAAAATACTAAATCTATTCTTGATGAGCTATGTGGAAACAGGTGCAAAATCTGAATGTATCTAACAGTAAGTGCTATTCATATCGTCAAATATTTATTAAGCATCTATGCACTGGAGCTTAATTCTTGGCTCAGAAAACATTAGGAGAAAAGAGACAAACCCTAGCTTCAGTACAGCTTATATCTCTGTAATTGTTGTCATTATCATTGTAACATCATCATCATTCCTTTTACTCTGTTCGGATCCCTCTATGAATAGTAATGGCACTCTACCACACGCTTCAACTTGCCAACATAGTAAGTTGCTATTGCATATCCAATTGATTTTACATACATACTTTGTCTCATCAGAGGCTTATGCACATTCTGTTTCTAATTTCTTAGACCTGAACTACCTTAAATACAATAATTTTCTACTTCCCTTCTTGTTTAAATAAAATAAAGGCACTTATCTCTATAGTAGTTCTGGATAAGAAAACAATAATGAAAAATAATAATCTCTTACACTTGCATAGTGCTTTATACTTTTCAAAGCATTTTCATATTGACTGTATCATGATCTCATTTGAAAAATTCTGTGAGGTCTCTAGAGAGAGTAAGCCGTATCTTTATTTTATAGATGAGAAAACTCAAGCCCAGAGACATTAAATGATTTATCCATAATTCACAGCTATGTAATTTCTTCACAAACATAGATGCTATTCTTCTATCCCCTTCAAATTTCAGAAAGAGCAATGGTTTCATAAATATGCACTATCTTTCTTGAATATAGTAGCACATGTCCAATTTCCTAAATAGGCTCCTTCAAGTAGAACCAATATGGTTTTTCCAATATGGCTACTAAGCTTTTTATCCAGTAGTAATCAAGTCCACTGTGGAACATACACACTCCTCAAGTCTCACACTATTGCAAGATGACCAGACTAGCTAAAGATGAAGAAGTGGCCTGTGTGAGGAAAGTTCTAGATCAATGAAGTAATAAGAATTCACACTATAACATTAGAATCCAAAATATAAATAATATTAATTACACTTCCACAAAATTCATTTGTGATAATAAATTACCCTGACTGAAAGCATGTTTTAAAGTTTTATATAGGACTGTTAAAAAAAAAAAATAACCTGCTTTTTAAGCTCCATATCAACTTAACTAGAAAAATAATCATCTCAATCAATTTATTTAACAGAAATGAACTCAAAGTGCTAAAAAGCATTTTGGATATTCTTTTACTCAATTTCAGTGGAACTGCCTCTGCACAGCTGACAGGAAGAAACGAAGAAAGGTTTCCTCTCCTATAAATAAAATACAGAAGTATGAGAAGGAGGGGGGCATTTGAAGTTGGTTGATTTGCTGTTCCTCTTTTAAAAATCATTAAATTGAATGTGAAAATAATTCAACATACTAAGCTGCTCGTGGATTTCTCCAAATGACTGCAAATCTCTGGAAAACCACCTTCCTCTGTTACTATTTCTGCAATAAATTATATACATTACAAAATAATGTCATTGGAAAAAACCAACAAAAGCATTAAGAGATGATGTTTCTAGGCACATGCAGAGCTCATTTTACTTTAATTATACAGTTCTTTAATTTGGTAATTATAAAATATTCCCTGACAAAATTAGTTTTAGTTACGAACTTAGGCATGTAAATTTCATAGAGCCACCACTTTTTTCCAACACTGTCAGAATGTCACAGTTTTTAAATAATGACAGTACGTGGTATATGGCACCACTGCTTTTTAAAGAAATACACCCAGAAGAACTTAATGTTCAGTTGGCTTCCTCAAAAGAAAACAGAGGAGGAATAGATAGTGGTGACAGTTTGCCTGCTTATGAAACATGAAATTAACGGGGTAACATTTCAAATTTCACTCATCAGCCCTACCATGTATACCAATACCCACCTCAACTTGAAGAGTGACATTTTAGAACTATTTAACATGAAATTAGGCTAGCAATTATAATCGACTCTCTCTCAAAAGGCCAGAATTGCAAAGAAATTTCTACCAGTTTTATTCCTTAAGGTATAGAGAGGAGGATGCTACATATATTCATAATGAAAAGTGCCTATGTTAAAATGAAGATATTGTTATTTACATTATTAAATATCGTTAACGTTACACTAACTAGCTTTTGTTTACAGAATTCACTGCACAGCCCCATTTGCTGAGCTATACTTCTATATGTGGTTACGTTTGCATCAGTGTTTGAATGTGAACACATGAGAAGTAAAAAGAAAGGTTAAGATACAACAAATGGGTAATCAGAATTAGATAAACATCTCATGGGGAAGTCAAAATAAGGTTATACCAAAATATTAATAATAATAATAGTTATCTGAACCTGATACAGTATGTGTTATGTGCAATTATTATTCCCATTTTTCAGATGGGAAAACTGAAGCACAAGAGGTTAAAATATTTGTCCAAGGTCCTATAGCTAGCAATCGAGTGAAAATCTGATCCCAGGCATGCTGACCAGAGAAGATGAATCCCTGATTTTCCTAAGGAAAATGGTTGTTTTGAACTACATATTTTTATAATTGTATGATTTATTTAATTCATATGAACAATAAAATAAACAAGTGAAAAAAACTGCAAGCCACAAAACGTTTGTGTGGCTGAAAAGCTTTTTGAATTATACTGTTTAATGACTGACACTTGTCCCTTACATTTGGATTAGCCTCCCAAACATAAAATTCCCCACCCCACCACTGTTTCTGGCAGTGATCCCTTCCACACTCATCTCTTCTGCTTATAGAGAGGGAAAATAATGATTTGGAATCATCCTACACACAGCATGACTCACAGTCCTGCCCTTTTCTTTACTTTCTTCTGTGAGGGCATTCTAAGCATTCTTAGAGAGACCAGCAGCTTAGCGTTTATCCCTATCCCTTACCTGAGAATAAGTCTACTTTCCCTATTAATCTCTTCCACAATGTTCTTCCTACATTTTTAAACTGACATGTCTCATTCTCACCCTTTTCCTCCTCCAGTGCCCAGTAGAATCTTGGAGGCTAAGGAATTAAAAACGGGACCACAGTCTTCCGCACTGGACCACGCTTAGCAGCAAATCCATCTGTATCAAGAATGTCATGGGCCTGGTCTGACCTTGGAACATGTCCATGAACAATCCAGGATTAATTAGGAGGTGGAATCTCTCAGTGTCAGTCCTCCCAGCCAAAGAAGACTGGAATCTTGGTGGCATAAAGACTGTGCAGGACTAAGAAATGGAAAGAGTCAAAATAAACAGAGTCCAAGAAAAAAAAGGAAGACAGACTGATTAAGTCTAAAGCAAAGAAAAAGGATCTATGGTAGAACAAAGATAGCATCCTTTTGCTGTTTAATTGATGTAATATATTGCTTCTCTCTGAGACTATTGTTAAATTGTTCTAAATTTCCTTCTGTTCCCTGCATTAAAGATTATTTCTTCTCAGTCTTTCCTTTTTTTGTTGTTCATTCACTTGCTTCATCCCTCTCTCCCTCCCTCTCTTTCTCCCTTCCCTCCCTCCTTGCTTCCTTCCTCTCTCTCTCCCTCCTGTTTGAGAAGCTTAATTTCTCTCTTTAAAGTTCAAACTTCTTTTTTAGTGTTTTAGTGTTCGCACTCGCCATTTCTAGCAAGACACATGTATTTCTGTTTTGAAAGATCTCCACTCTATTTCTCTTAATTGTAAAAACATAAAAAAAATTCAAAGCACTCCTTAATGTTTTGTTCTGAAATGTAACATTTCCTCCATTCATTGATCGTGAGTTGTGGTATTAAAATTGCAGTTCTCATTATTTCTGACAGAAGAGGGGAAAAACCACCCACTCCTGCTCAGTGTTTGTCATAACTGGCTAATAAACACAATGCCATAGAACATTAGATAAAATACATAGAAACATAAAAATTGATTTTAAGGGACCCCTGTCAGAGACCGCCGTAATGAGCACACGCACAGTAATAAATACCCAGTTTCGCCAAAAACAAAACAAAACAAAACAAAAAACCAACCAACCAACATCCCAACATGTAACCCCTGGATCCTTTTTGAGTTTAGGGGAACAAAATTTCTTGCTTCTCAATGTCACTCTCCCTCTCCCTGTAGGCACTGAGTTTGAGTTTCCTCCGTGGTTCTAAGTTAGCCCTCTTCCCATGTTCCAGAAATATGTTGGTATCCCTTCTCTGTAATTACCTCCTCTCCTGTCTCCTATGAGTTTATACTTTTAAATGTTTATTGTTACCTTAATGGAGTTTCTGGAAATACTAGAGACAAATACATGTTTTCACTAATATACTTGAGAAACTTTGATATTTTGAAAAAGTAATCACCACCAATAACCTTTAATATATCATCAAATATAAGAATACCCTCATTTTGGCAAGAATGCCTCTGGCATTTCACTCTCTGATACTGTCTGATTGAAGTATATTTTCTTACACAATGAAGGTTACTTTATGTCTAGTTTATTAATATTTTCCCCTAGGAATAGGAATTGACTTTTGTCATGCTTTTATCCATCTCTAGTGAGATTTTTTCTTTTGACATATTTCTGTAATTAATTATTAATGAATTAGGGACACTAAGTCACCTCCTGGCTGAGGTGAATTATTCTTTTAAGATATTGCTAAATTTAATCTGTTATATTTTACCTAGACTTTTTGCCTATAAGTCTATAGTACGGATTGGTGTATAGATATATTTTTGTGATATTTTCTGCTAAGTTTTAGATTCAGTATTACATGACCTTCAAAAATATTAACTGGGCAACTTTCTATCAATTTCTATTTAGGCAAATAAGAATTTGCTTCTTAAAAATTTGAAAAGCTTACTGGGATGAACATTTTGAGATATTGCAGTTTTTTACCCCAAAATGTAAGTAGTCAGCCACTAAAATTTTGCCTGATATCAGTTTCATAAAGAATCAGCCTGTAAGTTCTACTTTTATTAAAATTTGTGTTTCATTTCAACTTTATTCATTTTTAAAATAACTTTGCTTTACACTTTTTCCTAGTTATATCTCCAAAGATGTTTAAATTATTATTATTTTAAAGATTTTATTTATTTATTTGAGAGAGAGAGAGAGAGCGTGCGCGCGAGCACAGAGGGAGAGTCAGAGGGAGAAGCAGACTCCCTGCTGAGCAGAGAGAGGATACAGGACTTGATCCCAGGACCCTGGGATGATAACCTGAGCGGAAGGCAGGCACTTCCTATATGCCCCTAAATTATTATTTTTAAGAACCAGCTCTTGGATATATGAACCCCACCTCTCATGGTTTCTTTAAATTTTGTTTTTTATCTCATCCAATTCCCCTTAATATTGTTATTTTTAAATTTTGTATTTTAAAAAAATATCCTGTTTTTTTTGTAGTTTAAAATGAAATAATTTACCACCATATATTTACCTGTGAATGCAGCTTTGCTGCACTTAAGAAGGGTTTTTTTTTCCCCCTGAATAGTGTTCTTATTTTCTAAATGACTCATAACTGCAGTTTTGATTGCCTCTGACCCAATAGTTTTGAAGGGCTTATTCCTTCCAAGTAATTGTTTATCTTGTGTTACAGCTTTTTGTTAATAATTTCTGGTTTTATTATATTACAATCAGAGAATCAGTCAACCTAGTATCTTTTGGCACACAACTTAATCCCTAACAATACAAGAAACTAAATTTGTCATGATAGACTTCTCACTCTCAAGCAAATATTTTGAGTCAGAATCTTTGTATGTTTATCTTTTCATAATAGATGTTTTATCAAAGGATCTTCCAACTTCTGAAATATAGCCTTTCTCAGTGTTTCATAAGGTGCTTGTTGATTTCTTTGTCCCTAACAAAATTATTAGCTCACGGTCTATTGTACATGAAAAGGAACAACTTCCTCTAGTTTCAACACAAAGACAAGCCAAAACGAAAGTGGCGTTTTCAACCACTTAAATAACCACCATCTTGAATTTTTTTAACAAATATTTTACAGATGAATTAATGGAAATCTACAGGGGCTTAATGACTTGCCTACCATCTCACATCTAGTACAGAGTAGCCAGGGCCGAAAAATATTTTTTGGATTCTTCTGCCACAGTCCCCTTCCAATGTGCTCTCTCCTTTTATTGGCCCAATTATGGACTACATTCACAAATTTTATGTATTTCTCATTAATTTGATTAGAGCAATTATATGCTAGAAGAGAATCAAAAACTAAGTTTAAGGGACTGGGAGAGGCACCTGGGTGTCTCAGCCAGTTAAGCGTCTGCCTTTGGCACAGGTCATGATCCCAGGGTCCTGGGATTGAGTCCCACATTGGGCTCCCTGCTTAGCGGGGAATCTGCTTCCCTCTGCCCCTCCCCCCCGCTCGTGCTCGCTCGCTCTCTCTCAAATAAATAAATACAATCTTTAAAAAAATAAGGGACTAGGGAAAGGATTTTTAGGAAATACACACACACGCACTTAAACACAGCTACAGATTGCAGACTTGTGAAAAAACAAAAAAATCATCTTTGAGATGGGATGAGGAAACCTCTCAGGGGAACTCTGGTTACACAGACCATGTTATAATATTTACTGGTCAGTCTTGTCTCCACCAGGATATTTTAGTCGTTAGTTTGAAATGTTTAAGTGAGGAAATAATCAGAAAAATTATTTCATATCTGTATAAAGTTCCCACTCCTCTCCTAGAAAGAATTTTAATTAGAGCTCCAAAGAAAATAACTGACACTATTTTTAAACATGCCCAAACTTTTAAATGCCTGACAAATGTGGTCATGGAAGGTGTGCTGAGCCTGACAGAAGTTTAATGTGTGGGTTCCAGTCCTGGCTCTGTGACCTTAGCACCTGTCACTTAGCTCTGTGACTCCAGATGTTTCTCTAGACCTCTTTTTCCTGAGAGGCTGCGCACAGATGGTCCCTACCATGTCCGGGAACTCAATTTTTGTGAAACCTAAGTGTACAAATGATATTGTCCTTTATTTCAGGTAAGATTTATTCAGAACGGATCCAGTGTCAGAAAACAGCGCTAGTTAATAGATTATAGCATGAGAAAGGGGAGTTACAGTCCCTACCTACAACAAAGGTACAGTCATCCACTACTTCTTCACCTCAAATAGGATGACTACGTTATTATATTTAAAAGAGTCATGATGCTAATATGTTTTCCTTGTGCACGCAACAGGCATTTTATAACTTCTCTGAGAATTACTTAAAGGTGATTAAAAAAAAAAAGAAAAAGCTAGATATTTCTGTTACAGGCTGCAAGCTACAGCCTAGGTTCAAAAAGTTACATTTTACCACACACCTAACAAAAGGTGGTGCTATATGCCTCAGCTCCATTTTTGTCTGTGGTTGTCAGAGCTATCTGAAGTCTTAATTGAAAATATGTATTTCCTAAAAATAAGTTAACTGAACATATTGCCTTTTCTCTTTATTAAAAAAAACCAACTTTCTATTATGCCAGTAATGTCAGAGATTAATAACAGAAGTAAAAGATAATTAAGCAGGGACATTTAAAATAAATGGAATTCAAAATGTATTGCATGCTTGATTGTTTGACTAAAATTAAACAACTCATCTGAATATGACTGATGGGAATGTTGCCGAAGAACAATTAAAACAGCGCAACTCTGATAAGTTCAATCAGGGAAGGTCTCTTATTTTCCATTTGCCTTTTGTTATTTATACCTGCAATGCAAAACCATATGATGCGTTTCTCACCTCCGCTTACGGTTGCAGTGACAGGGAAATCAATTGTTAATTGGCCAGCTCAAACTGTAATCATTTACTTATTCCATCTGCGTCTCTTCCTCCTTGATCTTAGATTTCCTTATGATCTCCTCAGGATTATTTGTTTTATCTGAGTAAAACCGGGATGCCACAGTGCTAAACTTACTGCTTTGCCATTTGTTTCAGATTATTCTTCCTACATGCTCCAATTTGCATAACTCTATTGTTTTGTGGATTCTAAGCTTGTGAATTTATTACCAAGGCACCTGTCAGTGTTACTGTATTTAAGGAACTGTCAGCAGTTTCTATTTTGGGGTTCTAAGTTGGCTACAAAAATTCACTCTGGGCTGAATTTTGGCAAGTGTTATAGGGTAGCAAATGAAGAGGGAATTATTTTTAGAAAAGGGGGAGAGAGTGGTGGGGAAATAGTTTTTTGCTTGGTTTTTTTTTTTTTTTTGAGGCATAGAAATATAAAATAGAAAACAGAAGTTGGTGGTTTCAGAAGTATTCCGAAAGATTAATCCTCTTTGGTTTTTCTGAAGTTAGTACCTTTTTCAACCCATTAGTCTACACTGCAGACTCATGTCTTGAGGGATTATGGCAAAACATTAAAATTATCTTTTCTATTTACAGGCACAATATCTTGTGTATGCATTAATCTTAATAACAGGACAGCAGTTTTAGGGGGGAAAATTATCCATTTAGTGAAGACTAGACTAGAAACCAACAAGTTTCAGATTCCTGACAAATTACTAAGCATCTGAAGTATGACCTTCAAGTGTGTCAAAGGAGGTTCTTCCTACCCTTCTCCCCTCTTGCAACACATAATCACTATCAGTACAAAGAGCTTTACTAAATTGGGAAGAATTAGGGATGCTCTGAGTTTCATCTCGTTTTGAAATTTTGTCTCTGGAAAGAGTCTTCACAATCTAAACCTTTATTTGGCAAGCAAAAAATCAAAAAAAAAAAAAAAGTCCAAGATCCATCAGCATATCTGGAACTTTTGCAGAATAATATTATTAGAAACTTTTATTTTTCCAAAGCATCAAAGCATGGAAGTTAAGTATCATGCCCTTCCTGTTACCCACACACATGTGAGAGACTATATGCATACACATCTTAGAATGAAGCAATAAACTATAGCTTAAACTTTATACGCAATGTATCTTAGAAGTAAAATATGTACTACTTCCAAGGAACAATGAATAAGAATCTTATAGCTAGCTAGATGTAATACCAATTAATAAACGTCTCTTGAGCACCTTTTGGGGCAAGGCACTCAGCTACAGAGTTGGGTTAGTAAGGAATATAAAACTCTGGGGCAGGGATGAAAGTATAATGTGAAATGAAGAAAAGAAAGGGAAGTCTACAAAAGACATAATCTGCATCCTAACACTGTCTATGGGAAGTGTACTCTGATCCAGTTTTGAGCAAGCTGGTCTCTCTGGCAGGGGCATCACTATTGTGAAATCGGAGACAATGAAATAATCAGAGACTAACATCAAACACCGAATCACACAATCCATTCATGCTTTCTTCAGACCTTACTCTCCAAGTAGCCTTTCAGTTACAATTTGATTCTCCCTGTAGAGTAACTTTCAGTGAGTCAGCCCTGTGTAGGCTCACATGTGCATTCTAAATCATTTAGAGCAAAGAACTCTTATTATAAACCAATATATTTGCATTCAGAGTTATACATTAATATCTTACGAATTTGGTTAATGACAGCCTGTCCCTGTATGAGAGTTCTAGTCCCAACATGCTAACCAAGTAAGTGCCTAGATCTCTACTGCTAAGGTCCACACCCTACATTCTATGAGTCCAGTCCTGACACATGACAGGAGCTTAATGAATGAGTGAAGGCGGTGCCACACTGTAAAAGGCCCTGGAGGGTAGCCTGGCCTCTCCTGGTAGTTCAATTACTAGGTAGTTTCTCTCCAATTTCAACAGGAACTAAAAAGTTCAAAGAGAAAAAAAGTCATGGTTTGAATTTTTACAATTTCATTTTAATCAACTCCAAAAATAAATGAGCTAAAGCAAAAAGGCTTCTAAACCATACCTCATTTCCACTCTGATGTTTCCAGTCTCATAAATACTGCTTAAATAAATATCCTTTAAACCATGTTAGATTTTTTTTCCTATTTCTATGGCAGCCTATTGCTGAAAGATACCTTAGAATACTTTTAGCACAACCTCCTCCTTTACAAAGGAGCAAACTGATGTGATTATTTCATCTAATCCTATAACAATAAAAAAAGGAAATAAGTACCAAAAGTAGATTAAAATAACCAAGAAGTTGTTCCTCACTAATTAAAATCAGGAAGTTTTGGTTAGTTTGATGTTATAAGGAAACAAAAAATTATTTCAGAGTAACTCATGTATTTTTTTGCTGTTTATCCAACTTTCGTTGGTATAGGATCTTCAAGTTTATCCTCAATTTTCTGGTTATTAATAGTTTTAATTAGCTTTTTCACATTTATGGGATGATAATAAAAACAGCAAGTTCCTCAGAAATACGTGTTTTTCTTTAGTTTTTGTTTTCTTAAGCATAAAAATTCGCACCACAAGTGAAGCGTTGCCTATCTCATGTTTTGTTTTGTTACTGTTTTAATTACTGTAACATTCCATGTTTTGGCTTTTTTTTTTTAAGATTTTATTTATTTATTTGACAGAGAGAGAGAGAGGGAACACAAGCAGGGGGAGTGGGAGAAGGAGAAGCAGGCTTCCTGCGGAGCAGGGAGCCCGATGCAGGGCAGGGAGCCCGATGCGGGGCTCGATCCCAGGACCCTGGGATCATGACCTGAGCCGAAGGCAGACGCTTAACGACTGAGCCACCCAGGCGCCCCAATATTTTGGCTTTTAGTATCAAGTTTAACCGTATGCAACTGCCTATATCTGTAGGGTAAAAGTGGTCAGATATCAGCAATCTCATAGGGCTCAAACTAATATTTACTAAAAAATGTAGTTTTTACTGAAAATTAGTTATAGGATAACATTACATTTTCTGGTCAAATATATCTAGTTTCTTTTCTTTCTTTCCTTTTTTTTTAAGTAGGTTCCACACCTAGCACAGAGCCCAACAAAGGGCTTGAACTCACACCCTGAGATCAAGACCTGAGCTGAGATCAAGAGTTGGATGCTTAACCGAGTCACCCAGGCACCCCTATATCTAGTTTCTGATATGTAAACCAAAAAAAAAATATTTCAGTAAGAGGGTTAAATTTAATTTGTAGCAAATAACTCTGCTTATCCTAAGAAATAAGTTGATTTCCCTAAAAACAAGTACTTGTAATCATATAAGCACTCTACATGCTAATCAATTAAAAATGAAAAACAGATGTTTCCTTACTAAATGAAGTCCAATAAATACTATGTCAAATGTGAAATGAGCTCAAATAAAAATCAGTGTAAGAATTCATTCATAGATAACTTGTTACATATCTCTATGTTGTTTAATGGGTTGTTGGCACATGGGAAAAGTGGGGGGAGTCTCTCTACTCTTAATTGCTTTTATAGATACCTTGAGGTACTTTAAATCATAAAAGGGTGAAATGATGGAGAATAGGGCACTGAGGAGAAAGATCTCTGTTTACCTCATTCAATTAGCAACCTAGTATCAGCTGTGTGAAGACTTCAGCTTTCTACAAAATCTCCACACCCTACAAAAGGCAATGTAACTAGAAATAAATGACTTTCAAAGATGGACTTACATAAAAGAACGTAACCTATACAGTATACAACTCTTAACTAGATCTTCCTCCAGAATTTTTAAAAATCTAAACAGTTTAAAAGCGCTGAGAAATCCGAAATATATATTCATTTTGGTGACAGACCACATGCATTGCGAACAAGCTCCCCTTCCTAATCAGACCCTCTGTTCCAGGTACCAAAAATGAGCCAGTATGTTTTACTGTTTGTGACAAAATCAGAAATAAATGATGAAGAGAAATTGAGAACTGATAGCTCCTAAAGAGAACATGACATATCCACCACATGTGCATAAAGTAGCTGAGAAAATAATATAACTGCTTCTCGATATCTGTTATCTAAATTACACTTCCGGGGCGCCTGGATGGCTCAGCTGGTTAAGCACCGAACTCTTGATTTCGGCTCAGGTCACGATCTCAGGGTCGTGAGATCGAGCTCCATGTAAGGCTCTGTGATCAACGCAGAGTCAGCTTGTCCCTCTCCCTCTACTCCTCCCCCACTCACTCACTCTTTCTCAAATAAAATCTTTTTAAAAAATAAAAGTAAATAAATTATATTTCCTTCAAGCTTTCCTTGTCCAAATCAATTTTTAAAAGATCCTTGGGATCCTTAGGGCTCCGTGCTCAGCGGGGAGTCTGCTTGG
This sequence comes from Leptonychotes weddellii, assembly GCF_054177405.1. Classification (NCBI taxonomy): domain Eukaryota; kingdom Metazoa; phylum Chordata; class Mammalia; order Carnivora; family Phocidae; genus Leptonychotes; species Leptonychotes weddellii. The sequence goes on from NC_138380.1 coordinate 51,297,922, forward strand.
GATTCTCTCCCTCCCTTTCCCTCTGCTCCTACCCCCTTTGTGCCCTCTCTCTCTTTCTCAAATAAACAAATCCTTTTTTAAAAATCCTAAGGATGTTGTCCTTTGTAAGACAAATATATTCTTTCAAGTAATTTTACTGAACTATACATTATTTGAAGAATGTACGAATTTTCAATTTGAAGTTCTGAAAAGTAAAACCAAAACCAATAAGCCAGACAAAAATGCAATTTGAAATAAGACAATAGGCCTTTATGTTTACTAATAACAAAAACAATACTAAAAAAATTAACCACGAACAATTTCAGTTCTATGTCAGAATGTCATCGGTCGAATTTGTCACGTGAAAACTGCTTTCACTATTTACAACATCTATGTATGAAGAATAAAACTCAGCTGAATTTATTTACTTTGTGAAGCACCATTAGTTATAGCCAGTGACAAAACCAGTTAAACATTTATTTCAAATGATTATTTTTGCCTCTCTTACACTAGGCCATGTGATTTTACCACAAACTGAAGTGAAATACCCCCAAACTTGAAAATTTTTATGTACTCATTTTTTTCTATTAAGCTTTTCATTTTAATTCCTATATAGTTTACAGGGTCATATTAGTTTCAAGTGCACAATATAGTGATCAACAATTCTATACCTCATCACTCAGTGCTCATCATGATAAACGTACTCTTAATCTTCTTCACCTATTTCACCCGTCCCCCCACCGATCTCCCCTCTGATGTGCTTTATTTTATTTTTTTTTAAAGATTTTATTTATTTATTTGACAGAGAGATACACAGAGAGAGAGAGGGAACACAAGCAGGGGGAGCGGGAGAGGGAGAAGCAGGCTTCCCGCTGAGCAGGGAGCCCGATGCGGGGCTCGATCCCATGACCCTGGGATCATGACCTGAGCCGAAGGCAGTCGCTTAAACACCTGAGCCACCAGGCGCCCCGGATGTGCTTTATTTTAAATGCGTACCCTCAGTTAAAGTTAGTAATTTTTTTTTCAACAAGAATATTTTTTACTTGAAGCATACTTCAGAATACATGGTTCTGAAAGATATATATAAAACATTCTATCCAAGAAAAACAGAATACACATTTTCCTCAAGTACACACAGAAGAATCCCCTGGTTAAATCACACGAAAAGAGACACAACAAATATTAGAAATTGAAGAAGACTGAAATCATACCAAGTACATTTTCCAACCACAATGGTATGAAACTAAAGATCAACAATAATACAAAGCTGGACAATCTGCAATGTAAATATTAAATATTTAAATATGTGAGTATTAAACAACACACTACAGCACAACCAGTGGGCCAAATGAGAAATCAGACTTTGGTCTGTCCCAAAACAAAAGAAAGAGAAAACACAATATTCCAAAACCTATGGAATGCAGCAAAAGCAGATGTCAGAACGAAATTTATGCTATAAATGCTTGTATTAAAAAAAAAAGTTCAAATAAACAACTTCACATTACACCACAAGGAACCAAAAAAGAGAAGAAACTTAACTGAAATTTAGTAGAGGAAACAAATAACCAAGGGGGGAAGAAAGCAAAATGCTTATGTTGTAAACTCAAATAAAATGCAATGACATCTATAGTATTCCTGAAACAGTCTCCAAATTCAAAGCTATCAGCTTCTGCATAAACCCGACAACTTCCATTTCATCAGGGGAAGGGACTGAATCATTGCAAGTCATGGAAATTATCTCTTAACTTTTATTCTGTATCTCCTTTAGAATGTTTTTTGGTTTTTGGTTTTTTTTGAAGGTGGCAACAGTAGAATCATGGGTCCAGGTTTCTTAAATCCCACACATACACATCTCTGTCTCATATATACTTAGTGATGCCCGTCTCCTTCTAGATTTTAATTATCTCTTTAATTCATTTTGCTGCTAAAACTTCCAACAATATTAAGTACACTGTAATGCTTATACAGAGTTTAATGATGTTCTTTCACTAAATTGCTTTATTTCTGGCTGTCCTGGTAACTTGCAATGGTAAAGTTGACAAGATGAAATCAGTACTAGTTAAAGAAGAATAATTAATAACTCAATGTTTTGTTCATAATGTCAACAAAGGAAACTGTAGGCCATTTCTTTGGTTTAATCATTGCTTTTAAATTCAAAAAGTAGGGTTTTATTTTCAAGAGTGCTGAGTGTCAAGAATTAAGGTAATTGTACTATTTCCAGTCACATGCTTTGTATTAATCTTGATCTTTTTCTGAGGAGTCTATTTCATCTCATAGACTTAAAGTTATGGGGTCATTTCTATCACCTTTTGGTACTTCTTGTTCCTTCCCTGTCAGGCAATGATGTAACCTGCACTTGTAGGTCAACTGTCCCCAATTTAGCTCTGCACTTAACATACATGTTAAGCTCTGCAGTTTACAGCGTTTGGAGGATAGCAGAAAAGGAAAAGTGTTCATTGTAGCTTTAAGAACTTTCACACTTTATCAGTCAGAAAAGAAACTTTATACTATTTTCAATTTGAGCTTCAAACAATCTGTGGTACTTTAGCATTTGGCGTGGATGTCTCATGTCACTTATCACATTATACCCTGCATTATAATTATTTCTGTAAATACTAAAGTTGTTTTAAGGACCTCTAAGCTCCATAAGGGCAAGAGCTATTTCTTATCCATCTTTTTTTGCTTTACAAAAACGCTCCTCAAAATTAATGTGCACATGAATCACCTGGGAATCTTGTTAGAATGCAGAATCTTTTCAGCAGTTCTGAAATGGGGCCTGAAGCACTGCAATTCTGACCAACTACCAGGTTTGCTGATCCTGCTGATCTGAAAATCACGCTGTCAGTAGGTAGGGTATACGGCACCCAGTACAAGCCATGAACCACTTAAAGGCATTTCTTTTAATTTTCTTCGAGAGAAATACCTAGTTAGCTTTGGTAGAAAGTTAACTTTATTGAGTGCCAACAATGTACCAAATACAGTTGATAACTCTCACGTCCCTAGGAGGTAGGTACGATTTTATCTCCATTTTACAGGTAGGGAAATTGATGCACAAAGAGGTGAGATAATTTGCCAAAGTAACTGAACCCACCTCTGCCTGATTCAACTGCCTTAGTTCTTAATCACATCAACATGTTTCCTCTTAGCATCTTATAGCCGTAATAAATGAGGTCGGCCTGGGACACACTTTCTCCCCTTTTCTCTCAGAGAAAATCTCCCTTCCTTCAAGGCCTGGCAGGATGCCACTTCTTGGACTTCCCTCCCCTGTATGTAATTTCCCCACTTCCCTTCAGGTTCCCCAGATATTTATTCATTCTGCTAGTGTAGCACTTGTGAAGGAGGATTACAGTTATCTGAGTGGGGTCCTCTGATCTTCCTTGCCAGGTGTCAGAAGCTTGAAAGTTGGAATTTGGTCTTACTCATTGGTGATACCCTAAAAGTTAGAGCATGGGAGCTTTTATCTTTTTTATTTTTTAAAGATTTTATTTATTTATTTGAGGGAGTGAGAGTGAGCAAGCAAGAGAGCATGAGCAAGGGGGGGAGCAGAGGGAGAGGGAGAAGGAGACTCCCCACAGAACAGGGAGCCTGACGTGGGGTCAATCCCGGGACTCCGGGACCATGACCTGAGCCGAAGGCAGATGTTTAACTGCACAACTGACTGTACAACCCAGGCGCAGATACAATGTCCACACACCATTCCAAGGGATTCAAATTTGTCTGGTCTGGGTTAGAGCATAGGCATCAGCATGTTTGTGAAACTCCTCAGGGGATTCTAACGGGCTGCCAGGTGAGAATCCCGGATGGTGAGCCTCAAAGGACATAATGAGAGCTAGGATGTTCACTCTGAGGGAGGTGGTATGCTTTGGTGGGTTTTGACAAGCTCCCTCTGGCTGATGTGTTGAGAACAGTCAACAGGGGGATAAGGGCCAAAGCCAAGAGCTGGGCTATCAAGTAAGAAGCCACTGTAATAACCTCGCTAGGAGAAAACCATAGGGGAGTGGCAATGGAGATGATGAGAAATAGTCAAAGATCTAGATTTTTTTCCATGCTAGAGCCAATAAGAATTTAAGACAAATTGTATGTGGGTCTGGGAGATAGAAATGGATGAAGGATAATTCCAAAGTTTTGGGACTGAACAACTAGAAGACTTGGTTTACTATTTACTAAGAGACTTTCAAAGGGATAAGAAATAGGTGTACATTTGACACTATTCATTCCAGAAGAGGGCCAACCATCTCTGAGCTCAGTACTATAATGGAGCCTGCTTTTCAATAAATAAGTTCTCTTCTCCATCATATACTCTCCTTCCTGATGTCCTTCACGAAACCAGGCCCCTTCTCTTTCCCAAACTCCAAGTTCTTCCCAGAGTCCTCCTTTCCTCTCGTAGATTTTCTCTCAAGTTTTCCCCTACGCTTATTGGATGATTTTTCTCCAGAAGGGGCACCCTTCTTACTTCTTCCTAAATCCTGAGACTAGCTGCCATTTTTCTCTCCCACAGCAACCTCACATTTTGCCCTCAAACCTGTTCTTAAATCGTGCTATTATCCATATCGGTCTGGTTTTGTCTCCAGTACCCTTAACTAGAAAAATACACTGGATGCCCCTACTGAGTCAGCAATCAGATGCTCCACACCAGCATACTGTCAAGGTAAAAATAAACAAACACTCTGCCTCTGTCTATAGAATTAAACCTTTTCAGTATGAAAATATAATCTCCTGGTAAGTAGAAGATAAGAGCTGCAGTGTATGAAAAGTGTTATGTTCACATTAATAAACCCTGAAAATTATTTTCCTTGACAACCAGAGATGTATCTAACCATATTTCCAGAGGAAAATTGTACTCTGTGGTATCTAATACGATAATCCACAAAAATTAACTGCTCTGTGATAGTCTACGATCATGAAAATTACACTCAATACCCCTTCTTTGATATCTAAAAACAAGTTTTCCTATGCCCAAAGTCTGTGCTTATGAAAAAGAAACAAACTGAATAATCCAAATTGTGTTGCTCACATTCAAATCCTAAAGCACTAAACTAGAAAAAATAATTTTCTGATTATGCCACTTTATAGATGAACAGTGTCTGATGCTGCTAAATCTACCAAAAAGAAGGGATGATTTTAATGTTAGCTTTACCTATGGATGAGATTTTCTACATGTCACTGTCAGAAGATGTTTTAAATAAAAGGGAAAGGATCTTGGAGGCTTAGGGAGGTAGAAGCTATACATTTCTTCCACTAGAAATCTTAAAGAAATTCTCACCTAAAAGAAGAGTAAAATAAATTTAGCTAGTTTGAAATGTTAACTATCTTTTTGAAATTGAGGCTAATACATAATGGAAAGCAGGAATACTTCAATTTTGCCTTGCTTTTTATATAATTCTAAATGAAATATTCAAAGTTACACCTCTCCAAGTTAAAATAAAAGGATAACATTTATGTGGTTCTATTGTGCATCAAGGTGCACAATTTGATTGGAACTTGACTTAGTTGAGAAAAGAAAAGTTAATAAGGCAATTATTAATGTGCTACCTAAAATCAGGCAGGAATGTGAACCTTCAACAAGACACAGTATATAGAGTTACTCTCAAAAGGACTAATCTTTCCAAAATTCACCAGTACATACCATTTCAAGAGTACTCTCTAATCCAAAGGAAGCAACCACTTTCCAATTTAATTTTATTATTTCTATCATTCCACAATCACACACACACACTTTTTTTTTAAAGCTTACAAAATAATTCTGTGGTTAAAATGGAATGATCCTTAGCAACATTAAGGCATCATCCCTATTTAATGTGGCCTGTTCTTGAGTTTACCAACAATTCTGAGCTCTTCTTCACTTGCCCTCTTTTATCTCGCATATAACATGGAATCTAAGTGTTCAAAACATGTAAGACAGGTAAGAAGATAAATGAAGTAGGAGGACTGATGATGAAAGGAAAGCATGAGAAGATCGTAAAGGTTCTGAAGGCCTGGATTTAACCAGAAAGGCAAGAGAATAAAGAAAGAGTGAAGATAGAAAAAAAAATAGTTGTAGATAGTAAAAACGATGTCCGTCTGCTCCACTGTTTAGACTCAAGTCAGATCTGACTATAACAGTAAGAAAATCTCATAAGAAATCTGTAGAATCTCCGTAGGCCTTAAAGTGTGGATAGTAGGATCTATTAGTTTGAACCATATGAAATGGCGTGACCTACAAAAATCCCCATTGTATATGGTTCAGCCTAAGATAAACATTCGCATAGTCAATGCGAATTATTTCTGCTCTCTCCTCTTCCCAAGCATGGCTTAGATAAATATGCTGGAAAATGGGCAATTGGAAAGTTCCTCTAAGGAGGCTATGGGACTGCTTGCGCTCACACTGCTAGCCATACATGGAGCAGGGAGCAAAAATCAGAGTTCACTCCCCAGCCCAGGACTCCTTCCACAACCCCACTGCAACAGTGAGAGGGTCCAAAGAGAGAAACAGAGTGAAAGGATGAGCAAATGTCTTACCTGCACACTCAGAATTTCACAGAGGCATGAAACCATATCTACCAAAATAGAGTTCTCTTCCTCCCCATGTACCAGAGAACAATGAATAAAAAATGAGTCAACTGAAAGAATGACAGTTCCCCCAAGTGCAATGAGTTAGTGGCATTTTTTTAAGAGTAAATCCCAAGTTTGCCAAATTCAAGAGTCCTTTGCTTGTGATTAGTTAACATATTGACAACAAGGGATACTTTGAAGAGCCACCCATCTGACCGTGACACATCTTTCAGGGTTGGATGGGGGAGCCACTGCAAAGGATCTTATACCCTCAGTCATTATCACTGTCCTAAAAAATAAGAGCTCATACAATTCACAGCACAGTTCCTCCTTTAGCTGAAAGTTAAAGACAGATTTCCAAGTCCCACAGAAGCATTCACTAGTGGATTTAATGAGAGATCCACCATGGAGAACATCAATTAGAAAAAGATAATATAATCAAGTATCTGATCAACCCAAGTTACTCACATAAACAGATAATATGGGCCAGGGAAGAAAAATGCTCAAAGGTGATTTGAAAGATCTTCACAGATCTCTTAATAGCCTCAAACTTGTTGAAAGAATTTAATAGGCTGTTACTACAAGCATCCTTGAGGATCACCAGGCACCTCAATGCAGTTGAACATCCTCAAGTCTTTCCTCCCACAGATATGCTGATGAGCTTTTTAAAAGCTGGGCTGCTTATGGTGAGCAGCAAGTGCTGAAAGCACTAGGTCTGCAGAGTGAGAGAAAATCTTTTGTTGCCCCCATCATGAGTTATTAAGGTTATAAAATTTGGAACTGAAAGTTGGTCAACAACAACAACAACATCAACTTGCCGCACTAACTAAAATAGACTGTATATCTGAAAAAGAACATTACTCTTCTGACTCAGTTTGGGCTCCAAGAAATGAAAATCAAAATCAAAATGTTGGGTGGATGTTGTGATGTCTACTGTTAATGCCAAGGCTGCTATTTAGACTTCTGAATTCCTATTGCAAAGAAACTTTTCAAAAACTTTAAATAATGGTTTCTCTAGTATTCAGGCCTAGATGGCAAATACATCTTTAACGCTTTTTCAAAACTGGGTGGCTAAAAACTTTTCTGAGGAACACAGTAGAGCTACCTCATAAACTTAGTCTTGTGTATTTTTGCTGGAGCTAAATTATAAGCAATATATTGGGGAGTTGTAAAAGTCAAATAAAGAAATTAAATTTAGCACAGTGTTTACAATGGTTGATTTCTCATTGCAGTAATTATGGGAACTCATAAAATTTAGGCTTTGTGAGAAAAGCAGATTTGTTAGACTTATTTTTAAATTTATGGGCATCAACAAATAGTATAGTTTCCAAATATTTTATTTGATCTGATTTTTTAAAATCTGGCTTGCAATTTGCTTAAAGCATTCACAAGTTTCCATTTTATTGGTGGCTAGATGAGCTTTTATTTGTAAATACACTCTGTCTACTTTTAAACTGTTTCTTTGGCTTTAGAGTTTATGTTTCAGCGCATAAACATAAAAAAGAAAGAGATAAGTAAAGTCTATTTTAAGATCTGAGAGGCAATTTTGAAAGTTTTACTGAACCCCAAACTAATCGGCACCAGCCACAGAAACCACTCTCGTTAGCAGCAAATAATAAAGTACCAAAAACTAAATACCATACAATGTTTTTGTTTCAACTACCAAGTGTGTTTAAGGTTATTAGCTAACTGTAAAGCAAACAACAATCATGACAAACACTACTAGACTAACATTTAATGTTGATCTATACCAGCGCTTGTCATACTTTTATGGACAGAGGAATCTCCTCCCTGCCACCAATGTGGATTCTGGTTGAGGAGGTCTGGGAAGAGCCTGAGAGTCTACACTTCTAGCATCATCCTGTGTGATGCCGATGTTGCTGAATGCTGAGGTCCAGACTTTGAGTAGCAAAAATCTATTATGTATTGAGCACAGCACTAGGCATCTATTTTAACATGCAATCTTCTTAACCACCCTAAGATACAGGAGGTATTATCCCCACATACCAAATAAGGAAACGGAGGAAAAGAGAGATTTCATACAAGTAGCAAGTGATAGAACCAAACTATGAGCCCAAGTCTCTTTGAAACCAAGGCCCCTTGTCTACAATATTTCATTGTCTTCATCTCTCAAGAAGAATCTCTCAGGGCGCCTGGGTGGCTCAGTTGTTAAATGTCTGCCTTCGGCTCAGGTCATGATCCCAAGGTCCTGGGATAGAGCCCTGCATCGGGCTCCCTGCTCAGCAGGAAGCCTGCTTCTCCCTTTCCCACTCCCCCTGCTTGTGTTCCCTCTCCCGCTGTGTCTCTCTCTGTCAAATAAATAAAATCTTTAAAAAATTTAAAAAAAAAAATCTCTCATTATCAGTAGTGAATGCTACATACAAATAACCTGCTAATCCAAGATAAATGGATTCAACTCAATTCTAGAGCAATTTAAACTTCAGACGCTCAGGCCTTACCACCTCACCTCATCCCCTATATATTTCCTTTTTGATAAATGTGATAGGAATTCAAAAGTCTAAATATTTTCATCATCTCCACAGGTGACTCTGGAAATCACCAAAATTACTCATCTGTTATGCTGTCTGCAGAGAAAACCCATTGCAATAAATGCCATCTGCATTCCATTTGTTACTGAAAATGGCAAATATGATGCTGATCAAGTATGTGGGCTTGAGAAAGAACATTTCATCTGTAAAAAACAGACATTTATTTAGCATTTTCTCTTGGATGGCAACACACAAATTGTAATCCTTCCATTAACCTCTAGACCTGAGCTATAGTCCTTTTGTAGTTCACCCTTATTTCATGAAAGGCTCTAATCCAACAGATTCTGGCATCTCAAGCAGGTGTATGCAGAAAACCAGTCCATTCTGAGACCTTCCTCAGAGGCCAGGACATTGGGATGAAGCTGGCTCTGATAGGTTCCTCTTCCGCTCTACTTTTATGCCGTGGCAACAGCAAGCATGTGTCTTCAGAAACTACGATTAGTCAGAGCTCCTCCTGATGACCATGACATTTTCTGGAGCTTAGATAGGGCAGGCTTCTTTCTCCATTTCCACTTTCACAGGAAAACTTTTCAGTAGAACCAGCCATTTTAAAGGATTTCTATAATGGGTCATTTGTGCAAGATGGGATAATAAAATATAGGAAGAACTCTCACCAACACTAAACTAGTTTAATGAAAAGAAATGAAACACAGGTTGGGGTCTTACACCATCAGTTCTCCCCAAAGTAGGAAGTTCTATCAGCCTTAACAACAATCCCACAGGTTTTCACAAGCTTTTCACATGTCTCACCATTACTTTTAGGCAGCAGTTGATTCAATAGTTATCGGAGAAAACAGATTCAGCACCAGGATAGTGTATCATCGGGGACAAACTGGAATCAATCACTCAATCCATGTTTGGGAAAGACTCATGTAAGTATGACTCTACCATTTTTGTCAACATTACAAGTGCCTGGATATTCATATACAATTTTTCTTCTCGTGTCTCCAAAAACCTACTTTAAGATTCAAGTTTAGAGACACAAGTGCAGCATACTTTATCAGCAATCCCTTATTCAAAGTATATAAAGAGCAATGCTCAAGAGAAGATAACAAAGTTACTTCTTAGAATAATCAGAAATCCACAAACTATTATTGCTTTAGTTAAGAAACTGTGACTGTCAGAAGTAAACATATGACACAGTTACCAGATCACATCTTTCATTCGCTATTACACACACAAGAATATTTTTATTTTTTTTTAAAGATTTTATTTATTTATTTGACAGAGAGAGAGACAGCGAGAGAGGGAACACAAGCAGGGGGAGTGGGAGAGGGAGAAGCAGGCTTCCCGCTGAGCAGGGAGCCCGATGCGGGGCTCAATCCCAGGACCCTGGGATCATGACCTAAGCCGAAGACACTTAACGACTGAGCCACCCAGATGCCCCAAGAATATTTTTAAATGGGTACTATTTTTAATAGAATTTTATTCCAAAGAGGGCTCAATATTGATTTTCGGGGGTATAGTGCAGCACAACCCAGTATGTAATGTATTACTTCCCAATGAGAAGACTGTAAATGCCATACTTCTCAAGACGTGTGTATTTACGTGCATATTTTGGCAGATAACCCCCAAATGTGTGCAAAGCTTTCAATGAAAATATTTTGTTAATATGACCCATAAGAGTCCTTACTAATAGAAAACATATCTTCTACACACATTGTGTAGCACCTGCTATTCAGTGTGGCCCCTGAGGAAGCAGCAGCAGAAGCAGCATCACCCAAGAGCTTGTTAGAAATGCAAAATCTCAAAAAAAAAAAAAAAAAAAAGAAAGAAAGAAAAATGCAAAATCTCAGCCTCACCCGAGACCGACTGAATCAGGGTCTGCATTTTAACAAGATCCCTAGGTGACTCAGAGGCACTTTACAGTTTGAGAAACACTGGTGCAGCAGTTATCAAGCTAGGCACTCTGTAGTTGTTTTTTAATTTAATCCTCCTAACGACCCTAGTAGCTAGATATTTTTCTTTTCATCATTACCACTTAATGGTGAAGAAACAAGACTTGGTAATAACTTTTCCAACCGTTACATAAACAGGAAGGGACAGATGCAACAAAAGCCCTGTTTGTTTCTCTCTGCTGTGTTCTTTTTTTTTTAATTAATTAATTTATTTTTAATTTTTTTACGTTAATCACCATCCATTACATCATTAGTTTTTGATGGAGTGTTCCATGATTCACTGTTTGTGCATAACACCCAGTGCTCCATGCAGAACATGCCCTCTTTAATACCCACCACCAGGCTAACCCATCCCCCCACCCCCTCCCCTCTAGAACCCTCAGTTTGTTTTTCAGAGTCCATAGTCTCTCATGGTTCGTCTCCCCCTCTGATTTACCCCCCTTCATTTTTGCCTTCCTGCTATCTTCTTCTTCTTCTTTTTTTTTTTTAGGAGCAAAATTCTCTGTTCATTTTATTTATTTATTTAATTTTTATTGTTATGTTAATCACCATCCATTACATCATTAGTTTTTGATGTAGTGTTCCATGATTCATTGTTTGTGCATAACACCCAGTGCTCCATGCAGAACGTGCCCTCTTTAATACCCATCACCAGGCTAACCCATCCCCCACCACCCTCCCCTCTAGAACCCTCAGTTTGTTTCTCAGAGTCCATAGTCTCTCATGGTTCGTCTCCCCCTCCGATTTCCCCCCTTCATTCTTCCCTTCCTGCTATCTTTTTTTTTTAAACATGTAATGTATTATTTGTTGTCTTACAGCAGAATGTCTTCATTCAGAGCCCACAGACAGGTGCTGCATAGTAGGCAAAGTTTGGTGCACTTTTCTCATAAGGTTCATTATCTTCAACTGATTTTTCAAAGAAGTCGATGATCCAAAACCGTTTAACAATTACTTCTTGAAATCCTTGTAAAATAGGTATAGGGGCAAGCAATCCACAAGAATTTATTCTCCTAACATTAATACTTTAATCCTTGACATTTGAAGAGGGCCACTACAAATAAAAAAGTCATATTCCAAGCAGCAATTTACATTTATGCATTTCCTTTTAAAAATCTGTGGTCATGAAATTTTTCTCCCCTGCTTATTTTAGGATGCTTAAGAACTTATATAAAAGGAGAAACGAAAATGAAGGACACTTTGTGCTGGAACTTTTAAGTCTAACTAAAAGTTGGCTCATCACTACAGATTTTTAAAAACACAGTGGTCAAAAGCATAGCTATTGGAATTAACCGGTTATCTAGGTTTGAATTTTAGCCCTACCGTGTGCTGTATACGTAATCTTGAGCAAGGCATGTGGTTTCCTAAACCTTAGTTTCCTAATGCAAAATGAAGATAACAATAGCACCAATCCCTACCCCTGTTATTTTATTATATAAGATAATATAGGCAGTGGGCCGAGTGAATTGCTTGGCAATGTGGTAAGCACCCAAAATTGCAGTCAATTATTACTGAAAGTGCTGTATCTTATCAGTGATTATTATATTATAAATAGACTTACTGGAGTTTTTCCAGGGTCCAAGAAAGCTATTCACCAGATTTTCTAATCTTTATAAATAAAAGTATGGGCATTTAAGGAGTGAGCACTGGCCTAAAAACAAAGGGAAGGAAGGGGAGGGGAAACTTAAACTCCTTCAGTTACATTTTTATTATGAATCAGTGGTTCTCAAAGTGTGGTTTCCAGACTAGCAATATCACCTTCAATGGGTACTTAGAAAAGCCAATTCTTAGGCCTCTCCCCAAACCCACTAAGCCAAAAACTCGGGGGCTGGGACCAGCAATCTGCTTTATTTTACAAGTCTTCCAGCTGATTCTGATGCACCATAAAATTTGATATCTGCCAGTATAAACGAAAAGGAGCACTGAGCAAGGACAAAGATACCTCCACCCAGTCTCTAAAGGTCCATCTTTGGTGTATGGACACCCGAAGCTGTGATTAAATCTCTTGTGATCTATGACATGTCATCATAAGGATCTTCCCAGGCAGAGGAAACGCACATCTACATAAATAAGAGCTCTCAACTTCCTAAAGTTAGGGTGTTATCATCCTAGAAATTTCCCCCACCTCACCAAAGGGGATAAATATAATCATTAAGTTATGTAGTGCTAGGAACATTTGCATCAATAGGACATATCCTCATTTTCTACAGAAATAAATGTCAAGTCTCTGATCCTAGCTTAAGGCCTGTATTTTACTAGGGCAAAATGCACATCTATTTAGGTTTAAAGCAGAGAGGTGTTTACTAATAGGAAGGAAAATATGAGAGTATAAAGCACGCAGTTAAGAGTGTCGATTGCGAAGTCCTGCTGCCTCTTTTCCTAACCTAGGTCCCTCAGTTACGAGCTCTGAGACATTGAGCAACTACTGAATCACGCTTTGTCCCAGTTACTTTAGTCCAAGAGGATAAGAACAACAGTAACCATCTTCTAAAATGCCAAGGATTAAAGGAATTCACATATGTAGAACATACAGAACAGTGCCTGGCAACTAGTAAGTGCTCAATAAATGTTCATTTTTTAAAAAGTAGATGAAACAGAACAAAAAAAAAAAAACTGGTCTCCTCTTTGTTAGTGGTCTTATCAAAAGGAATGCATTCCCTTTAACCTTGGGGTTTAGACAAATGCCTTGCTTTCATACTCTGCATGACACCCACAATAAGGTTACAACCTTTATGTGGTTACCGTTACTTAATTATTTCATGTACTTTTGCCAGGTTTTTTCAACCAGATTGCTGAGAACCACTGAGGACAAAGACTTCTTAAGTTTCCTCACATCCCCCACTCTGCCTTCCCTGTAAAACCAGCTAAACACATATTTATCTGTGATAATACAACATGAAAAATAAAAATACGAATTACAGAATACAAATTTTAGAATTCATTTATTTTTAATGAGACAGCCAAAAAATTAGAAATATGTTTATGTAACTTAAATATTCCTAAACTTATTTTAAATTTACTGCTAAAAATACATTGACACATTGAATAATTTCTATAGTATCAAGCATAACAATTCAACCCAATTTTTTCATGGAGCTAGAGTCAAATCACCTTAAAACATTGTAAAAAACCTACTCTTCAATAACATAAAAATGTGTTTATGACATTGAACATAAAGACTGATGAAGGTTATACTATACAGCCCTTCTAAAACTCCTTTAGGTTGTTTTACTGATGCTCCAACAGAGATAAAAAACAAAGTTATTACCTGAAATAAAACCTCAGCTTCAATTTACTGCCACATTTCCAGGCATCCCATATCAAACATAACTATAAATAGTAGGATCCTCAAACTGCAAATCCAGTCTAATTTATAACTTATTTCCCCACTATTCCTGTCTTTCTGTCCTGGAATGCTTCAGCCTGAAAGAAATACCATGATGTTTTACAAGCTGGGTTTAGAAACCGTCACTGCAGATCCACTGCAAATGGGACATTGTTTCCTTGGCTGGACTGTGATGTGAAGATAGGGCAGGCATATAACTATCTCTAGAATACAATGGCTTCCTGGCCCACATTTTCCTCCCCTCTATCTCACATTGGAAACAGTACAGCTATGAGTTTCTATAGAACCTGTCACCAGGGAACTGTCCAACATACTTTGCCAAAGGAATTATTTCACCCTGTAAGAAAAGAGGATAGGAGGATACTAAAAAGAATAATCTCTTGCTTGGATGCTGGCCATCTAATTAAATTCAGAAGGGTATTGATTCTGTCCACTTAAATTAACTTTAATTTTATGTGTAACCAAATTATAGATTCAAATGAACCAATATAGATCCCTGAAACTCCTCCAAAAATGTATCACATGTCTCAAAATTTCTGAAGTGAATATGATTGAAGACTGACTTGGATTTTTGATTATTTTTAAATTTAACATAAAATTCCTAGCACAAAAGGATAAATTGAGGCAGTATATTACATACAGGAGAGGCCACACAACTTAGCAACAAAGAAAGCAGAAACCTTCTAAAGCTCATTAAGGGTAGGTTATTATTCCAGAGATTAATAAAATATTTAAGAGCAGCATTTTAAATTAAATTGACAACATGTATAATAATTTGTCACCTAACTCATCACACATTATAAAAGCATTTACATATATTAAAATCCAAATATTCCAAAGTTCACACATGGTGACAAGGATATCAAATCTTGAATCCTAAGTTTGGCTAGCCAATATCCAGTTAGAGTATTCCACATCTTTACTAAATGTTGAGCAAGAGGAAATGAACTACTTATTTGGATCTGTGCCTTAATAATTCTCAATGTCAGGTCATAAATCTCCTGACAGAAAAATATTAAATTCTAAGATCACTTCTCAAAGAAATCTGCAGCATTGTTTTCTTCAGATTATTTGCTATAGAGCACCAATTTTATTATCTCTGAGTTACTGTGGACATAATGGAGTCAGAAAAAAACACAGGATAGAACCAAATCACTTATCCATACATTACTACCAACTTTCCACTTGATTGCCTTGCAGATCTATTTCTCATATAATTATCACTCACTAGTACTAAACATTTGTCCCTGAAATTGGCTAAGACATTATTAGAATGCAGAGATGACAGAAAACGAAGATGATGAAGAAATGTTTTCTTTGTAAAACTGAACTAACAGTTCTCAGAATCATCTTCAAAAAACAGGAAAGGGAAATAAGCAACTATGCATTTAAGAAAATACATACCTTCCATATAATTTTCCAAATCTCCATGAATTACAGGAAAATAAATCTGAAAAAGTTTTAATGGCTGTGGAGAATAAAGCAGATAGAACTTTCAGAGTACAAACATTTTTTTCTTTCTAGAAATAAACATTCACCATCCCTAATCAACCCCCTGAACTGTCAGTAAATTGTGTTTCTTGAACTCTTTTAAGGGGTCCACTTTAATCTTCCCAGAGAAGACTGTGTAGGGCAAAACAAAGATTTCTTACCATGATTACTGTTCAGAAGCTAAAAATAGACATCCAAGAAAATTGAGATCAAGCAACTTCCTGACACAAACTGACCTAATTCAACAGTCTGATCTTTATCAGTCCTCGCTGAAGACCCAGAGGGCTATGAAGCTTCTACTAAGAATAAGGGACCCCACAGAGGACACAGAGCCCTATGGGCAATTTACATGTGAAAGAATCAGGCTTGCAAAAGATTAGAAATTACTAACATCTGTTAATAGAAGACCTGTTAAGTAAATTTTAGAAAGTCCATACAATGAAATACTATGTAGCTATGAAAAAGAAGCAGGGAGACTTCTGTATATGGAACTCTGAGAAGTACAGTAAGGGGAATAAAAAACAAGGCACAGAAAATGTGTTATGACATGCTAATATTTAATACACACAGGCGCGCACACACACACAACATGGCATTCTCGAGGACTATACAAGAAACAGGGAGCAGAGTAAGAGGTAAGGAGAGGAGCAATCAAGGAAAATGGGGAGAGAGAAAATCTTTTCTCACTGTGGCTTTTCTATCTTTGAATTTTGTACCTGTATATCTCATACATAAAATGATACTTAGTGGCACTGATGAGAGGATGATGTGTATTCAAAAATATTCAGGCAAGTGAGCAGTCCTTCACATCTGTGGAGCATGCCCCATCTGTATGCCCCACAAGGAGTCAGGACAAAAAGGCCTACAGTATTCCAATGGTTTCCATTTCATCTTTTCCTCACTCACCAGGAAGCTCCACAGAACAGAGACTGTTTTAACTTTGGGTAAACATCTTTTCCACCTACTGTTCCTTGGATTGTTTCAAATAAATTTCCCGTGGTAGCACAAGGAAGGTAGTTGAGTGGCAAAAGCCATTTCCCTTCTGTATTAATCTTCATCAATCTCTTTACAAAAGCTTCCCAGAATAAGCATGCATTCTAAGTAGAAAAGGTGCCTGCATTAAAAAGGCAGCTCCAAAGCCAGTCCCTAGCTCTTTGCTTCTAAACCCTTCCATAAGGAAATTCTGAGGCCACCACTACGCTGGTACCCATATTTGAGAGAAAAATTCCCCATTTGGTACATTCCTCCTTGACAGTACTACAATCGGAAGGTACTGAGTAGACAAGACAGAACACAGTGTTACAAGTGAGGACTTGTTCAAGTTTGAACCCTGAGTTTGCCACTTACTATGTAAACAGGCAACTTACATAACCTCTGTGTGCCTATTTCCTTCTCTGCAAATTATGGGTAATAATACTACCTAATCTGATAGCACAACTTTGCATTCTTCAGGTTGCAATTCATTAGTGTGACTCAATTTGCTGAGTCACAAATGGCATTTTTTTAATTAAATGATACCAAAAAAAAAAAAAGGAACAGAATAAGAAAAAATAGGAGTTTTAAAAATGTAGTACAAGTTGATCATGAATATTTTTCCACTCTTATATAACATATAGACTGGGGGTATATGTGTCCTGTGTCTTAAGTTTTCACTGGGAGTCATGTTTAAAAGTCTATTATAGTTAACTATGAGGAAAAAAATGTATTAATAAGTACCAGCACTTAGTATACTGCCTAGCACTTAGTAAGCACTCTAAGGATGACCTCCTGTAATCTTTATTACAACAAGAGTGACCTATTTTTGTTGTCATCATTATCTGCAGAGCTCAGAGGTAAACAAAATCAATATATAACTGATGGCAACAAAAAATTATATAAAAATACAAATCTTATTAAAATTTAATTAATGATATTAAAATATATATAGAAATAATTGTGAATGATCTCTTGGAAATTATAAAAAAAGAAAATGGGATGAAATAACATATAAGTTTACGTACCATAGTTTGGTTGAGAAAAACATTGAATTTAGCTGACTTCAACAATCTGGTGAAAATAAATTGAGTGTGTGTGTGTGTATATGTGTGTGTGTGTGTGTGTGTGAAGGGGATTCTTATAGGTTCATAATGACCTGGAGAAAATATCAACTTTTCGTTCTTATGATTCTATGTTTGCAAAGGAAAAATCCACTATTACTTCTGCATCTCACCTGCAGCAATGTGCAGAAGGTAGGGGACTGAATCTAATCACTGGACAGAGATCCCTCCAACTCTTAAATGTTAACTTGTGTGCAGTGAGAACAGATGGGAGGGGTTAACATGAGCATCATATAAGTTTTATTTTTATGCTTCTCATTGCAATTTGAAAAATAAAAGTGGCATTCTGATTTATACATATGTTCCTTGGGAGTCTGGTGAGCATGAAGCTATCGCTGAGACACAGACCAATTCTTTTTTTACTGACCAAGCGCAATTTCAAGACCACATGGCTAGAATGATAGGGACACAGTAAGAGATCCTGTCACCCTGAGAAGACTTTCTGGGCCACCAAACATTCTCTTCCAAAGCAAGATATATCCCAGGGGTTTTTAAAACTGTATTTAGTGGCAGAACCCAATATAAAAACTTATGATATGTGAAACTATCACATATCCCCACTAGTTGAGGGGAGCCTGGGAAACTTTTCCTGATCATTCCCTACTAATTCCTTCTCCTTCCAGATGGCAGAATTAAAGGAGCTCTGTGAGACCGTTTGAAAGCCTCTATTCTACCTCGGTGGCTATAACACTAGAGCATGCATCAGAACGATCAGAAAGGCTTGATGATCAGCCAACCCTGACGGACCCAGATGGCTGAAGTCCACCAGTGTCTGATTCAGAAGGCCAGGGGTGAAGCCTGAGAATGTGCATTTCTTAGAAGTTTTCTAGGTGATGCTGATGGTCCTGGTCCAGTGACCGCACTTTGAGAACCGCTGCCCTACCATCTCCTCAACACATTTGCTTAATATAACTAAAACAAGGATCACCTATATTTTACTCCTTTGCAACTAATTTGGAAGTTTTAAAAAATACTTCTATTACAATAGTATCCCCAAAAATTCAAGACATGAAAGCCTATTTGGATTTGAGGATTTTTTTTTTCCTACAAAACCGTTTTTAAATCCCAGTGATTTAGCATCATTAATTGAGAACACACTCACCAGGGCATGAGAAGGTTCTGATAAAGTACTATAAAAACATATTTTCCTAAAAGTTCTTTAGGTTCTGTTTGCTTACAGAACAATAAATGTTCCCTGTTTGGAAGTAATCCCTAAATGTTCCCTCTCGTTTAAATTGCATCAGTTCTTAACATACGTGGCACACATATTGTAATCTATGACTGAATGGAGGCCTTTCTGTTCTCAAGGAGAATGGAAGGATGTTATTTTCAGGAACAGTGAGGCTACCTTTCCCATTTTTTTTCTGACTGGCAAAATACTGCAATAAAGTATTGCTCAACTCAGACTGAAACAATTTTTCCATCTGTCAAAATATTTTAAATAGTATCAAGCTGGTATTACTTTGTCAAAACATTTCATCAGAAACAGTATCTAAATTTAAACAAGCAGTTCCTCGAACTATGTAAGTAAGGTGAATAAACTGTCACTGACACGATGTATTTTTTGGGAAATCTGCAGTCTTGTTAGAAAGACCTTGAGGGAAATGGGTGTTTAAACCAAGGATAAATGTACACTGGGTAGAGAAAAATGAATACTGCACAAAGGGCTGAACATTTCATTGTCCTGGAAATGACATACTTCAATTCTTCCCAAACAGCATAAAACCACCCCCCACTTTACAAATAATTCTGCTCAGTCTCAGTAAACCTATAATTTTACAATAAAATATGAATGATACGATTGATGTAGAGACCTCAACAAGCATAAGGACCTTGGGATCTGGAGTTAATGCTAATTCTCTCCTTCTTATCCATGTGACCTGGTACAAGATTCCTGATGTTTCCGGGTCTCAGTTACTACATCTGCCCACACAGGTAAAACCTGCCTTATAATAAGTGGACTTAAGGTGTGGCACTAAGAAGGCATCTGATGGACTCAATTTTCCTGTCTTCATATTCATCCATAAAAACTCAGATTAATCCCCACAATTTGAGTTTAAATTGGGAAACAGTATGAATAAGTGGGAAAATAATGGCTAGAGATTTTTCATATCAATAATATATATATAACTTACATTCTGGACTTATATATTCCCTTCTTCTTTTTGTTATAAATCTAGCACATGAAAAGCACTAACAGAACATTCTTTCCAGGTCAGACCCACCTAAGATATTTCCCCCATAAAGTAGATAATCTCCAATTACCTACAGATGCTACCAAAACTTTTTCACCTTTAAGGAATTTAAATTCACTCTTATGTCTTAAAAGCATGTCACATATCACTTTAGGAGGAAGTATGGTATATTTGTAGCAAACATTACTGTTTGCTGTGAACTCTCCAAAGGTCAACTAACTACAGACCAGTGCTAAACTTTATTCTCATAAGAAAAATTTTCCTTTCTTGTACCTGGTCAAACAAACCTACATGACTATGAATGAAACAAGGTTAAAATAGTCAAGTTTTTTCCTCTTTGATGTTTAAAATATTCTATGTAGGCTTGGTTTTACAAATTTCATATTCTAAGTAATCTAGATTGCCAGAACCAAGTTCACTAGAGGAATTAAGAAGTTTTAACAATCAAAATTGGTTTACAACACTGTCAAAACGTTTAAACTAGTTGGGAATATAAATGTAAACTAAAGCAAAGTGCTGAAAATTTTACTTAAATTGAGGAACTCAAGCTAAAACACTCCATGGTGTTTCAGCCTACTCACCTTGGTTCAAGTTACCTCCCTTGTTCTAATAGTCTCTCAAGACCCAGGAAGAACCCTTTCACCCCTACTCCAAGTTTTCCTGATCAACCCAGATTATTGTGCCAGCTTCCTTTCCTGAAACTTTAAACAATTACAGCCTTTACTTTTTATTTGTCCTATATCATGTGGTGTATTATGTATGTATCTTATCTTCTCATCTACTAGGCACTCACCTTAGAGATCAGAAACTTTGCTTCTTTGTGTCTTCCACAAGCACAGAACAGAGTTTTGTGTCATTCAAATGGCAACTGATTACTACTTCTCTGTTGACTTACAGACCAGAAAACCTGCTGATAAAACGGGAGTCATACTTTATTTAGCTTAGGATTTAGATATGGTTCTTTGGACACATATGGTTTGGCAGAATGAGAGAAGGTAAAAGGACCAGCAAATCTGAATCTTAGCTTTCTGGTTTCTAAGCAGAAATCCACTGCTCCAAACCATGTTTCCAGTTTCCGAATTTTTCAAGGTTGGTATAGAATGTAAAGGAAACCAAGAAAATTCATTTCTCTTTTATTCAAACCTAGTATCATTCATCCATTTTCTTATTCAACAATTGTTCATTGAGTACCTGTCATTGTGAGGCATTAGCAGAGCAGACCTGCACATACTGGAGGGAAAATAAAGTTTGTGCTGTGTGGCACTTACAGTTGAGCGTACAAATGAAAGAAGATTGAAAAAATGAGAATTATAAAAAGTGAGGCCATGAAAGAAAAACACAGAGTCCAGCAGAAGAGAATGGCCAGGAAGGAAAGGGGCTACTCAAATGGGGCTGGTCAGGAAAGGCCCTCCTGCCCTAAAGAATAAGCAGGTATATCAGCAAGAAACATCACTTAGAAATTCAGGCTCTTGGGGCGTCTGGGTGTCTCAGTCATTAAGCGTCTGCCTTCGGCTCAGGTCATGATGCTGGGGTCCTGGGATCGAGCCCCACATTGGGCTCCCTGCAGAGCAGGAAGCCTGCTTCTCCCTCTCCCACTCCACCTGCTTGTGTTCCCTCTCTCGCTGTCTCTCTGTCAAAAAATAAATAAAATCTTCAAAAAAAAAAAAAAAAGAAAGAAATTCAGGCTCTTAAATATTCTATCCTATTCCAATAAAATTGAGGACCATGGCAGATTCCCTGCTTGATGAAGATAGATCCCCTAATGGCGGAATATGGAGAAGGGAGTAGGGAGCATACATGAATATCCAGGACAGCATGCTTGATTCTGAAATGTCTTCCATTCAGGACCTCATCCTTCCATTCTGAGAATTCCTCCTGGGGAAGTCACAAGACTTAGATAGGTAAAACTAGATTACCACTCCCTGGCCATTGATATTGACATATGTACTTGAGTTACTAAGTATTAATTTAATACAAACAGGGCAGAAAGTGTAATAGTCCATGGATTTATGGTAAATAATCTAAGATTCAATGATCCATATTTCCTTTTTTGTCACAGAAAAGCTACTTCTCTTCAACCTTCATGCAGCACTTACATTGTAATAACTTGTCTATGTATGTGTCTTCTAGACTATTAACCTGTTAGATCTGAAGAAAAGGACAGCCTTGAGGTCCCCACAGCATAATCCATTATATCTTACCTATACGAGGTGCTCAACTAGTGTTTGCCAAATGAATTAATAACACTATTAGTATTTAGTTATATATAAGCATTATTAATGCTTAATATTTTCCTGGCACTGTACTAATTGCAGCTGGTACTGCTTACGATTGTGAGCTCTGGAGTCAAACAGCCTAAGCTTAATACCTGAATGTGTCATTACTAGCCCTAGACCTTTGGAAAAGTAATTTACAGTCATCATTCCTCAGAGTTCCCATTCATAAAATCCAGATAATAATGCCTAGCTCACAGGTTGGTCATGAACATTAAATGACAGGACGCACTTAGCATAGTGCCTGATATATTATAAATGCTGAACTTTTTTCTTTTTAAGTCCTACTTATTTAAGTATTCTCTACACCCCACATAAGTGTATTGAACTCACAACCCCAAGATCAAAAGTCACATGCTCTCCTGACTGAGCCCACCAGGTGCCCCTAAATGCTGAACTTCTACACTCTTACATAATCCCACAATAGTGCCATGTAACACATGAGGGCACTGAATCTTTGAGACTCAGATCACATTACTCATGATGGGCAGGGCTCAGATCAACCAAAATCTATGGGACTCCGTATCAGTCAAGGTTTAAGTTAACTTGCTATAAAAAAGAAACCAAAAACTACAGTGGTTTAAACAATAGAGAAGTTTATTTCTCTCTTGTGTAGCCTTCCAGATTGACAGTGCCTTCAGTCCTCTTGCCCTGACATTTCCTAGAAATGGTATGGTTGAAGCAGGATCAAAACCACCTGAAGTTCCAGCCAGCAGGAGAGGGAAGGAACACAGAGAGTAACAAACAAATGTCTGAAAGCACAGATCCATCACTCACATTCTGTTCATAAGAACTTAGTCATATGGCCACACACACCTCAAACGGGGACTGAGAATTACAGGGCCTACCTGGTCAGCCATGTGCTCATGTGCAATTTTATTTCCACAGAACAAGGGGGAATGGATTTTAGTATACAGCTAACAATCTCTGCCATGCACTCCCAACCCTATGCTTTTCACAATAAAGAATTTAAGGTCTCATTCCATAACAACCCCATTGCCATCTCTAAAAATGTAACAGCCTATTATGCCAGCTACTTGACTATGTTACAGTAGGGATACATTTACTACACTCTTAATAATTACACGAGCTCATGTTCTGCCCTTTCTGTAAAAAACCATCAATCTCTTAATGGCTAATTTATGCTATTGCATCCAGTAAAATTATATGCTTTAAGGAAAAGGCACTGAAGATCAGTTGACAAAAATCACACTTAGTATTATATATGTGGGAAATTAGGATCCCCCATAAAAGTTACTTAACTGAAGTCTTAAATAGTCATAGCTAGTAAATCAGCCAGATAAAGAACCCCAAAAAGAGAAGAGAATGGAACAAACACTTGAACACCTACCAGTATTCTAGGTGCCTTAATTAATTCAAACAAGTAATTCCTGAGCACTCATTACGCCACAAACACTGTGCATTACTAGAGACCAGACACTGCCTATGCCTTCTAGAAGTTTAGGTTGAACTTTTACATAAATTATTTAATTTTACCTTCACTACCACCTTAACAGAGTAGAATCATAAATGAGGACTCAGAAATGTAGTCAATTTACACACGTCACTCACTAGTTAATGGTATCATGTTAAAACCCAAGTCCCCTTGGCTCCAAGACCAATGCCCTTTCCATGATGTCCTGACTCCTCACTCCAACCACACCACACATATTAGCAATGACTTAACCAAAAACTAACATATCACACACTTAATATCATTATCTGAATTTTTTCTCATTTTCTGACTGAAATGATCCATAAAAACTACATATGCCAAGTGAGTCCCCACTGGAGCCATGATTAGAGAACTGTGCACATGGGCATACGTCACAAGTGGCAATTAAGTGCATAAAATCACCAGCATTGACCCAAGAGTGTAAACAAACAAGCAGACTGGGGAGTATTATTAATCACATACACACTGTCTACTTAATTGCAGCTTGGACTCTTCAAAGCTAGAAGAGAAATTTCCACTTAAGGAAATTTCCAACTGATGGTAAGACCTCTGTTTTCAATATCTGAGTATTTTAGATAAATATATGAAAATACGTATGATGTCAAAAGCAGCAGAGTCACCAAATATTTAAATGAATTACTTTGTCAAATACATAAGCAAAAAATACTAAGTTGGAAGATTTATACAAAATCCATTTTCTTTTATACTGTACTTTGTGGTAGTTGAGAAGGAACAGGGAAACACAAGTGTGTTAAGACCTTACCATCTGAGAACACCCACATTAACAAGATAGACCTTTTCCCATTGTATCATTTGATCACCCTCATAATTAAACATAAGTACCTACTTGGGAAAGAGGAGTAGGGGCTGGTACTCCTCATTTGAAGGCAAGATTTATTTTGATCTCTTTGCCTCTGTAGCATTAAGTTACAAGTAAAGATATATGGTGATGCATTCTATACACATGTTTATTGTTGTACATTTTATATGTAAATTCGTATGTAAATTTATACATTCAAATACAGTAGAAGTCACAGTTTTGGTCTCTTTCTACAATTAAATGCTTAGAGAGTAATACAGAAAGAAAGTATTAAGCTGTTTACTATTCCCAGTGGGATACTAAATGAAAACTAAGTAAGTCTCCGGAATAAAATAGAGGATTAAATCAATTTATGCAAAAAAATATCTGTGTCTAGATTGTTTTTTGCTGTAACTACACTCAGTATAAGGTTAAAATAAAGACAACTTCGTGTTCTATTATAAAATTTAACTTCAACTACCATTAACTTGCTCCATCTGAGAATATAAACATTATATCTTCAAATTCCATTTGAGTGAGTTAACTTGAAGGAATATTCTTTTAAGCAATTTTACACAAAATGAGTATTATATGGTCATCAAAATGCACATGCAATAAACGTTTTCTTTTTAAAAATTGCAGTGCAGGAAAAAGTGGTTTCACCTAAACAACAAATATGTTTGAATTTCTTAGCTTCAGTTTTAAAGAAACAAATTAATTTCTTAAACTCTACTTCTTTTTTTGACGGTATTTTTCTCAGCATGGTTCATGAAGAACTGTGTGAGCGCTTCTCTATTAACTAGAATCCATAATTTCAGAGTTTTCAATGGTAGTTTCATAAACATTAGTAAAATGATTGTTGCTTCTAAAAGTAATCTTTTGTCAATTACATACCTGAAATCATATTTGTCTTCCAAAATATGTAAGAATTTTTTTTTCCTAGCAAGCTGTGCCTAGCTTTAATCTAACCTTTAGGTTGTGCCAGCTTTAATATAACCTACCTGTCTACTTGGAACAGTTTGTTTTGAATATAGTACAAGAACTTTAAAATTTATATTTATTAAGATATTTATTTAAGATATCTGCAAACTGAAAAACAATCTGTTCTTATGGTATGCCTTACTCTTATTTTGATTAAAAAAAAACCCACATATAATGAACACATTGCTTTATAATCTCTTTTCTACTTAGCATACAGAAAATATTTTTTATGTTATTACATATTCTCTTACAGTGGCTTACACAACCTTCTTTTAAAATATCCTTTGGTTCGCTGTGTCTTTTCATTAAAGTATTGGTAAGTCAAAGGAAACTTGATACTTACAGAAGTATGCCTTCCACCAGTTAAAATCAGATCTTTACCCTTGACATTCCATCTGGAGAGACACAGCTCTCAGAGGAGGAAGACTTGACTTTTAGGGTGGTGATACCTGAGTTCCTGGGAAGTTACTTAGTATCTCTTGGGACTTAAAGTATTTTGTTGGCAAAAGTCTAGATAATAAAGAATATCTTACTTGTCAAGAGAGTCTCTTGAGAATCCTTCAAAATTTAACATCTATGACTAAAATATGCAGCTCACTGGAATCAAGCAGGGGAGAAGTGTTTGCTAAGGTGAAGGTGAATGCGGAGGGCTTTCTCTGTGCAGCCTAGAGCCCCGGATGACTGATCCTGCAGACTTTTCTTTACATCAGACCAAGCATGTTTTTCAAGCAAGTAGGAGTTTATTCCTGCCTTCTTGAGCTGGCACCAACCCATTTTTCAAATTGTGTCAGGCCATGCATTTTATTCAGTGACAACCTTTCTTTCTCTAAATCTCTTAAGATGAACACTTTTTTTCCCCTTGACTGTAAAAAATCAAATTATGTCACCTAATTTGAAGGAAAAGATCTGCAATGGCAGCCAGACCAAAAACACCATTTGTATGCAAAGAGAGCTAAAGTACTAGAAAAGTACCCTTGCCAGGAGAGTGTGGTGTCATTAAACACAGAACTAAATCTGAAGCAGAAGTAGTAGAAAAAAATATATCTTGAACTGTGATAGGGTCCATTACGCTTCTTGATGAGATTACTTGCCTCTCCAATACATTACCCAAAGGCGCTTACAAAACTGAGGGAATATATTACACTGGAATTATCAGGACTTTCTAAGTAGGTCAAATTTTGAAGCAAAAAAATACTTCAAATTTTATGCAGTGTTACAAAAAAAAAAATTTAGGAACTGTACAGCGAAGGTGCTAATCACTTTTTAAAGTCATTTCTTTTTAAAAAAACCTCTTACTCCTCCATAAACATTAAATGTACCACTTTAAAATGCACAGTCACACACCTGAGGCTGTTCTTTCAGTGTCATCTTAATTCAGTTTTTCATAATAAACTGAATTTTAATTATATACATATCTTTATTCATTTGAAACTCTACAAAAGTTTGGCTCTAGAAAAGTTCAAAATCTAACTCTTATCATTTTGAACCAGATTCAGTCCTAGCTATAAATATAAAATACTTTTTCTCCTTCTTACTGGGTTTTCATTCATGATGTTATTACAAAACAAGAGTTCCGGTAAACGTTTTCAATAAAATTTTAGTTTTCTTATAGGTAATCCTAAAATAGCAGGTTTACTATTTATGTAACTTTTCATATGGGAATACCGAGACATCTAGCAGCTGTAGCATATGCCCTACACGGCAACATGATTACATAAAAACTGACTTAAAGACCTATTTAATTAACTCAAGTACAAGTTGAGTAGAAAAAAAGTTAACTGCTTTAAAAGTACAAATTTCTTTTGAAAATCGTCTCAAGTGGGGTGCCTGGATGGCTCAGTGGTTTAAGCGACCCACTCTTGGTTTCAGCTCAGGTCATGATCTGGGGGTCCAGAGATCGAACCCCCAGGTGAGCCAGCTCTGGCTCAGTGCAGAGTCTGCAGGGGATTCTCTCTGTCCCTCTTCCTCTGCCCTTCCCCCCCACTTCTGCGCATGTGAGAGTTCTCTCTAAAAATAAATAAATCTTTTTTAAAAAATCATCTCAAGTAAGAAAAATGCAAAAATATAGATCTTTTATTTTCTAATCTTATATTGACAGAGATTAAATATGGCCCAAAAAAATACTTGTGAAAATAAACAATACTCACATAGACCTGCTTGACTTACATCTGCCATGATACCTGAATAGTCCACCATTAAAGCACCACTTTAGTTGCAAGCAATGAAGCCCCCAATGAAGACACCATCTGGGAGTGAATACATTACGCCAATAATAGCGTATTGTGAATTACTGTGAATAATACAGACTTGACACATTAGCATCAGTAGCTAGCAGGCCTCTGAGAGAAGGGAATGTAGAACTGTAACATTTAAATTGTATGTGAGGAAGGAAAGAAAAGTGAAATCCCTCAGGTTTAGGCCCTAACAGGTTGGAAGAAGGTTCCATGAAGATTAGAAGACAGAAAAGCTCAAAAGGCAGAGAAGATGTCTTTAAATGATTTTACACATTATTAAGACCAACTTTTTATTTTGAAGAGGAGGAAATTTAGGATCAAAGAAACCAACAAAAAGGGAAATGGTGAACGGCAGCCCTGGAAACAAACTTTGCTGATGTCACCATCTACCTAGCACTGATGTCACTTCCAGGTTTTTGGATAAATACCCTCTCAATCAGAACTAAAAAGTTGTTCCAAGTCATATAAAAATTACAAATCAAACCATATCATATTTACCGTCACAAGAATCTAACCTAGTTTTGAATGTTAATCGACTACAATAAGGCATACTGTAAAGCTAGACAGAGGAAGCATATGGAATAGAAATAAATTGGTAGAGGATTTTAAAATAAAAATAAACAAAAAGCAACAGGAAAAGTTCATGATTTTTTTTTTCTTAATCCCACCATCATTTGTGGGCATTCCCCAAACTTCATATCCCTTTTGTCCCTACTTCTCTTCCTTTCATGCAGCCTCAACTTGCACCCCACCCTGAAGACTCTCAGATAGCCATCTCCAGTTCTGCCATCTTGACAGTGATTAATCCCTCTCTGGAACTGCCCCAAGAGAGAAACACTTCAGTGTCCTGCTGCCAGAGCCAAGTACAGGTCCACATAACAAACATGGTACTTCACAGCATACAAAATCAATCTCACTCTGTACATTCCCTGTCTCATCCCCTTCTGTGTGTAAAACCTCCATTCTATCACCATGTTTAAAACACTGTCCTTTTGATCTTAGGCTCATCCTTTATCCAGGGATGCAGACAGTCACAAAAGATGTCTACTCCTTTCTAATGATGCCACTGTCCTCACCACATGCCTACATTTCTCAGTCATTGAGCTTATTTTATTCCTTCCACCCTTCCCCTTGACTATCCATCCTAAAGGCGTATTTTTTTTAATTGTGGTAAAAAACAAACAAACCCACACAGCAGATCTACTCTCATAAGTGTCATGTACAGTATTATTAACTGTAACTACAATGTTGTACATCAAATCTCTAGAACTTTTTCATCTTGCTTGACTGAAATTTTATACCAGTTGAAGAGCAACTTCCCATTTTTCCCTCCCCATGGCCCCTGGCGACCACCATTACTGCTTTCTTTCTCTGTGAGTTTGACAACTTTACCTAACTTGCATAAATGGAATCAGGCAGAATTTGTCCTTCTGCAACTGGCTCATTTCACTTAGCATAAATTACTTAAGGTTAATCTGTGTTGTATCATATGACAGGATATACTTTCTTATGGCTAAGTAATACTCCATTGCATGTTTGCCACATTTTCTCTACTTTGTCTGTTGATGGACACTTAGATTGTTTCCACCTCTTGGCTATTGTGAACTGAATATTGCAGTGAATATAGGAGTGCTAATATTTCTTTAAGATCCGACTTCAACTCTTTTGGATATATACCCAGAAGTATGATTGGTGGATCATATGGTAGTTCTAGTTTTCATATTTGAGGAACCTGCCTACTGTTTTCCATAGCAGCTGCACCATATTGCATTCCCATCAAAAGGGCATAGGGGCTCCAATTTCTCCACATCCTCACCAACACTTGCTATTTGCTGTTTGTTTTTTTCTTAATGTCCACCTAACAGCTGTGAGGTGATATATCATTGTTTTGAGTTGTATTTCCCTGATAATTAGCAATAGTGAGCATCTTTTCATACACCTGTTAGCCATCTGTATTGTCTTCTTTGGAGCAACAGCTATTCAAGTCCTTTGCCCATTTTAATCAGGTTATTTTTTTATGTTTGCCATTGACTTGTAGGCATTTCTTAATTTTTTGGATATTAACTCCTTTTAGGTAAGATACATGGTTCATAAATACTTTCTCCCATTCTGTAAGTTGTCTTTTCATTCTGTTGATGGTTTCCTTTGCTGTGCAAAACCTGTTTATTTTTGCTTTTGCTGCCTGTGCTCTTGGTGTCATATACAAGAAATCACTGCCAAGACTAATGTTATGAAGCTTTTCCTCTGTATTTTTTCCTCGGAGTTTTTTTGTTGTTGTTGTTGTTTGGGTTTTTTTACCTTGTCCAGCTCATTTGCCACTGTAGTGCACTGTCTTTAATGTTGCTATCAGTATTGTTATTCTTTTTATTTTATTATGTTACGTTAGTCACCATACATTACATCATTAGTTTTTGCTGTAGTGTTCCATGATTCATTATTTGCATATAACACCCAGCGATCCATGCAGAATGTGCCCTCTTTAATACCCATCACCAGGCTAACCCATCCCCCCACACCCCTCCCCTCTAGAACCCTCAGTTTGTTTCTCAGAGTCCATCGTCTCTCATGGTTCGTCTCCCCCTGGAAGTTTTATAGCTTAAGGTATTAGACTTAAATCTTCAATCCATTTTGAGTTCATTTTTGTGTATGGTGTAAGATGATGGTCTAATTTCATACACACAGGCATATGAAAAGCTCTAATTTTATATCTTATTTAGGTATATACATACATGTGTAGCAAAACTTTAACACAAATTCAAGAACAATAAACAAAAATTCAGAATTGTGTTTACCCTTCCGGGGTGGAGTGTTACAGAGGAAACAGCACTGATAATGGTTGTATTAGTTTCCTAAGTTGGTTATGTGTACCTAGTATTTCATTATACTTATACATACATATAAACACAATTTTAGATATATGAACTATTTTATAATAAAGTGAAAATTTACTTTTAAAGGGTAAAAAAAGTATATGCTTTTTTTAAAAAAGTACTTTTTAAAAAAAATGAATCTAATAAGTTTTAAAATTATTTTTTAATTCCAAAACTTCCCTAATAAGCACTTTAGCATAAGAACTTTACTTAAAAGATTCCAGCTCTGATGTAAGAAGTCTCACATCCATTGGGTGGAGCACTGCCCTCTATTTCTAACCATGTAGATAAATTCTATTGAAAATTAATTCTACAGAGGCAGTTCATACAAATGTACTTTATTTTTTTTTTAAAGATTTTATTTTTTTATTTGAGAGAGAGAGAATGAGAGAGAGCGAGTACATGAGAGGGGGGAGGGTCAGAGGGAGAAGCAGACTCCCCGCCGAGCAGGGAGCCCGATGCGGGACTCGATCCCGGGACTCCAGGATCATGACCTGAGCCGAAGGCAGCCGCTTAACCAACTGAGCCACCCAGGCGCCCAAATGTACTTTATTTTTATTTATTCACTTCTTTCTACCAAATCTCACAAAGAAAGCAAAGTTCAAAGATTACTTGCTACACCAACTTACTGAAAATAAGATAATGAACAAAGAGATGCCCACTCTCTTACAGAAAAACTCAAGGCAAGAGCTACTACTGCCAAATGCCTGGTGGTGGGTGCTGAGCAGGGCTGCATCATCGTCTATGTCCTTTCTCAACCTCAGCACTATTGACATTTTGGGTCAAATAATTCTTTGTTGTGTGAGGTTGTCCTGTGCATTGTTGGATGTTTAACAGCATCCCTGGCCTCTTCCCACTAGAAGCCAATAGCACAGTAGTCCCCAGTTGTGACCTTCAAAAAGGTCTCCAGGGATTGCCAAGTATGTCCAAAGATAAAATGGCCCCCCATCCAGTTGAAAACCACCGCCCTTTGTGAATGACACACCCTAGAGAGATGTGCCCTCAGCAAGAGCACCCAGCAGCCTTGACAATGGAAATACAAATATGAAAAAAGTGCTAAGTTCAAGCAATTTACACACTAGGGGAGAACAAATTTAGACCAGCCATGAATAATTTATTATTATTTCCCTGAATACTATACAGCTACATGAAAATAAGGGAAATTATAAATATACTGTCACTTAAAATAACATGACTCATATCTTCACTGATGTATTCAATTAGTCAGTAGTAAAACTGATTAGTCAATATGTCAAAATGCAGTAACTATTTTTTTACATTTTTATTTATTTATTTATTATTTTTTTATTAACATATAATGTATTATTTGTTTCAGGGGTACAGGTCTGTGATTCATCAGTCTTACACAATTCACAGCTCTCACCATAGCACATACCCTCCCCAATGTCCATCACCCAGCCACCCCATCCCTCCCACCCCCCTCCACTCCAGCAACCCTCTTCGTTTCCTGAGATTAAGAGTCTCTTATGGTTTGTCTCCCTCTGCAGTTTCATCTTGTTTCAATTTTCCCTCCCTTCCCTTATGATCCTCTGTCTTGTTTCTCAAATTCCTCCTATCAGTAAGATCATATACTTGTCTTTCTCTGATTGACTTACTTCACTTAGCATAATACCCTCTAGTTCCATCCACATCATTGCAAATGGCAAGATTTCAATTTTTGATGGCTGCATAATATTCCATTGTATATACACACCATTTTAAAGATATTAAATTTTCTGCCTATTTATTATGTGCCAATAAGCTCCACATTATTAAACCCCATGACACTTTTTGATAATTTATTAGCTCTTTAATTAGCATTAGATATGAATAACCATTCATTTCTCCTGAATAGTCTTTGTTTTCTATTTTCCATTTTCTCTGGCAGCTATTTATCTATCTCCTTTACTCACCCATTCTCCTCTACCAGCCTTCTAAATTTTGTTGTTTCCTGTGGTTGAGTACTGAGTCCTCAGCTGTTCTCACTTCATACCATCTCCCCAGGTGATCACATCTATTTCCACATCTTCACATACTATGTGCCATCAGTTACCTCCTTGATGTACTCCCTTCAAAGTTCCAAGAGCATTTCAATTGAGATATCCAAGTCTGCTCATCTTCCACTATGCCCCATCTTCATATATGACATTTCCTTAGATCCAGCTGCTCATGCCATAGGTTCAGAATTGATATTTTCCTCACCCTTATTTTCACATCTAATTATTTATCAAATCCTATGTGTTATACTGGATCTCTCAGTTCTGTCCATTGCCCTCATCCCCACTGGCAGTACTTACTACAAGTTACCATCATTTCTGGACAAGGCTACTTACTTAAGAGTTTTCTAACCTGTTTCTTTATGTCTACTCTTGCTTCGTGAGATCCTATTCTCCTCTTTTTAACTAATTTAAAAATAGTATGCAGAGGGCGCCTGGGTGGCTCAGTTGGTTAAGCGACTGCCTTCGGCTCAGGTCATGATCCTGGAGTCCCGGGATCGAGTCCCGCATCGGGCTCCCTGCTCGGCAGGGAGTCTGCTTCTCCTTCTCCCGCTCCCCCCTCTTGTGCTCTTTCTCTCTCTCACTCTCTCTCTCAAATAAATAAATAAAATCTTTAAAAAAAAAATAGTATGCAGATCATGCAGCTTCCAGTGTAAACTTTCAATTATTTCTGATTACACTTAGAATATGCAACTCCCCACCACGACCTACTAGGCTTTGCACATTCTTGATTCTGTTACTTACACCTCCAAGCAACTCTCCCCTTTTAAAATGTTTCAACCATGATGGCCTTTACCCTGTTTCTCAGAGAAGCCAAACTCCTTACCACTTGGCACATGCAGTTCCCTGTGACTTAGAAAGATCTTTCTATGTCATTCAGGCTCATCTTAAAGTGAACCATCTTTTGATAGAGACTTCCCCTGATCCCTCAAACTATATATGGCATGCTATATATCTAATATGTATCATATCATACAATTCATATAAAACCCCTATGAACTCGATATCATTTTACAGGTAAGGAAATCGAGGCTTAGGAAGGTTAGTAAGATATTCCAAATCACAAAGTAAGAGAACTTTTTAAGAGAACATGGCTCTCTGATCTTGGAGTTTGGTCTCTTACTAACACACACACCACCTTTCCCGATGTAGTTAGTCCACTGAAGACAGGATATATTTTATGAACCACAGCTTCATTCACTTCATACAATTTTGTTCACCCACTAGTCTGTAAGCTTTCTGAGGGTAGAAGCTGTGATTATTGATCTCTAAACCTCCAGGGAGGTGATAGTCAAAGTTTGTGATGAAAGAGTCTAAAGAACAAAAGAGAGAGAGAGAGAGACAGAGACAGAGAGAGAGAACTCATCTCAAGGAAAAACAAATGCCTTTTTTATTCAAGACTTTAAATAAAATATTTAATCCCCAAAATAGCAGTGACATAAAAGCAGTGATAAATATTAAAGATTGGGACAGAAAAAGTCAATTTGGAAGCATGAGGGCACTGGTATTCTGTCACTAGTGGGGGTGGCCAAAGCCATCAGAAATTACATCAGTGGGGGCATCTGGGTGGTTCAGTCGGTTAACCGGCTGCCTTCAGCTCAGGTCATGATCCCAGGGTCCTGGGATGGAGCCCCACGTCCAGCTCCCTGCTCAGTGGAGAGCCTGCTTCTCCCTCTACCTCTGTCTGCCACTCTGCCTACCTGTGCTCTCTATCTCTGTTAAATAAATAAATAAAAATCTTTTTTAAAAAAATTACATCAGTGCATAAAGAAGGTGACCATGACAAGCAAAATGGCACTTCTGCATCTATCTCTAACCATAGACAGATATGGAAATTTCCAACTCTGAATCCTTTACAAGTTATGAGCGATGTGTCCTTATGAGATGAAGACATTAGAGAAAAGAAAACACAGTGATAGAACAATTCTGCAAAACATGGTTTGCAGTCACCAGTACCAACTAGCCTCTTCACTTTCTCAAAATTTAAAAACCCAAGGATGCTTCATAACTAAGATCTTCCCAACTTTACTCCCTCCCCCACCAGCAGTCCCAACTCCATTTATCCCCTACTTGCTCTGCAAAAAGATAGCAGGATTTCAAATCTCTTCCAACGTTTTAGTAAGTAAAGCTTGGCTGATCCTATCAAGATGACAAAAGTTCTGTGGCCAATGAAGGAAAAATAAAGATGAAAGATTGCTGAATGCACCCCGATTGCCTGATAAGAGAAGTCAATTATTTTATATCTGATGTTCTCATTTTTAGCTGGAAATTCCAGCCAGTGTCCCTTTCAGGAAAGGAAAATTTTTTTAAAACACCATTACTCCCCTGGAGGGAAAAAAAAAAAATTCTCCGAAGTTGTGAAATTAACCTCTTCCTTCATTCACACATTTGGTTCTATTTTTACAGTTGTAACAGTAATCTAAAAGAAAAAGCACTGAAAGTCAATCCCAGGTTTCTAAAATGTCTGACTGTGCATGACCCAGTTCTCTTCAGCACCTCCCAGAAGATTCAGTCAATCTTTATTTCGGCAGTGCATCAGTGTTTATCATTTGTTTTACAACAGGGCTGCATGTTCTTGAAAATTGATGCAGATGAATTTCACCCATCGTTTACAAAAACTCAAGAGAGACAAATGGCCTTAAAAACTAAATCCGCCAGTGAGGCATGGTTAATTTACTAAAAGAGCATTTCTTTTTTTTCCCTCCTGGTTCAATATTTACTCCCTTACAGTGGTAACCCCACCAGCCTCTTTATTTGTCAAGATTTGACAAATTTCCAGCTTATAATTAGGCATTATGAAAAATTCACTGTGGGAAATCTATTGCTAGACAAAAGCTTTCCCATTCAGTTTGCTTTAGAGGAACACTGATGACTTTCATCTTGGGAAGGCTAAGAGCAAAATCATGGATGCATTTTGACTACATATGTATGAATAAACTGATTTCTTAGGGACAAATGCTCTAAGAAGTGATTAAGTCAGACTGATCTGAAACAAAATCCTGGCTGTCATTTATTAGCTGGGTAATCAAAGGCAAGTTGCTTCATCTCTCTGTGCCTCAGTTTCCTCATCCATAAAGTGAACACAGTTAACACTAAATTTCGCATAGGAATACTAGGGGTATTAAATGAGAAAACCACCCAGTGCCATGCCAGGCACATAGTAAATGCTCAGTCAGTAGCAGTCATTGG
Organism: Leptonychotes weddellii; assembly: GCF_054177405.1. NCBI lineage: Eukaryota > Metazoa > Chordata > Mammalia > Carnivora > Phocidae > Leptonychotes > Leptonychotes weddellii. The sequence goes on from NC_138380.1 coordinate 51,333,803, forward strand.
TATTTTTATTAATAACACAGAGAAAGAACAGAGTAGGGAAGGTCCTCGCCTCCCAACTTGTGGCCCATCTTCATAATTTCACCATCCTCATTTCTAATGAAAAAAGTATCTAGGCAGCTTGCAGCCCTGGGAGGCCAGGGCAAGCCTACAGAGTTCTGTCTCTGAGAGAAAGGACAAGAGCTCAGATGTGAAGCAGCCTCCCAGGCCTAGAAGCATTGCCTACACCCAATGACAATACACCTCTTCTCGGGGATGAGAGGGGACCATGACTCTCCCCTCAAATTGACTTCTCCCTGCTCTATGAGCAGAGACAAATTTCTGTTCCCTCTTCCTCAAAGCAAGACGATGGACAAGACAATTCTCTCTTTTCAGAGAGAATTAATTTGGAGCTGGTGGGTAAGAGCAAGAGTGGGGAATTTTCAGGAGGCCAAGAGCAAGTAAGATGTCTCCATGGACACTTTTCCTTGCCTCACATCATCAAATAATCAAAAGAAAACAATGGTCAGCAAACAACCAGGTATGATCAGACACATGTTTAGCTTTCTGTCTAAACAGAGCTCATCCTTCCTATCACTCTAGTCATTTCAGCAAACAGTTGTGGAGCTAATATACAGAGAGCACTCTCTGTTCTCAGCACTTTGCCAAGTCTTTACATGCACGGATGGTCTCATTGTCTCCTATCCTCAAAAAAATCAATACTATCATTTATCTTCATTTTTCAGGTGAGAAACCAAGGTAGAGAAAGATGAGGAACTTCCTCAAAAACACTGGATTGCATGGAACCAAAATTTGACCCCAAGCAGTCTAGCCCCAGAGTCCACAATCTTCACTACTATCCTCTAATCCCATTCCCATTGGCCAAACAACTGGAAAGTTCAACTTGCTTTTTCTGACTCATAATTCAATTTTCTTAAATGATATTTCTCTGAAACTTATATTACTGAACTGATGGGAGCCTTGAGGAGATTCTAGGCCTCTTTCATTTAATGTTCAGAATTGGCATATTTAAAATATTGCAACCCTACTTGACTAAAGTGGGGAGCATGCCACAGAGGTGTGCATGAAACAGCGTGGACCCTGAGTCCCTACCTCTTGAAGCTCTGTGACAGGGCATGGGCAATCTATGCACTGTGCACTCTACTTCTGCTTGTATTTGAGATTTTCCATAACAGAAAGTTAAAAGCAATACAAATTTAAACCACAGGCAAGATAACTGAAGATCTTAAGCCATTTCAGGATCCAGAGGGACATTTGGGTTCAGTAACTCAATGACTCTACTGACAATTACAAAATCTAGATTGCAAGAACTCAGAGTCCAGGAACTTATCTATCAAAAATTATACTAGTACAAGAATCCTCCCTCCTGAGTGTTTTACTCTGACCTATGTGGGACAATGAAGATACTCTAAGAGTTGAATCTTCTGCCCACTCTCACATTTGCTGTTCCTGGAGCTCCTGCTGCTGATCGGAAAACCTTTTGCATCCCCCTCCTTGTAGCAAGTTTATCTTTCCACAACCTACAAACTACAAAAGACTATTTGCATAATCAAACTTAAAAACTTCCACCCCTTTATCATTTTTACATTCTCCTGAAAGATTAAAAGAAAGAAACTTACCCGTTCTGTTGTACATTCCCTCTTTGCCAAAGTGTGCTGTGGTTTCAAAAACTAGCCCAGTCCTTCTGAACTTTTCTGTATCCGTTATAATATTAAAGAGCCACAAGGAAGGGAAGTGGTTAGTCAACTTGCTAATTTTATCAGTCCCTCCCACTGGTTAAGTAGTACCTGATGCTACAGACCCAAAATCAGTTTTCAAGCTCACTTCTCTGCTACAGCACGACTTTATAAAAACAGTCTAACTTGAGGGGAAAGAGAGTGACAATATCTAGTTCGTAGGCATGAGACAGTTAATGAATGAACATTTTATTACTATTAATAAGAAGCCTAACAGACTACAGAAACCAGCTATTTTACAAAATGAGGAGGAGGAAGAGAGAGAACGTCTGTCAGCTCCATACTCTAAGTACACTCTCAGCTGGGTGGGAAGGGGAGTGATTTTTTTAATGCAATCAGAGGACGTGTGGGAAGTAGCTGGTGTTTCATTTGTTGATAAATTTTCTGCCCTGGAATGGAGCCAGTTTACCGGATATAGAAACTTCCACAACTTGGGGCCCTGGCTTGGATGATTCTCTTCCTCTGGAGGTTAGCAATTAAAACATAGGACCAAGGAGCAGACATGTGCCTCTGGATGAGGGAAAATTAAATAAATGCCTTCTGAAGGAGCTCTGACCTATTTTCTAGTTGTAAATGTCTGTAGTAAATGAAAAGAAAATATAGAACCTAAAGACAGATTTTAATGAAATAAAATAATTCTGATACGATGATCCAACTCCAAAAGGTTGCAATATACAAAACATGGTCACCCCAGAACTCTGCATCACACAATTTTCTGAGCTATTTCAATGTGGCATTTGAATTAAATCTGGAGTACTCACTTTGAAGTATATGTCCCACTGTATCAGGAAAAAGAATTTCTCAAAATCAAAACATTATTGAAGTTCACTAACCCTTGCCTTTGATTGGCTGAGAAAGTGAAAATTTCGGTCCCTTCAGAGAAATTCTAGCAGTCTTTAAATAATCACATGTGGTGATGGTGTTGCAAAAAGAGTGAGATTTGGTAAACTAAGGCAAGCTAAGGAAGCTAGCAATTCATTACTATCACTTCTCCTTTCTTAGTATTCCCCCTACTCACCTAATCAAACAAGGAAAGGAAAAACTTTGGAGAGCTATTGAATATATTTTCCACCTCCGTAAGTTTGTTTTCTAACTAGAGCTAAGAAAACGTACTAGACTGAAGTGAAATACCAGTCATGCCTTGTTCTGAGATGCCAGCTACAATTTCCTTGAAGAGCAACAACTGCACAGTTCTAAGCCCTCAAGGTCCTATCTTCGTATCTGTCTAAGAGGAGGGGCAAATACCTAAAATCAACATTTCACACCCATGACCCTCTCACTTACATCTGTAGCTTCTGTATCTTCAAGGAAGGAAGAGGAAAAGACACAGAGCTCTTGAGCAAAAAGAAGGGAAGGAAAAATGAAAAAGAATCACTCACTCCTTCTCAAAAAGGAGCCTCCCAGGTTTCTACATTCAGGTGAACTTTCTCAGCCTCTTCCAGAAGCCTTCCTCCTCCATTCAAACATACCAACTAGCCCCCCTCTAAAATCCTAGAGCATATTTCATCATTCTCTCAGTTTAACCATAGGTTATTTCTACGTAATATCTTTCTAGAAGACTGTAAGCCTAATCGGGAGTTAGATACATCCTTGATGCCCACCCAGAACATTAAGCACAAAGCCCCACCTTTAAAACAAGTGTTCTGCAATGCTCTTTTGCTAACCTAAAATGAAACTCATAGATTCTAAATCCAACCTCTATACAGTATATTTTTCAAAATCAATAAAGAGCTCCCACGCATGAATATTTACATGTCATAGAAGTCCTCCAATGCTTGCCCTACTATCCAGTGAGTAAATCCAGATTGAAGAGGTGTAATAAGAAGTCAGTCTTACAAGAAAGGTAGGCAAGTGAAAGACTGGACAGTTGAGTGCACATAAGAATAAAATCTAGTGATAAAACAAGAAACAATAAACCAGACTTACCAGCACATGATTAAGTAAAAGGAAAAATAAGATTAACTGAAGTCCAGATAACATGCTAAGGCAAATTACAGACCACAGACATAAAGAAAACATGAAAAATGATTAATATTCTCTTGCAGGAGCTGAGAACTTTTCCTTATTCATAAAAGATTTTAAAGGAGCATGAACTTTCCTTTTTTCAATACTGAACAAGGAAGCTACAAATGCATACTGATAGAGCTGTGTATGTTGGTTAAAACACCATGAGCCGTGTTGTTGTCAGTGACGTGATTTTCCAAACGGTGAACGATTCATCATAGAGCTTCTAATAATACAATGTGAAATTATATGATAGTTGTAGTCCTAGAAAATTCTGTATACACTAAAATGGAATAAAACAGTTTTTATATGTGCAGCAGATTTTGTTTTTAGGCTCAAATAATTATAAACAGGTGTTTCACCCACTATCCAAAGAAATAACTGAAATGCATGACACAAGAAAAATTTTTCCAGGTGTAGCAATGTCCCTCACATTACAAAACCCTCACATCCACGAGACTGGTCCACTAAATAACCAGAAGCTCCGTGAACATTGTGGCATCCAAAAAACATTCCCACAAGTTTCCAATCCTTGCCCCAGAGACCAGGACAACCTCATTAAAAACCACTACCCTAAATAATCCACTACTCTTGGCAAACTCAGCTGCTTCAGAAGTCAGGCAGGAACATCAAGAAGTAAGGAAAGCAGGAAAGGATTACATTAAATGAAGAGCACAAGCCTCAGCTAATGTGGGCTACCATCAGCCCTATCCACTGTGACCTACAGATTATGAGTAGTACAGAGCCTTCCATCTTTCAAGAGAAAGTAGACATCTAGATTTTTCTTTTTTTTTTTTTAGATTTTATTTATTTATTTGACAGAAAGAGAGGGAGAGCACAAGCAGGCAGAGGGAGAGGGAGAAGCAGACTCCCCACCAAGCAGGGAGCCCAATGCGGGACTGGATGCCAGAACCTTAAGACCACAACCTGAACCAGAGGCAGACGCTTAACCGACTGAGCCACCAGGTGCCCCTAGACATCTAGATTTCTATGTGAAATTTCATTTCAAAAGATTTGTAACACTCTTAGGATCATACACAAATTTTCTGCAGGCTAACATGATCTCTAACATGAACTACTTGGTCAATTAAATAAAACAGCAACATTCATAAAATATGTAATGTCAAGATATTTAATGTAACAAGCAGGTTACATTAAGCAAGCACTTTGATCTCATTTTGTAAAAACAATTATATATGAATTATATAGGATCAACTCTGGAGTATCTGCCAACATGTTAACAGGAATTCTCTACTGATATATATGTGTGTGTGTGTATGTGTGTGTGTGTGTATTATTTCGTTTCCTTTTTAGTTTTCAGTATTTTCTATTTTTTTCTAAAATGAACACATAAGGTTTTACAATAAAAAATAAGCAACAGAAAGTTTACTTAGTTTTAAAACATTAGAAGACAGTAGCTATGAAAAGTTCTTTGAACACAGTCAGAAAGGACCACAGTTACAATGTACAAACAAATGAAATTCCTCTCAAATACTAAATTCTGCTCCATATAAAACACTGGCTAAAGACCAGATATAAAAATTAAGCTGTCTGAAAATCAGAAAAAGGATGTACCCACATAATAGGATTCATTACCTTGTGTCCCAGATAATCAGACATTATTTTATCTCCTTATTAGACAGCCAGAGCCCACACAAGCCAGGATCTAAGACTGAATGCGTGACAAAGAAAGCACTCAAATAACTGTCGATTAAAAAACATCTAGGGCTTTCAAAAAGTAAAAAAAAAAATAAATTTCCCCATGAGCTAAACAATAATAATAATAATAATAATAATGTTAACCTTTAAAATGAAGGTGCCTTAATAATTTAATTACCTTTTTCCTATTTACAAAATTAGGATTAGAAGCTGAGTCATGTTTGAATACAATAAAATTATTTTAATAGCTCCTTATAAGGCTTAAGAAATACTTTATAAAACCCCTCTTCTCGGGCAGCTGGGTGGCTCAGTCAGTTAGGAGTCTGACTCTTGGTTTCAGCTCAGGCTCTGCACTCAGCAGAGTCTGCTTGTCTCTCTCCCTCTGATCCTCCCCCCAACTCTCTCTCTCTCTCTCTCTGGAATAAATAAGTAAAATTTTTTTTAAAAGTCTTCTTTATAAGCCAGTTTTATCCCTCAGTCTGTTGAAGATGTGGACCATATTTTACTCCTATAAAAGCTTCTTTTCTCCCAAATTGGAAATGTTTCAAAGCTGATCCTCTTAGGGACCAAACATGACATCCTCGAGGAATAAGCTAAGATCTTGAAAAGTCATACATAAGAAGACCATTTAAAATGCCCAGGTATACACACTAAAACTTCTGCCATCACTACTGATTTTGGGGGAATTTATAAAAATGTTCCACCAGGCTGTATAGAAAGGAACTTTTAGAATCATAGAAATTAGTGTGGAAATGATGATATGGATTTCTGGAAATGTTACTTTTTCTTGTTAGAGAGTACAGTCATGCCAGTGCTTACTCTAAAAGGAAATTCACCCTTTCTCCAGTCTTAAGCTATATGCTGACTAGAGCTTCAGTCCTTAAATACGTTTTCAAGTTGATTCATTTCCATTCTGCAGAACCAGGAGATTATACAGTTTGTGAACTAAAACTTTCCTTTCAATTATGTCTTTCAATTTTGATGACAAAAGCAGATGTTTGCAGGTTTGAAAGTTTCTAGTTTGACATTGTTGGGGAACCCAGGATAAATGCAACAAAGTTACCACTTGCCCAGCATAAAAGGTGATATGAAAATCTCAGCATGTCTTTCTGAGGAAAGCATCCCAGATGTAGTCTCTTTAAAAATGCTTTAAGCATTTGACTAAATTTGCTGCTAATGTGATTATTTTTAGCCAAGATCTTGCTTATGGACATATATTCAAATAAAATTTTTTAAACTGCCATTGAATACAACGTATTTTTATGTTGCTAGGAGGGTGTGTGTCTGTGTGTGTGTATGTGTGTGTGTGCATGTGTGTGTATTCCTCAGTAAAAATGACACACAGTATTCAACTTCACTAGTAATCAAATAAATGCAGATTGTGAAAGATTAACATTTTTACTTTCCGTTGAGGCTAATATAAGATGATGATAAGCATATGATGTGAAGAGTACTCTCATATACTACTGATAGGAATGTAAGCTGGTACACCTTTCCTGGAGAAAAAAATTGTCACAGTGTATCAAGAATCTTTAAAAGTTCATGCTCTTGGGGCACCTGGGTGGCTCAGTTGGTTGAGCGACTGCCTTCGGCTCAGGTCATGATCCTGGAGTCCCTGGATCGAGTCCCACATCGGGCTCCCTGCTCGGCGAGGAGCCTGCTTCTTCCTCTGACCCTCCCCTCTCTCATGTACTCTCTCTCTCTCTCATTCTCGCTCTCTCAAATAAATAAATAAATCTTTAAAAAAAAAAAAAGTTCATGCTCTTTGGGAGTGACTCTATTTCTAGGAATCATTTCTAAAGGAAAAAAAAAATAAAATGTGAAATGGTGATTTATGTAAATGAATTTCCATTACACTGTTATTTTAAAATGTTGTTGAACACCTGCAAATTGTCTATATGCCCAATATAAGGGGAATAATAAAAGAAATTATGGTATAATTACATGACAGATTATAATACAAATTCTACAAATCATGATATTGAAAATATTTAATGATGCTGAAAAACATTTATAATACAATATTAGGTAAAAAAGATACAAAAACATGGATTATTATTATCCCCATCTTGGAACACAAACTTACTCCACTCATAACCTTATACCTTACACATAAAATGTATCCACATATTCAATAGAAAAAGACTAAAAGCCCAGAATGTGAAGAATAATTCTCTCTGGATGGTATAACTGTAGATAAATTTTATATTCTTCTTTTTGCCTTTTCTTTTTGACCAAGTTTTCTACTTTGAGCATCAGGAAAAAAAATATTTCATAAATCTGAAGACATCAAAAAATTGTACAGCACTTTTCATGAATGTCAGAATCTTCTCCATTATCACAGCACCCTTTACTTGTTCTTTTGGCTTCAAAAGCATATTTTATTGTTACTTTGGTTTTGTGGATTTCTCATTTTATTCCTTGATAAAGTGAAGCTTGCCTGGCAACTCAAACAATTTAGGGTGAAATCAACCTTATGTTAATGTGTTATGTTATGTTAATGTGTCAGCTGGTCATCTTAGTTACTCCACAAGATTCAATTGCTCTTACAAACAGACTGCTAAAATCTACATCCAATTTATTGCAAAATGAATAAGCAAATTTTTACCTGGGACAATAGTAACAGTGAGTGTTGAATTTAAATCAAGTGAATGAGAAAGAAATCCATCTTTATCTAGTCTCAATACCAAACACATGAAAATTTTAACTCATTTAATTATCTCAATAATCCTGAGGGTTAAGTTTTCTTCCAACTATTTTACAGATAAGGAGACTAATTTTCCCAAAGACTAGGTAAACTGACCAAGGTCTCATATTTAGTAAATGGAGGACTAGAACTGACTACAGATAATTCTGACTACAAAACCAATGTCTAGAATATAAAAAGAGGGTTTTTGTTTTGTTTTGGTCTTTTTTTTTTTTTTTTGGAATCCAGATAGTTCACCTGTGGTGGTCTTAAAATTACAGATAACTTAAAAACAAAATTTTCAAAAATTATGAAATAAATTAGATTCCGAATGAGAACAAAACATGCTTTTCTTCTCCGCAGTTACTATGATGGAAGATGAAATAACAGAGAATTGGGAAGAAAAAAAACCCCACACAATTGAGTATATAATTGAGGTCATGTTTTCTGAGCCAAAAATCAGAATAAATGACATAGAAATGGTCCCAGAGTCTCACGCTTCTTCATGTAGCCATCATTTGTCCACCGTTTAATGGGGATAAAAAAGGTTTAAATTGGCATCTTGCACATTATTTGTAAATACTAAATAAAATTCACATTTTTTAATTTAAAGGGAAAGTTTTAACTACTATACAAGTAATATAGCATCAAATCAAATAATAGAAAAAATATATGAGGACGGAAGTAAAAACTGCCTCATCATCCACACTACAAAAATAGCCATTATTGATGTGGTAATCTCCCAGACTTCTTTCTATTCACATACAAAACAGGATAGTAGCACTTAAAAATGAAGGCTGGTTAAATTGGTCAAGAGGTATAGTTAGTGACATGAGACAGGTTTGAACAGACATGTGTCCAACTCCCACAGGAGTGTTTTTTTCTACCTCTCATTTTGCCTAGGATAGGGGAATGGGTGGAATACTCCACAAACACAGAAACTGAAGGGGGGCACTGCTTTGTCTGTTTTTCATACTTTTCTAAAATCCAAAGTCTTAGATGGTTGCTTCTGCCATTTACTACTATTTCCCTTTGAACAAATCATTGAATTTCCTCAGGCTGAATGTTCCCACCTATAAATAATGATATTAACTTCCAAGAGTTCTGAAAGAGTCAATGACTCAGTAACTAAATGGAATTAAATTTTAGTACTTAAAAATCTCTGTTTTAGAACAACACAACACTCAGCATAAAAATGCAATGCTAACCTTTAGAATTTTAAATGAATTAATTAAGATACCGTTCGGGCCATGTGTACTGAGACAACCCATTCTGCAAAGAGGAATGATAATCAGTTCAAGAAATAATAGCCCGCTGTTACACTTTCTGCGACATAAACTTGGTATTCCACCAAGTTTAAAAATAAATCTTTCACTCACCTTTAATTTACTCTCTCTCTTTACATTACTATGCCCTACTATGGAATGCCTCCCTCTGCTGGGTTAAAGTATACTTTGCGTATTAGAACACCAAGGATCAGAAAAGGGTCAAAGAGTTTCACATGTTCTTTGTTTCTAAATACAGTGCCTAAAAACCACCCAGAATTTCCAACATTTCTTTCAGGCCCTGGTTCCAAGGTTGAGAAACTTAGATCGTTAAAACAGCCCTGGGTTCTAGCTGTTCACATAGAGACTGGGTTGTACTAAATGAGGATTATACCCTGCACCAGGCAGCGAAAAGGAAGGAATGCCCAGACCCATTTAAGTTATGGGCCCATTGTGAAATGCAATTACAACATCCTTTTGCTTCATGGGATACAAAAGGCTAAGTCCCTCACCAAGTCACACACAATCCAAATGAGCTGCATTCCTTTCAAGTAGTTTCCACTGAGTGATAATCACTTTCCCTCAGTGCAAATATGTGACTTCCCTTTCTGGAAATGGTCCGGGGACCTTGCAATGTCTTGTTTAACAATAATAATCGTGTTGTTTCACTCTTGTCTATTCCCCTAGGAATTAAACTGTTTTTATTTCTTAATACTAGGGAGTTTCAGGGACCATTTTGGGATTTTCCTAGGAAAAATCCACAATATGCTACCACTCACTAACTCGATAGTCTTAGAAATGTTATTAAATGCTCTGGCCTTTATTTTCTCATTTATAAAATGGGGCTAATAAGGCCTATTTCACAGAATTGCTGTGATTATTAAGTGAGGTCAATTATAGAAAGGGCCAGCACATTGTAAATGGTTAAAAATCGGTAACTACAATTACTACAAGTAATTATAAACAATATTTACATAGTTTTCTCCTCTCAACTCTGAGAAGGATATTATAATGACTCTGTGTGTGTGTGCGTGTGCGTGTGCGTGTGTGTCCTTTCAATATTTTTTAAGGTGGCTGTATGCTCATTTGGGCACTTTTTCTATAAGCTTTACTGTACAGTTTTTTAATCCTTTTAAGATCCATAATCCTATTGAATCAGGAATAAAATATATACTTAGTTTCAGGCAAACAGTAGTTCAACAGAAGCCCCTTCAATTTTTAATTACTCCCTCTTTCCTTCTTCAAGTTCACTGCTATTCTCTGATTTTTTAATCTTGAAAGCCAGTCAGGGTATATTATTTATGTTATATTCAATAGGGAGGAAAAGAAGAAAAGGAATTTTATTCAGGACACTAGCTCTAACCTTGAAATGTTATTTTCTGAACATTTGTTCTGCTCACTGAGCGATTTTTGTCTTCAAGTCAGATGTCTAAATACAGTGCTTGAGCTCTGCTTAAAGGCTAAAAATATAGACTTCGGCACAAGGTGATGGTTACAAAAGAAGGTGTTTAGAATATGGTTCAATAGAAGCTAAGGTAATTGAGCATTAGCTATATAGTTCAGCCTGAAGAGTTTCTGATCTACACAGAAGCTTTGGAGTCAAATCTTAGGCCATTATCCTTTGAAATACATTTTCCTTGAAAAGAGAGTCAATTAAGTAAGTGGTTTCCTGAAATCTTCCACCAGGTCCTCAATTTTCACCATTTGAAGACTGAGAGTCATGGAAGCCTTTGTCAGCCTTTCTCTCTCCAAATAGAGTACCGATAAAAACATGTTCCACCAAGCATATTGAGTCTGAACAGTAAGACTGGCCACAAAGCTCATGCAGTATTTCCCTCCTCTAGAGAACAATCTATGAATAGAAGTCAATGAATAATTATGATGCTCACTAGTACCATGTAAAACACGGCCATCATATAGAAAGCTTATTATGCTTCAGGACACATAGAACATTGCCAACTCTGTTTCAGACTCATAGACGAAGCTCTGCTCTTGAATCTCACACTTGGTCTTCCTCAGGAACACTAAAAATAAAGTATCAAGGTTGGGATGGCAATAGTAAAATAAAAGAAAGAATTATTCTAGAATGGATAATCCTGACTCTGTTTTCCAATGAAAGTGAAGTCCTTTTAATGTTTAGACTTATATTCCTTTTGAGAAATTGGAAAAAAATGACATTGGTTGAAGAAAGGGAGATTAAGTTACATAATAAAAATTTTGATGTGCTCGTGAGGCAGATATTGCCTGAATGAATGAATGAATGAATGGAAGGAGTCATAACAATACTAGAAAATCTCAATAGATTATATTATCAAATCCCCTCTTTAAATATTTATTATAAGTAAATTTCATGAGGCTATCCCATCCTTTTTAATACTTTATCTCCAGTGCCTAGAAACTCAACAGAAGTAGTTCCTTAACAAGTATTTGCTGAATGGATCAATACATTTTCCTTTTCCTTTTCTTTCCTTTTTAACTTTTCAATCATTTTTAAGGCTAATGCACAATTACTTTCTCAAGCCTCTGAGAATTCCCCTTTCAACCGTAGACAGAAGAGATAAGGGAAATGGAGTAATTCCTTAATAAAATTTTCATGTAAAAGATAATATTTGGCCAAAATACACAGAGTATGTGAATTAAGCCTTTGAGAAAACTAGCTTCTAGGCAACATTTGTCCTTATTAAATGGGTAAAATGTAAACATTTGACCAATTTTTTGCATCATCTTCATCTGAAGTCACTGGGTAGAAAAGATCAGAACATAAAAATTTCCCTAATCATTTCCTTTATTCTTAGCCCATAACAATCAGAATTGCCTAAACACTACTTTTTAGTAAGGATAAGGGTAAAATTGGTGGTATGGTAGGCAGGTAGCTAACATAGGAACAAAAAAAACTGTATTCTAAAGGAAGTCTCTATCTGGACTATGTTATGTCAAATATGTTTAATAAAATGTAGTAGATTTGAACATTTTTTGTAAATAAGCTTTTACTGTGTATTAGAATGTTTCTGGCAGAGCTCTAGTTGTGCTTTATTTTATGGTGAATTAAATTTTACACATATCTGAGATAGGAGTTCAGTATCTTCCAAATTTATTTCTAAAATGACATAAAGTTTACTTTAAAACTCCCAAACTTCTACATCCATGTTTTTGAGTTTCCAGTTTTGAGCTTTCATAATGGAATACTCACTTCTATAGCAGAGGTAGCTCTTGTTATGGGATTAAAATGTTCAACAGGGGGAAAAAAAATGACTTTTCTCTCTTGCGTTACCAAATACCTCTTCATACCTTTCAAAGTGACCTTTTAAAATTGAATGTGAAATGCATAAAAGATTATGTCTCTCTCCATATGCACATATTCACAATGTCCTAGGGCATTATTGCAGCAGGAAAGTCCTGATATTTTAAAGTCAATTTAAAAACAAACAAAAATACTTTAAAAATAACTGCATCTTATAGAACTTTAAGTACTTCTTTTTTACCATGTTACATAAAAGGCATATCTAAATTTAGACATATGTAGATAAACACGCCAATCCCTAAAAAACCCTAGACCACAGAGTGCTAGGGGCAAGTCTGTATTATATTAAACATGAGACTCCATTTCCTTGTTTTGAATTATTGGTTCTTCTGTGGCAACAGCACAATAGAGAACTTTGTTGCCCTCTCAGCAGAGCTATTTATATTATTTAACCTCTTCCCTGGGAGTTCTTCCTCTACGGAGTTCTTCCATTATTTTAATAAAGCAGTCCATTCAAAGATTTTTTTTTCAAAAGTCGTTGCAAAATGTGAACAAACAACACATGCCTTTAAGCTGTTTAGGGCAAACAGTCTAGACATGGAGCTAATCTTTTGACGTGTTTTAAGTACCAAAATACCCATTTAACAGATCACGGAAATAAAAGGATAATTTCTTGAACTGAAAGGAATGGCATATTATTTCTAATTGCTCTAAAATTTTGCCAAAATATCCGGAAATGGGAAATTGTTAAGTCATAATTAAAACACTTCAAAGGAGGAGATTTCTACAAAATCAAAGTTCAAGGTGGTATTCCTTCCTGATTGTAGGATGTTGCAAGGGTAGGATGTTGCAAGTGCAGTGACACAAACTGGAAAAAGACTGACCTTAAACTTTATTTCCATAAAGGTACACATCATAAACATTTCTTTAATACGTACCCTCAAGAACCAGTCATATTAACCAAACAAAGAGAAGAATTCATCAATGAGATTTAAACTGGTGACTTGTTCAACTATGAACATTTCCTTCAGTTAGGAAATTGGCTAACCATTTAGTTGCATCAGCAGTAGGATCTTTTCACAAAATCTTTTGAACATGGTAACAAATTAAGTCCCATATTTGGAAATCAGGACAACTGAAAGAAGTTGTTAGGTAATGAGAGAATGAGGTAGGAAAAATAACCAGTGAATCTTCTCCAACGACTAAGAAATGTTTGGAGTAGTGGGTAGTACAAGGCAAGATAGTAGAGTCAAGCAACATGGAAGCAAAGGTCTATAAATACTATGTATAAATGGAAATTCCACCTCTCTGGATTTGTCTGTCATTTCCCACACAGACCTACTCTCCATGTACAAGGAAGTTCTCATTTTTCATTCAACTGACCAAGACCTTTCCCTCTTCTATCCTCTTGGGCTTGCTGTTCCAGCTGTCTGCCCTTCTCCCCTCTTTTTTTTTTTTTTGCTGGCAAACGTACTTGTTGGGGTGCCTGGGTGGCTCAGTCATTAAGCATCTGCCTTCGGCTCGGGTCATGATCCCAGGGATCGAGCCCCGCTTCGGGCTCCCTGCTCCACAGAAAGCCTGCTTCTCCCTCTCCCACTCCCCCTGCTTGTGTGCCCTCTCTCACTGTGTCTCCCTCTGTCAAATAAATAAATAAAACTTTAAAAAAAAAAAAGTACTTGTTTAGACTTAGATCAGTTGTCTTGTCTGTCAGCTTGCTCAGTGTCACCCCACTCAAAGAGAGCTTGTCCTGGCTTCTTCAGTGTCATGAGCCATCATCCCTACTTCTGCCTGAGTGCTCCCATGTTATCATTATGAAGGTGTTTTTATCTAGTTCTCTCCTAAACTGGGCCCTCCCTCAAGGGCAGAGTCCACAAAAACTCATTCATTCATCCTTGCGCCTTTCTTTTTTTTGAACTGTGCTATGATTACTGAATGACTGTAATAATAGTATCAAAATGGATTTAAAATTAGTAATAGAAAACCATAACATGTTTTTAAAAATTACAATGTTCCAATGTGTTTTAAAATGTAAGTTTGCTCATATAATAGAATGCAAGAAGACATTTAAGGTCTAGAAGAAAAATAGGGATACAAAAAGAAAAATTTAGGAGAAAAAAACAAGCCACTTTTGTCACTGTCTGCTATGACTATGAGCAAACTTAGTAAATATTCTCCTACAAAAAATTTTTAAAGTGAATATTATAAAGGCTAAAATGAATAAGCATTATTTCTAGTTTTATATTTGGCTCACAAAAAAAGTAAATTGGGTAAGCTGTCATTGCCAAGTATTCATTATTTCTTTATAAAATGTAACACCACCCACTTTCTTTGAAAGAAAAAAAATCACATATTCTCTCTTATTAAAACCTATGCCCTCTAGAGGTGCTCTGTCAAGCTGTGAAATGGCATGTCAGGAGACATAATATGCTGCAGAGACAGATGTCCCTATTCAAAATGCATGTACAATGATCAATCACAACTCAGAACAGTCCTGAAAACTCAAGTGCCACACTTAAAAAACAATTACAGAAAGACATGTTAAAATAACATCAAGAAGCTTGATACACACTGAATGCATTACCCAAGAAATTCAAAAGAGTATTTGTAGAACATGAGAGGATTTTGTATTTTGCGAAGGTTCCACATAAGAATTTAAAAAGTACTGTTAGAGGAAATATTGTGCCAGGGTCCACACCTGCTCTTGGGTGAGCTCCCCTCGTCTTATGCTACAAGTCAGCCCTTCAATATCCATGCCTGGCCTATCATTAATTCCATTTCAAGTTTCATAAAGAATTTAGTATTTGTCACTCATAAGCAAGCCTATGATTTTATTTCATATGTGTGTAATCTTAAACAATACAGAACAGTGTAAACATAGTTTTGAGAGTATAGGATTATCTATGCCTACCTCATTATCAAAGCCACATAATATTCCATTGCATGAAAATACCCCGAATTATTGATTCATTTTTCCTATTGATGGATATTTGGTTTGATTCTGGGTTTTCAGTATTATAAACATTTCTCTACATGTCTTGTGTGCATAGGAGTATCTCTAGGATATTATACCTCCCAGTGGAATTGCTGAATGGGCCCTAATAAGGTGCACAACTTGACTACATACTTATGAACATACTGCTCTTCCAAGTGGTACTAATTTACACTTCTCCCCAGTATGGAGAAATGTCCTACTGCTCCACATTCTCACCAATACCTGGTGTTGCTGAACTTTATTATTTTGTCAGACTGATGGGTGTGGCCATTCAGATTTCATTTTATCAAAATTGACTATTCTTACTTGTCCTGTTTTCCCCGGGTTACTTATTTATTTTTTTTATCCTGAATGCTAATCCTTTGTCATATTTATGTCATACATATCTTTCCCCAGTCTTTGACTTGTTTCTTTTTCTTTCACTGTACAAATTTTAAATTTAATATTTATAATTATTGCTCATAATGATCAATCCTTTCCTTCAAGATAGTGTTTTTTTGTATTTTGCTTAGAAAATTCTTCCACCCTCTATATCATATTTTCCAACTTGCATTTAAATGTAAATCCTTAATTCATCTGAAAATGCCTTTGTGCTTTTATGAGGCAGGGATACAAATTCAATTTTTTGTCCCAGTGCCATTTATTGAATAACTTATCCCTTTGATGATCAACAATGCCACCTCTGTCATATATCTGGTTTCCACATATAAATTGGTGCTTTCTTGGCAATGCAGTCTAATTCATTTGGCTATGCATAATGTACAATATTATGGTTTTGTAAGAAGTCTACATATGTTGTAATGCCATTCTTCTCATTTTTTTCTTTTTATTCATGATTGTCTTTTCTTTCTGCGGCCCTTTACTCTTTCACATAAATTTGAGAATTAGCTTGTTGAATTCCACAAAAAAATTCTGTTGGGTACTTGATTAGAATTCCATAGCTCAATTTGAGAAGAATTAACAACTTAGTAACACTGAATATTTCAATTCATGAGAATAGTATCTTTCTCTATTTACTAAATCTTCTCAAATGGCTATCATTAAAGATATCTTTGTACACAAAGATATTTTTTATCTTTTATTAGATTTATTCCTACGTTCTTTTTTTTGCACGTGGCAAATGTTAGAGACATCTTCAATTGTATTTTCTAACTATGGAAATACATCTTCTTGATCTTTGTATCCAGAGCTCATTGTACATTTAGTGCTCTTTATATGTATTTTGATTATGAATCAATGAATGACAAAATGTTGTGACGTTTACATGAGAAATAAAATTCTGTAATGATGGTAAACCATAAGCATACTATTGGGCATTATTTTGCTTTAACTTCAGCTAAGGCAAGATTAACATAGGGGAAAAATTCAGATAAGAATTAACCAAATTTTTAAAGATCAATTTCAAAAGAAACTAAGGAAGGGCAGAAAAGGTTGCAGAAGGCAACATTTCAGACAATATCAAGAAGAGAAAGCTAAAACCAAGGGAGAAACATTTTAAAACATTTTTAAAAATCTGATTCATCATAAAGGGTCTAGAATTATTTATTGTAGAAAAAAATTATCCCTACATCTCACTGACTCTTTGAAGGAGTTTTACTACAACACACACACACTTAATACTTAATATTTTAAATATATTGTGTATGTAGTATTCAATATTTTAAATATATATATATTTAACCATGTTCCTATGAAAAACAATATGTTTACAAGGTTAACATATCATCAGGAGACTGAAAGGTGTGTTGCTTTGCAGATGTGAAAAGCACCCATCCAACACTGCTAAGGTTTTTAAATAATGCTTCTCTTAACTGGAAATGTTTGATCCAAATATGATCACTATAACCGTTAGTATGGCTAGCACTGAACTTAGAAGAAAATAAATAAACATTTGCAATACTGCTCTTCTTTAACAGTTTATTGCATTACTAAAATTCACATTTCCAAAATTCTACATAATCCAAATCAGAACTTTTGGTGGTAAAAGAAAAACAGTCATTGTTCAGCAAATGCACTACTCTACATTATCTGAGAATTCTTTTTCATTCATTTTACTCTTTCTTCCCACAAAGTCTGGACTTAAGACTTCTTCCCTTCATTCAGCCACTCAATGATTTATCAAGTATTTATTAAATTCAGTCTATAATGCTGGGCACTTCAGTAGATTCTAGAAACACACTGGTAAATGGAATGTGCCTGATTCCCACCCTTACAGAAGCTTACGGGCTCCTGGAGAAGACAGATATTAAATAAGGACTCACCATTCTGTATTAAAGTGTTATGACAAGGGAAGTACGGGGTGCTATGAGCACAACTGGGGACCCGAGAGAGTAGGCATCATGGAATGCCCATCTTGAGGAAGTGCTATTAAAACTAAGGCTTAAAGAAAACTTAAGAATTAGGCAGGAAAAAAAAGCGTTCAGGCTGAGGGAAAGGCATGGGGTGCACGAAATGTGAGAGCACAGCATTTCTAGCATCCAGGAAAATAAGGGGGAAACTAATAACAAATATCTGTTCTTTGAGTTCTCACGTTTCAAACACATGGCAGCCTGAAATACAAGGACTTTCTGGTTCAATATGATGACAAGGAGACAGAAATGGGAACTCCTAATGTTCTAAGCTGTGAATCTTCTCTTCACAAGACAGTATGTATGTACCTAAAATGTATTTATGCAAGAAAGCCAGGATTAATTCACAAATAGCTCCTACACAATCTCACTTTATTTTTTTTTTAAAGATTTTATTTATTTATTTGAGAGAGAGAGAGAGCACATGAGAAGGGGGAGGGTCAGAGGGAGAAGCAGACTCCCCGCCAAGCAGGGAGCCCGATGCGGGACTCGATCCCGGGACTCCA
>NC_138380.1:51352336-51357384 GCF_054177405.1 Leptonychotes weddellii
CCACCCAGGCGCCCACAATCTCACTTTATTTTTTTTTTTAAAGATTTTATTTATTTATTTGAGAGAGAGAATGAGAGACAGAGAGCATGAGAGGGAGGAGGGTCAGAGGGAGAAGCAGACTCCTCGCTGAGCAAGGAGCCCGATGCGGGACTCGATCCCGGGACCCCAGGATCATGACCTGAGCCGAAGGCAGTGGCTCAACCGACTGAGCCACCCAGGCGCCCACAATCTCACTTTAATATACACATCTACACTGAGCATAGCATGCAGGTATACAGTCACATATGTGCAACTCAGATAATTCAGAATGCATCATTCTTTTAAAATCACACACTGTACACTTGCAGCAACTACATTTCCTCCCCTAATTATAATTTCTACAAGAAAGTTTTACCATAAGATGATGGCAAGCGATAACGGTGAGAGATGATCAATAGTACATAGGGATGTTTGCAATGTGACAAACTTTGCAGAAATTATTTCTTGAACATTTTAAGGAATTTCCATATAATTATTAAATACACTAAGTATTCTTTACAGATTATGTTTAGCATACCAAATCAATGTTAAATGCTACATTTGCTCTTGCCAAATCAAATAATGTAATTACGAGAAAATTTGGGTAACTTAATTTCAAAAAAAAAAAGCAAGTAAACCTTGTAATTTATTTTTGTCTTTTCATTAAAAATTGAATAAAATGCCAACTTGAACGATGATATAAAATGCACCCAGACTTAGCTGTTTTCTATTTTATCTGGCTTTTCTAAAGACCAAAGAAAAAGAAGGCATTATTCAATAATGATTCAGAAGGTGCACATAAAATCTAATCATAATGCCAGAAGCAACCATGACTAATAATTTAGGATTTCCCTTTTTATTCCCTAAATTATGCATTTACATATGTGTATATACATATATATTCAAAAGAAATCATTCTTTAGGTTTATTACCTACTTTTTAAAAAACAGTATCATTTAAAAGATTTGGTACCTGACCCATTTTATGAATGTGCAATATTCCACAGAAAAATAAAAAATGCACTATATTGACTTGGCTATTTTCTACATTAGTAGGCATTCAGATATTTTTCTAACTTTATTTGCTCTTTATAAATAAAGCAGCATTGAATCTTTTTATTTTATGCCTGTTCTACTGATAACATGGGAACTCGGTGGCAGAAAAAATGACAGAAAAATAAAGCACGTATTTAAAAAACTGTATGCAAACATTCATTGAAGTCCAACTCTATGCCAGGCCCTTTCATAAGCACAGAGGATACAGAGATGAGTAAGAACCAACACACTTGCCAGGAGCTCATTGACTATCAGTCATTTTCAGCTGGGACAATTTTGCCTTGCAGAGGACATCTGGCAACACTTGGAGACATTTTTGGTTGTTACAGTGTGGAGGGAGAGAGCTACCGGCATGTAGTGGGTAGAGGCCAAAGATGCTGCTAAACATCCTGCAGTGCACACAACGGGCCATCACAACAAAGAATTATCGAGCCCAAAAGCCTTCTGTATGGTCTGTCCAGCTCTATGACACTCAAGAGTTCATCTCTCCTCAATGATAACATTTAATAAGTTATACCAACGAACAGGTACACCAACAATCTCCATGAAACTACATATTTATTTAGGTCAACAGAATGGCCCAACCACAAGGAGCCAATCCCAGTTCCCATACTCTTATTGCAAACACAATGACTCAAATACTGACCAATGAACCCTGAAGCTTGGCAAGTGCGAGGATTTTACATCTGGGGCATAGACTTCAGACTGTTCAATGTGGCTTCTTCTACTCTCTTTCAGACGTTTAGAGTTTAGGATTGTCTCAGGCAAGAAAATGAAAATAAGGTATTTTTAACTACCTGCTCAACTGCTTGAAAAATTACCTGTTAAAACATTTTTAAACACCCACTTCTCATTTTTTCCAAAGTCCTAGAGTAGCCAAATGGTATTAATCACTGGAATTCCTTGATGAGAGATGTAATTTTTCAAAGTTTAGAGGGTTCATTTTATTTTACAAGTTGTTTATTTTGGAACGTGTGTGTGCGTGTATGTGTGTGTATATAGTAAGTATGTGGATATATAATTACTATAAAATACTATATATATGTTACATATACTATATATATTATATATAATATATATAGATATATACATACATCTGCAAGACAATGATACAGTTGTTACAAACCCTGCAGCATTACCTTCTCTGAAATTCTAGAAGATTCAGGAGGGGTTCCATGGTGTAATGGTTAGCACTCTGGACTCTGAAATTCTAGAAGATTCAATTTTTATAGACCCACATGAGCCTTCAAAGAGCAGCAAACTCATCATAGCAACTGAAATCCAAGTAATTGTAAGTACTTCAACTACAACTGCAATATTTATTAGGCAAAAGAATCCTGATTTGGGGTAATGCTGTATATAATGAGATTGTACATTTCCTTTAATCTTCCATTTGTTCAAATAACCATAGCACAGCTGGTGGCAATAAAAGCTACTCAATTGTTTTCTCACTGTCTAAACTTGGAATAAATGGTCCAGCTCTAGAAAAGAAGTTGTTCTTTTGTCTGATAAGTTCCTTTCAAGTGGTTATCAATTTAAGTAGAGAAGTCAAAGCAGTCCATCAGTAAATACCCCATCAGATAAAACATCAAATACCAACCACCCCCATTACTGAAAACACTGGTTTGGAAAATAAACAAGGGCAAAATGGCTCACTGCTTTTAATCAGTGTAATGAATACCATTAACTCAAACTGCAAACTCCCTATTCACTAGAAGTGAATTATTTAGTTCCAATATCTTTCCAATGGTTTCTTTTTCTCTTTAAACTTTAATTAAAATCAACCACATCTGAAAACTGAGGAGTCTGAGTCTAAGAAAAGATTTTCAGCAACCAAAGTTTTTATAAAACTTTGGTTCTGGGAACCTCTCTGACGTTTGAAAATTCTTCGATTCAGCTGGAAATGCAACTTGTATAATTTAAACATCCATAAAGGAAGATATAAAATTCAAGCTATTCAACCAACTTTTGTGAAGAAAATTCTAGGTAATGAATACCATGAGTACATGATAAAGAAGGCAGGCATCAAAGACAGTGTCAGCTCAAGCATTTTACATATCAATTGCATGTTTGTCAATGAAACGTGGAAATTGATAACTTTTTGAAAAAAACTATAAAATAGGGGCACATGGGTGGCTCAGTCAGTTAAGCATCTGCCTTTGGTTCACGTCATGATCTCAGGGTCCTGGGATCAAGACCCGAATTGGGCTCTCTGCTCAGTGGGGAGTCTGCTTCTCCCTCTCACTCTCCCTCTGTGCTCTCTCTTTAAATAAATAAAATCTTTAAAAAAAGAAAAGAACTATAAAATATACAACATAATTAATATTTTTAGAAGAATCTTCTAAAAGCTTTTCTACCATTTTCTTTGATTTCTGAATATTCTAATAGGTTTAGTGTTTTTATTAGCTCTATTAAATATCCAAGTTATCATGAAAATATCAACTGATCAAAAATGTACATTTTCAATTATTCCAACAGCTGTGAGTAGTATCAACATCAATTAAGATTGGCTGTGTTCGGGCGCCTGGGTGGCTCAGTCGTTAAGCATCTGCCTTCGGCTCAGGTCATGATCTCGGGGTCCTGGGATCGAGTCCCACATCGGGCTCCCTGCTCCTTGGGAGCCTGCTTCTCCCTCTGCCTCTCTCTCTCTCTCTGTCTCTAATGAATAAATAAATAAATAAAATCTTTAAAAAAAAAAAAAGGATTGGCTGTGTTCATTCCTGGTGCTCCGCATTCTACCAACAAGTACTAAGAAGAAGAATAGGAACATTGGAAATATACTATAAGAATGGCTTCATGGGTTTTTGTTGAGATTTTCATAGTATTTATGTATCCACCTAGTATTTATTGCCTACCACACACAAAGCTATGTAAAAGATAGAACCAGAAGCACAAAGTATTTCCAGTTGAGGAAACATATGACAAAAGAGCCATTTATAGAATATACTGGATACCATGGGGGAAACAAGCCCCCAGACTAAAGGAATGTGCATAGATTCTCTTTCTCATCCAACTCTTAATTCCTGAGTGTTGAACTAGCCCCACCACAATAGTTCAGAAAACAGCTATCAACTATGAACTGATACAATATTCCTCCTTGGTGAGTATTTTGATTTTTTAAAATAAATGTCTGATTTTCAAACTTAATATTCTGTGAAAGAAAATAGCATGAGCAGATAGCTCATAAGATACTGCTTCCAGCAACATTTTTGTGCATATCATGATTTTTGCTTTGGTCTCCCTTCAACAATCATCGAGATTATTATAAGTGAAATTTTATCCATTCATTTGAAACACCCAGTATTGATTTCTCCTTGATCTGAAGAAAGGGACAAGTTTTCTTTGAATGTTTTTTTTCACCACCTACATAGACTGAAATTAAGTCAAATTCACCATTTATAATAAAAAGCCCTTGTTGTTCTTCAATAAGCATCATCTCTAAAACGTATGTGCTCTGAACTTAACAAGGCATCACGATGGACATACACAGACACTCCTGGGCACAATGTTTAAATACCCCTATAGTAAATAATAGTTTTCCCTTAATGGCACTAATGTATATAACAAAAAGTAAATGAAAAAGATGTGGCCTAAACACCACTTAGATGTAGTCAACATTTTTAAAGAATATATAGCTAAATTTCTAAATTCACTTATATGGACAGCTTTCACTTACAACCTGAAATTCTGTCTAATTGAAACCCAGATTTGAAGAAGGGCTTTGAAATGTCAGTAAGACAGTAAATTAATCTTCCCCATAAGAACTAAAATTCATAGGGAGCCTGGGTGGCTCAGTCGGTTGAGCGACTGCCTTCGGCTCAGGTCATGGTCCTGGAGTCCCAGGATCGAGTCCCGCATCGGGCTCCCTGCTCGGCAGGGAGTCTGCTTCTCCCTCTGACCCTCCTCCCTCTCATGCTCTCTGTCTCTCATTCTCTCTGTCTCAAATAAATAAATAAAATCTTTAAAAAAAAAAAA
>NC_138380.1:51357484-51429517 GCF_054177405.1 Leptonychotes weddellii
GAACTAAAATTCATATAGTATAGGCATACATGGGTAAGACTGTCTTAACAAAAATCATCCTTTCTAAACTAAGAATGTGTCAATCCTTCAAAATGAATGAAAATGAATTGCTGGCCTCTATATCCATGCCCCTCTTATATTCCCCATACCTCATTTCATGATGGTTATAAAGTACTTTGCTTATATAATTGCCAGTTAATTTTTTTAAAACTATGATGTGTCTATGACTTCTTTAAATTAATTCATTAGTAATTATTTATATATGTTTAGTCTGTTTTGTTCTTCCTTGACACATTGGTTATTTAAGAGAGTGTTGTTTAATTCTCAAGTATTTGTGAATTTAACAAATTCCCTTCTGTATTTGATTTCTAATTTCATTCTATTGTGGTTGGATAATATACTTTGCATAATTTCAATCCTTTTAAATTTATCGAAACTTGTTCTATGGTTACCATATTTGGGCTATCTTAGAGAATAGACCTTATGCACTTGAGAACAATGTATAATATGTTGCTGTTGGTTGGAGTGTTCCACAGATGTTTGTTAGGTCTAGTTGGTTTAGAGTGTTATTGTTATTAAAGTCTGCTGTTTTCCAGGTATCATCTGTCTAGTTTTTCTATTCATTATTAAAAGTGGGTGATACAGTATCCAAATATTACTGTTAAATTTTCTATTTTTCCCTTTAT
Source organism: Leptonychotes weddellii (assembly GCF_054177405.1). NCBI lineage: Eukaryota > Metazoa > Chordata > Mammalia > Carnivora > Phocidae > Leptonychotes > Leptonychotes weddellii. The sequence goes on from NC_138380.1 coordinate 51,358,171, forward strand.
TCAGTGTTTGTTTCATACATTTTGTGGTTCTGTTATTAGGTACATTAATCTTTTTAACTGTTATGTCTTCTTCATTGACCACTGATCAATAAAAAAAAAGTCCCCTTTTGTCTCTAGTAACAGTTTTTGTCTTAAAATCTATTTTGTCTGATATTAGTATCTCTTTTGGTTACTGTTACCATGGTACATCTTTTTCTACCCTTTTAACTTTCCAACTGCTTGTATCTTTGAATCTAGTTATGTTTCTTGTACACAGGATAGATAGATAGATGATGTTTTCTCATCCATTCTGTCAATATCTGGCTTTTAATTGCTTTATTCAACCCATTTATATTAAATAAATTACTAATTGTTCCTCTATTCTTTTTTCCTTGTTCCTCTATTCTTCCATTACTGCCTTATGTTGTGTTACACAGATATTTTATAGTGTACAATTTTAATTCCCTTGTCATTTTTGTTAATATATTTTGTTTTCTAATCCCTGGGGATTAAAATTATCTTAATTTGCAAAAATGTAGTTAAAATTAATACTAATTTAATTTCAACATGATATAAAACTTTTGCTACTATATAGCTTTGTTCCTTCCCCCCTTTGTTATTATTGTCATACACATTACTTCTTAATACACTATTACCCATTAACATAGTTTTATAGTTATTGTTTTATGCAATTGTCTTTTAAATCAAGAGAGTAAGAGTTATAAACAAAAATACATTTATACAGTCTTTTATATTACCTATGTAGTTACCTCTATCAGTATTCTTTATTTCTTCATGTGGACTTTAATTGTGGTCTTGCAGTCCTTTCATTTCAGCCTGAAGGAATTTCTTTAGTATTTCTAGTAGGGCAGGTTTGCTAGTGACAAATTCTCTGTTTTTATCTTGCAATTATCTTAATTTGTTCCTAAAATTTGAAGGACAGCTTTGCTGGATAGAAAATTTTTGGTTGACAATCTTTCAACTCTTTGAATATGTAATCCCAGTGCCTTCATGGTTTCTAACGAGTAATTATCTGTCAATCATATTGAGGCTTGCTTAATTTGATGAGTTTCTTCTCTTTCACTGCTTTCAAGATTATCTTTGATCTTTCCATCACCAGTTTGATTATGAGGTGTCTGGGTGTGGTTCTCTTTGAGTTTTTCATACTTGGGGTTTGTTGAGCTTCATGGACATGTAGATTAATCCTTATATTCAAATTTGGGGAGTTTTCAACCATTATTTCTTGAAATATTCTTTCTGCTCTTTTCTTTCTTTCCTTTCCTTCTGGAACTTCCATTATGTACATGTTGGTACACTCGATGATGTCCTATAGGTCCTGTTCATTTTTCCTCATTCTTTCACTTCTCATATCAAATAATTTCAACTGACCTGTCTTCAAGTTCACTAATTCTTTTTCTTCGGCCAGCTCAAATCTCTTAAGCTACCCTAGTAAATTTTTCATTTCAGTTATTGTGGTTTTCAACTAGAGAATTTCTATTTGATTTTTTTTCATAATGTCCAACTGTTTACTGATATTATGTATTTGGTTGAGAATACATTGTTATCATACTCTCTTTTAGTTCTTTAAACCATGGTTTCCTTTAGATTTTTGAACATATTTATCATAGCTGGTTTAATTCCTTTGTCTAGTAAGTCTAACATCTGGGCTTCCTCAGGGACAGTTCTTACTTTTTTCCCCCTATATATGGCCATACTTTTCTTTTTTTACATATGTAGTACGTTTTTTTTTTAAAGATTTTATTTATTTGAGAGAGAGCGAGCACAGGGGGAAGGGCAGAGGAAGAGAGGGAGAGAATCTCAAGTAGACTTTGTGCTGAGCACAGAGCCCTGTAGTACATTTTTGTTGAAAACTAGACATGTAGGGGTGCCTGGATGGCTCCATCAGCCAAGCATATGACTCTTGGTTTTGGCTCAGGTCATGATCTCAGGGTCATGAGACTGAGCCCCAAGGCAGGCTCCATGCTCAGTGCAGAGTCTGCTTTAGAGTCTCTCCCTCTCCCTCTGCCCTTCCTCCCACTCACCCACTCTCTTTCTCTAAAATAAATAAATCTTCAAAGAAAAAAGAAAAAACTAGACATGTTAAACAATATAATATAGTGATTCTGGGTATCAGATTCCTTTCTCATCCTGCTCCTGCTGCTTTTGCTTTTGTTTGCTCAGTGACTTTTATGAATTCTCTGAAGTTTGTATTTTTGTCATGTGCAGCCACTGAAGTCATTGCTCAGTTAAATTTGTGATCAGCTAGTTTTTAGTCAAAGATTTCCTTAAATATTTGAACCAATACATCTCCCAGACTTTTTCAAGGGGTCCTATATGCATGTTGGGGCAAAAATTCAATGTTCTGGTGGACATTTTACACCTCTGACTTAGTCTTGACTTCCTCCTTGTGCAGAAGCTCAAGATCAGCCAAAGGTAAAGGGCTCTCTCAGGTGTTTCCTGGGCATGTGCACTTCTTTGCACATACCCCTAAAGCAGGCCCTGAAAAAAGTTCCTTTGTTATACAAAGGAAGACACTGAAGCATCATCAATATAAATGCTTAAATGACCCAGAACTTAATTTACTGCAGATATGTCCTTTACCGTCAGCTTATATTTCTCTGCCTGGCTCTGAATAAGTCATGGTTTTATGCTCATTAGAACAAACTTCTCTCTGCATATTTTGCAGATGATTTAAAAACACAGAACCCAATCCAAGCATTAAAAGTCAAAATGTTACAAAGGGTGCATATTTCAATAAAACCTTGAAGATGATAGGGTTCAGGAAATGCCAAAGTGCTTCCCTCTTCAAATTAAAATTCTAAACAGTTGTACAAAAGCTCCTCAGTTCAGCATCTTCTGTACCCCACTCCCCAGACAGAGGTTTCATGGTTTTCACACATGCTCAGCACATATAGCTCATTTAGAAAAGGGCTTATAAAGCCAAACACTTTGACTTCATAGGCCTTTTTAGGGACCTTCCTAAGAGATGATAATTGAATTTTTCCAGTGCTGCTTTCTTGTTGCAGAGAACATTTTATAGGTGCTCTTCAGGAGGATGAGAAAGACCACAGCATTATATCAAACACACCCAATTCTTTCATTAAAAGTCATCAGAGACTCTATACCAGGACATTTCTGGGATCAATCAGTTATATTTCTGTTTTGTCCCCAGATATAGCTAGATAAAAAGAATTAGTCAAATAAGAAAGCTATGCTTGGAACTTGATATATCAAAATCAATTCATACATTTTTAAAGTTCCACTTGACTAAATTTCCCACAAATTGAGAATCTGCACTTAAGATAAATCATTGGATTTTATGTTATGCTCATAAAAATTAACGGGTTGGTATTTTGCATGTGGATGCTTTTAGTTAATAAATAATATCTGGCTTAAAATTAGCTGACTGATGATTACAATTGGATACCATAGATCTTTCCAAAGGATTTTATTTAACCTGACAAAAGGTTTTTATTTATTTATTTTTTTATTTTTTTATTTATTTATTTGAGACAGAGAGAATGAGAGACAGAGAGCATGAGAGGGAGGAGGGTCAGAGGGAGAAGCAGACTCCCTGCCGAGCAGGGAGCCCGATGCGGGACTCGATCCCGGGACTCCAGGATCATGACCTGAGCCGAAGGCAGTCGCTTAACCAACTGAGCCACCTAGGTGCCCCTGACAAAAGGTTTAATTTCTGAAATAAATAAATTGACTCTTATCAAATGATACATAGTTATGGTAAGAAGTTATTACAATACTACTCTATTTTTAACTCTTTGGAAAAAAAAAGTATCATAAGTAGGAAAATCTATAAAAGAAATGTAAAGTGCAAATTTAAGCACAAAAAAGCCAAGAAAGGCAAAAGTTGAAGTTCTCAGGTTAACAACCATTCAGTTATGTTAAATTTAGTATGTGTTTAATTAGGCTATTAAAAGTGTATTTTAATGTACCACAGGTGAAATGCAGAGTAGTTAATGTTTCCATGAGAATTTAATTTCTACACTTCCTTACTTTCCCATGTTGAAATATGCAACCTTTGAGTTGGGTTAATATAGCCCTTGGCAGTTAATTGCTTTGTTTTGGTTTTATTTTAAAAAGAAAAGAATAATGCAACTGACAGTATTTAGTATTATTCGTGTTTAAATGGTCTTTGTTGGTTTTAAAAATAATACCTTAGCAAGAGGAAAAGATTAGAGGATGTGCTTATATCTTTGCTGGCGCCAACCTGCTTGAGTTGATATAATTTTTTAGCCAGGCTGTATTAATAAGCAGCAAATCATGTTAAAATAAATCAAAAGAAATGATTTAATTCTATTTTATTTACAGAACAAATAGCCACAATTCACACATGAAATCCTTATTGTCATCACTAATTTACTTCTGCAATAAGAACAACAGAAACTAAGGAGTATGCTTTTGACTTCACTGACTCCACTCCACAAAAACTTATGAACACCATTAGAAAAAGGTAACAAAATTTCCTTTCTTGGTGTTTATGAAAAGAGTATGCCCCCAAAACCCTAGCTATCTTAATCCTGTGCTTGTTTTCTCTATAAGCCACCAACCTTTTTGTTGGTGCACTCTGTGCATCTTAAATACAGAGTGTAAACCTTATTTTATAGTGGGAATGAAGATGAGAATCCTTTCCATTAGTCCCATGGAGTTACAGCATGATGGTTTCTGGACTTGTGTGATTACCCTACAATAAATCAACAACCTATCAACAGTCCAGTAGACTGGACTGTGATGTATACCTTGGGATCCTTAAGAATCTATTTCCAAATGAGTGGGAGAGAATGGTAGTGCTGGCTTCAGAGAAGCTGAGTAGGATACCCATTAGAATACATTTTGTTAAGTCAGAAACAGCTATAAAGTTGTCCAACGTGTCCACTCCATGTTTCAGAGCCATAAAGTATCTATCCTAAGGCTGGTTCAGTTGATTTAACAGACTGACTCTTAGCTTCTCTGCACATAGCTGTTGATCTAGCTCTGGGTGATTTCCCAGGCATAAGCCTAGCCATCCCAGCAAAGTCAATTTCCAGGAAGAGAGCACTATAATGTCCCAGATCAACCTATTTTGTACAGCCATGCTCTTTGAGAATAAATGGCCTGGTAATTCATTACCTCCTAGTTACTCATTTATTCCTACCCTTACACAGTAATCAGAGCTTTAAAAGCAAATCTAAATCCCAGCTACACCACTTAGTAGCTCCATGACTTAGCATAAATTGTTAATTCCTATAAACCTCAGTTGTCTTATCTCCGAAGTGGAGAAAATAAGAATTTCTCCTAAACCTGGTGTGCTGACTAAATGAGATAATGTTTTTAAAGCTCTAAAAATAGTGCCTGCCTATGAATAAGCACTCGACAAATACTAGCCTTCTCGACAGCAGTATTGTAAATACTAAGAAGCATTATCAAAGAACACATCTGATTAGCAATGCTTCAACCAAGTTTAAAAGGCAACCACTGGGAACTGATGAAAGGCATAGGTTGCTAGACTAGATTTGACTTATTATAGTGATCATCATTCATTGTTCATTCAAATTTTACTAAGCAAGTTGACAATTCCTCTAAAAGGCTTACGTTACTAGGTGAATATAAGACAAACACACACATCAGTATGACTGGGGGAAATTATAGCAAATGCCAACTGACGTAAAAGTGCTTGAGCGTGGGGAACGCCTATCTGGTAAAAGGGGTTATTACACCATGGTATTTCTAAATAAAATAAGATTGTTTTATTCTGAATATATTTCTTTGATAAAATTGGGCTCTGAAGGAGATTTCAAGGGTAAATATCAAATTCCCTTATTCAATCAATATTTACTGATAGCCTATTATGCGCTAAACCACTAAACCTCACACAACACTCAGGGATAAAAATGGCTTGTCTTCATATATCAATAAAATCTTACTTGTTTTAGGGGAAAAAAATGTAATCATTCTATTTTAACAAAATTTTAATCCCTACTTAAATACTTCCTGAGGAAAACTGCAGGATTCACCTCAGTTTATATTAACTAAAAACAGCACTTATTGTAAAAGATGTGAATCAAAATTATTACATTGTTTGAAATACTGAAGTTGACTGAAGAAGCCTACTGATTTATAAGACTATTTTTGTCACTTTTTAAATGGTTTTCCTTTTTGTTTTTCTTTTAAGAAGCTGCATTTTAAAAGTATAAACTGGATTTAGGATCACACAGACCTTGAGTTAAACTGTTGGCTAAGGCAAGTTATCTGCACCAAGTTTCCTCCTCTGTAAAAATCTGTAAAATAGGAATAACTATCAGCATTTTGTACCTTGTACCTTGGTTTTTATTTCATTGTGCCAACTTATTTACAACTAAGTCTCCCTTACTAGATTAATTCTTAGAAACAGCTAAGAAGCATGTCTTGCTCATTTTTATATCCCCAAAGTACTTAACATAGTGCTTCACACATGGTGGATAATAACTAAATTACCTAAATGTCTAACACCTTTCCACTTTTTTGGATGATAGCAAAAGCATCAGATCTACCTTTAACCAGTAAAATAATGTATTTTTTTTTCATTTACTTTGCTTTTGATTGTCATGGAGACAATCTCCAAATCCAATGCTATATAAGATTTAGTTAAAAGTTAAGAGAAATATTCTTTTAGGGGCGCCTGGGTAGCTCAGTCAGTTAAGCGTCTGCCTTTGGCTCAGGTCACAATCCCAGAGTCCTGGGATTGAGCCCCACATCGGGTTCCCTGCTCAGTGGGGTGTCTGCTTCTCCCTCTCCCTCTGTCCCTCCCCCCACTCATTCTCTCGCTCTTAAATAAAATCTTTTTTTAAAAAAGAGAAATATTCTTTTAATTTTTACTTATTTATTTTTGACAAATAAAAATTATATGTATTTAAGGTATACAACATGATGATTTGACATACATATACACTCTAAGTGACTACCACAATCAAAATAATTAACATAACTATCACCTCCCATAGTTACCATTTATGTGTGTATGAGTGGGATACAATACATTATTATTTACTAGCGTCACCATGCTGTACATTAGAGCTCCAAAACTCATTCATCTTATAGCTGACAGTCTGTACCCTCCGATCGATAAAAGATTATCTAAATGTCCAATAAGTCATCTTAGATACTTGAAATCATGTTTCCCCGGTAATCCCCTGAAGATTCTGGTTCAGTAGGTCTGAGATGGAGTCTGAGGGTATGCATTTCTAACAAGCCCCCAGGTGATGCTGAAGCTGCTGGTCAGCAAACCACACTCTGTTGGCATCTTCTAAATCACTCTATATTATGCAGCCATCAAAAAAAAAAAAAAGAAAGAAAAATCTTGCCATTTGCAACGATGTGGATCGAACTAGAGGGTATTATGCTAAGGGAAATAAGTCAATCAGAGAAAGACATGTATCATATGATCTCACTGGTATGAGGAATTCTTAATCTCAGGATACAAACTGAGGGTTGCTGGAATGGTGGGGGGTGGGAGGCATTGGGGAGGGTATGTGCTATGATGACCGCTGTGAATTGTGTTAAGACTGATGAATCACAGATCTGTACCTCTGAAACAATGCAATATATGTTAAGAAAAAAAAAAAAAGATAGCAGGAGGGGAAGAATGAAGGGGGGAATCGGAGGGGGAGACGAACCATGAGAGACAATGGACTCTGAGAAACAAACTGAGGGTTTTAGAAGGGAGGGGGTGAGGGGATAGGTTAGCCTGGTGATGGGTATTAAAGAGGGCACGTTCTGCATGGAGCACTGGGTGTTATACGCAAACAATGAATCATGTATCACTACATCAAAAACTAATGATGTACTGTATGGTGATTAACATAACATAATAAAATAAAATCAAAGAAAAAAAAAGTTTGTGCCTGGTGTTCATTTTTGGGTCTCTATAGAAGTGTTTTCCTGGATGCTGCTTAGGCATTAAACAATTAGCCAAAAGCATTAAAAAAACATACTTTTAAAAGTCCTAAGACAAGCTTTGTCCTATTTACTTGGATGTTTTTGAGGACACTCATTATTTATTACATTCTGTGGAGCTTCTCTCAGAGGACCCATCACAGAGATTTCTCTCTGGACTTGGTACTAAAGAGAGTGGTGCTTCCCCCTGTGCTGCTGGCTTGTTCTTCTATCACAGCAAGTGCCCATCTACAAACCTACGGTCTTTCTCTCTTTTCTGTGGCTGCGTGGAAACCCGGAGACAGCTTTGTGGGCTCTTCATTTACAGAAAATAAGTAGCACTCTAGCACCTGTTTTGTATGTACAACTTCATCTTAAATAATTCATCCACCTTTTTCTTTCCTTATTTCTTACTGGCCCTTATTTCATTACTTTTTGGCTTTTCATTATTATGTTTATATATTATAAACAGACTTAAAATCCTGTTTGAAATGGCAGAGGAATGGAAATTGAAAGGAGAAAAATGACAGATTTTAAGCAGAAAACACACGCCATCACAGTTCTCAGGCATTCCATGATTGCCTATTACAAAAACTACAATGCAGCTTACTAATTTTTTTTCTTTAAAGATTTATTTGAGAGAGAGAAAGAGAGCAGGGGGGAGAGGGGCAGAGGAAGAGGGAGAGAGAAACTGAAACAGACTCTGTGCTGAGCACAGAGCCCAATGTGCAGCTCCATCCCACGACCCTCAGACCATGACGTGAGCCAAAACCAAGAGTCCAACGCTTAACCGCTTAACCAACTACACCACCCAGGCGCCCCGCAGCTTACTAAAATTTTTATTAACTGACTTAAAGTTATTTTTAAGAAAATTAGGGTTCCAGAAATCTTTGCTATCATTCCCATTACTGACGACAATGCACTGTTTCACAGCAATGACAGAACGCGAATTGGAAAGGTAGGAATGGCCCATTACCAGCTGCCTGATTGGCTTAAAGCTCTCTGCAGGTATGTCATCAATCTTATCACTCAGTCTGGAGGTTAAGAGCCCTTGCAATTCTTCCACCAACTTCTCTGAAATCCAATTACAACTATGAACTCCTACAGAATTTCTTTTCTTTCTTTCTTTCTTTTTTTTTTGAGAGAGAGAGTGTGGGAGGGGGAAGGAGCAGAGAGAGGTGGAGAGAGAGAGAATCTTAAGTAGGCTCCATGCCCACCGGGGAGCCCCAATTGGGACTCTATTTCACAACCCTGAAATTATGACCTGAGCCAAAATCAAGAGTTGGACACCCAACCAACTGAGCCATCCAGGCGCCCTAGAATTTATTTTCTATAGTATTTTTTGCTATCTCCCAAATGCTATATACAGTGTTGTTATGGTAACATTCATATTTTTGTATTTGTGTGTTCCTCACTTTACCTAGCACCCAACTTCCCATGTACTCAGAATCAGTATTACTTTCTGCTTACTAAGTAACAGCATTACTATCTTTATGTAGGAACCCTACAATAGGGGGCACTGCATAATAATCTTGGATACTCAACATAGAGATGAGAAAGAAAAAACTAAAAATCTGGGGCTAACAAAATTAGCCCTTCAAGTTATTAAGAAAAGCCCTAGATCTGCTAGGATGGCAAGGTTTCTGAAGAGCAACTATAACTATGAAGTTACCTCAGCAATTAAGATTTTTTAAATAATGCTTTCAAAACCTTTTTAATTATTTTACTCCACTGTAGAAACTCACCAACGTCTCATCAAAGCTGTCTGTAAAGCCGCTTGAATTTTAAGGCTATCAAGGGTATGGCCACAACCTATTTTTTCAAGCTGAGTGATTTTCCATTATTCCTTTATATATTTAATTTTCCAGCCAGATCAATTCGTTTACTTAAGCTCAAATGGCTCCTCTCTCGTCCCCTTATCTTGCTCGTAACATGGGGCCTGCCTAGAGTAGTATTCATGCCTGTTACACAGCTAAATCCTATCCATCCTCCAAGAACCAATGAAAATGTTCCCCCTTTATGATGGTGTCTTTCTCTATTTTCCAATCTGAATGGAATCTCACTCTGCTACATTTATACCACTTATTATCTGTCTCCTGAATCATTACAAAATACTGCCTTTGATTACATTTTGTTTTTTTCTGTATATGACATCTGCTAACTGGTTAGCTCCCTGAAGGAAGTTAAGGCTACTTTTTTGTTAACATTCTAAAAACACCTACCTTACTCTCTTCAACCTAGTCGTTAAATGTCTATTGAAGGAACCCACCAACAAAATCCTGGTAGCCATCCATCAGCAGATCATGATAAAGCAAATTAAGTGTTATTTGTTTATTTGTTTGATGCATGAAGTAAGTGTCTTTTAATCACACCTACCATTGTGGGCTGTGTGCATATGTATGTACGTATTTAAGTATACATTCATGATTTTGCAAAACACACATTAAATATATAAAATGTTTAGTCTGCATATTCCAGTTTTGATTAATCATGGAATAGTTTTCCTTCGCAGAGATTGATAAGAGTTACTCATAAAATGCAACTCTATATAATAGTACTCACCTTGGTACTATTGCACTTAACAAAGCACTTAAAAATTAAAAATTTAAAAATTTAGGGAGCTCTAAAATTACAGGATTCAAATTATTTTAAATGTGTGATCAAATATGCTATAAAATTATTCTTCTGAACACTTATTTTATTTGTTAAAGAACATATGTTCTTCCTCAAAATAACTTGCTATTTTTGAACTATTATTCAGCCACACACACTTCCTACAAGCAGCAAAGTTTACCTCAGATAAACATTGATTTTACAGTATTTGAAAGACTTTCCTCTGCTACTCTATGCCAACTGGAAATTCATAAGTCATAGGTGAATGACAGGGGCAATCTTGGAGGTAATTTTTCCTTAATGCAACTGTCCTGAAATAAAACTTGTTTAGCAATTAATATTTTATGAACCCCTTCATAGACATAATTTTGTTTGCTTCACAGCAATGATGAAAACAAATATCAGTATTCTTTCCATTTTTCAGAGGATGCAATCAGGTCTTAGAGGAATTAAGTGAATGGTCGAAGGATACAAAGCTAATTAACTGGCCCCAACTCCTTACACAATTACATTTAATTTAAGATTTGAGGCACTGATTAGTCACCTTTCATTTCAGTTTGAACTGTCTTTAGATAGCCACTTATTTAAATATAGCTGCTTCCAAACTAGCCAATGAATTTTATATTGTCTGCCTTCTCGTTACATTTTTGGTCATTCCTTTTTCATTTGATCCACTGACTTCGTGTTAAGTTGGAAACTTTTGAAGTATATCAAAAGATCAGAGAAGTTTAAGTCAATACACCATGTTTAAGCACTGGCAGAGACAGTGCTGTGTATTTCCAACCCCTGTTTCCTTTTCTTCCAGGGCATATGGCCAGATGACATTTCCCAGGCTCCCTTAGATTAAGTGGAACCATGTGATTAAAGTATAACCAAGGAAAGGTAGTCAGAAGTGGTGGCTAGCACCTCCAGGTCTGGACTGAAAATGACACCCTTCGATGCAGTCTTCCATACTCTCCTCTCTTGTTTATAGACCAGATACTGAGGATCCACTGGGGACAGCAAGGCCTTCACCGACAGTGAAGCCAGGCAATGGAAGAAGCTGGAATTCCTAAATAACTGGAGAGAGTAAAGGCTCCTAACACCTGCCCCACTCCCACCAACACTAACTCAAACTGGCTGATGACATGGTGAGAAATAATCCTTTATTGTATTAAGCCATCAAGATTTAGGGCTTGTTACAAGTTACATTCACCTATCCTAATTTAAACATGAATGAATAACTATTTCTCTTTTTATAAACATTCTATAAACAAAAGTATATGATTTCAAGTATAAATTCCTCAGCCATTATTATCTTTCATAATCAATTAAATGTTTTTATGAGTTGCTTTGGTGTAAGGAGGCCTGAAACAAAGAAAAAAATTCCAAAGTGTTAAGTAGTGGATTATGCGTAGCTCTTTCAAAACATGACAAGAGTAAAGTATTCTTTTTTTTTTTTTTTTTTTTTGAGACAGAGAGAATGAGAGACAGAGAGCATGAGAGGGAGGAGGGTCAGAGGGAGAAGCAGACTCCCTGCCGAGCAGGGAGCCTGATGCGGAACTCGATCCCGGGACTCCAGGATCATGACCTGAGCCGAAGGCAGTCGCTTAACCAACTGAGCCACCCAGGCGCCCCAAGAGTAAAGTATTCTTAAGTTTGTTATTTTTAAAGTCACTCCTATGTTTCATGCACTTTAGGATATACAGAATATACATACAGGATATATACATGGACATATTCTATATACAGGATAGAATAAGTTCATTATATATAATATATAAACTACTCTATTAAAAACCTAAGATTTATATGGATAGTGCTCACATTCTAATGAAAAGCAAATACTATTTGTCACCCATGAAGAGAAGAGAATGGTGACATAGTCCCCAACTTTCAGACAGTCGACCTATGGTTCTCCAGACTATTCCTGGAGTGGGTTGCACTGCACTGATTCAAGCCACCCCTCTGGATTTGGATTATCACTGCAACTGGTTATAGTTACACATTTCTCCCATTGATGTCCTCAGATATTTCATAAATTTTTTTTGGTCTAAGTTGCCTATTGAAACAACCTCATGAAGGCAGAAAATTCTAATTTCTACTTATTTGATATTGCTCTGTGCTAGCAAATACTGAATTTTCTCAAGACCAGCTTACCGGCACATGAAACTATTTGTACAATATGTAAAAGATACTTTCTTTAGTGATAGAAGTAAAAATCTAGAGGAATATGAAAATGTAGTGCATCATTTTTGGAAAGCACTGTCTCAAGGGACATAAGCATATATGCCTCACATAATTTCCTTCCTTTAACTCATACCACAATGATAACAAAGCAAATTCCTTATGCTAACTTCATAGTTATTTACAGAATTGGGAAATATTTAAATCTGTAAGCCACAAACACACCTATAAAGTCCTTTGGCTATTATTACTCAGATAGTCATAGGTGAATGACAGGGGCAGGACTCAGACAGTTAAAATTAAATGGAAATTTTATGAATGGGAGTGACAGCATTGACTTGACACAATATTAAAAGCTGCCCATCATTTTTTAAATTGTAGGTAAGGTCTTACCTGAAAAAGTTCAAAGGATCAATTGCTAATGTTTTCATTCATATCATAAAAATGTGTTCTTAGAACCTCCCCACCCTCTATCTCACCCAAATTCCACCATAGAGCTCAATGTAATAAAAACTTTGATATTTGGGTGGGAATTCATTCACTAAAAAATATTTATTGAGCACTGACTGTGTGCTAGGCCCTCAGCTAAGTGCTAAAGACACAGAGTAGTCAACTAACCTTGCGCTCAGTTATAGGACCGGATTAAGGAACAAGCACATTAAGTGCCTAACAATGAGTGAGAAAATGGGATGACGGAAAGACAAGTGTTAACAATTACCAATAGCAACAGAAGGTTTCAGGAACATAAAAGCTGGGAGGCTGCTGAGTTTAATTCATCCTCTTAGCCTTCTGCTGAGGATTCAGACTGTACTGGAAGAACATGCAAGATATATTTTGGCTGCCCAGGAAATGTGTTCTTTTCTACTATAACACTAGTTTCTGTCGGGGGAAAAATAATCACTTCCTTCTAGATGTTGCCACTAAACCCCACACTGTTTGTTCTTCTGTTCCTTCTGATTTATCTCACATAAACCCATCCCAACTTCAATAATATGATAATTTAGAGAGACAGAAAACATTTTCACAAACTTTACACAAGTATAATTTATCAAAATACAGGAGACTTTCCTTCTTATTTCAATAGTCCACTGCTGCTCCCATTCTTAAAAATGGCAGGGGCTTCTTAATGTAATTCCATGTAAATGATATATAGTTCCCTCTTTTGTCCCCAGAAGATTGTTACTTACTTCAGAGCTGGAAAAACATTAATTTTCTTTGGATTTTTTCAGCTGCTAGGGCAGAATCTTGCCTAAAGTTAGCAGACATCTTTATAATAGAGAAAATCCTTATTTTAAAAATATTTACAACCTCTCATCTTAGTTTTCTACCTACAGAGGGGATAAAATATATTCTTTAAAAGAAAGATTAACAGATATTAAAAAGAAATATTAAAGCACTAGGTATCTAATTCCTAATAACTTAATTGGTGTTTTCTCCCAAAAAAATAGAAAGATCAATCACTGATAAGGAAGAGTTAATTTGGGGGTGGGAGGATAGATGGCTTTAAGTAGCAGCAAACACTGAAAGGTTTGTCAACTTACAGCTTATTAAATTATCTTTTAGGAAAGGATTAGTCCTTTATTTTATTTTTTTAAGTCTATTTATTTGAGTAATCTCTGCACCCAACATGGGGCTCAAATCCATGACCCCAAGATCAAGAGTTGCATGCTCCCTCGACTGAGCCAGTCAGGTGTCCCTGATTTTTGTTTTTTAAATTAAGTTTTTATTTTAATGCCAGTATAGTTAACATATGATGTTATGTTAGTTTCAGGTGTACAATATAGTGATTCAACAATTTCATACATTACCTGGTGCTCATCATGATAAGTGTACTCTTTAATCTCCATCACCTATTTCACCCATTCAGCCCTCACCTCCCCTCTGGCAACCACCAGTTTGTTCTCTATAGTTAAGTCTGTGAGTCTGTTTCTTGGTTTCTTTCTCCCTTTGCTTCTTTGTTTTGTTTTTAAATTTAACATGAGTAAAACCATATGGTATTTGGCTTTCTTTGGCTGACTTATTTCTCTTAGCATTATATCCTCTAGCTCTATCCATGCTATTGCAAATGGCAAGATTTCATTCTTTTTTTTTTTTTTTTTAAAGATTTTATTTATTTAGTCATGAGAGACAGAGAGAGAGAGAGAGGCAGAGGGAGAAGCAGGCTCCCAAGGAGCAGAGAGCCCAATGCGGGACTCGATCCCAGGACTCTGGGATCATGACCTGAGCCGAAGGCAGATGCTCAACCATCTGAGCCACCCAGGCGCCCAAGATTTCATTCTTTTTTATGACTGAATAATATTCCATTGTGTATATATACCCCATCTTTTTTATCCATTCATCTGTCTATGGACATTTGGGCTGCTTCCATAATTTGGCTATTGTAAATAATGCTGTAATAAATATGGGGGAATATGAATCTCTTTGAATCAGTGTTTTTGTATTTGGGGGGTAAATATCCAGTAGTGCAATTGCTGGATTGTAGGCTAGTTCTATTTTTAATTTTCTGAGGAAACTCCATACTGTCTTCTACAGTGGCTGCACCAGTTTGCATTCCCACCAACAGTGCATGAGCATTCCTTTTTTTTCCACATCCTTACCAATACTTATTGTTTCTTGCATTTTTTATTTTAGTCATTCTGACAGATGTGAGGTGATATCTCATTGTAATTTTGATTTGCATTTCCCTGATGATAAGTGATGTTGAGCATCTTTTTATGTGTCTATTGGCCAACTGTATGTTTTCTTTGGAGAAATGTCCATCTGTGTCTTCTGCCCATTTTTAAATGGATTATTTTTCAGGTGTTGTTAGATACTAATCCTTTATCCGATATGTCATTTGCAAATATCTTCTCCCATTCAGTAGGCTTTTAGTTTTGTTGATTGTTTGCTGTGCAGTAGAGCTTTATATTTTGATGTAGTCCCAATAGCTTATGTTTGCTTTGTTTCCCTTCCCTCAGGAAACATATTTAGAAAGATGTTGCTACAGCTGATGTCAGAGAAATTACTGCCTGTGCTCTCTTCTAGGATTTTTAGTTTCTTATCTCACATTTAGGTCTTTAATCCATTTTGAGTTTACTTTTGTGTATAGTGTAAGAAAGTGGTCCAGTTTCATCATTCTTTTGCATGTAGCTGTCCAGTTTTCTAAACACCATTTGTTGAAGAGACTATCTTTTTCCCACTGGATGTTCTTTCCTCCTTTGTCAAAGAATAATTGACAATATTGACCAAATAATTGTGGGTTTATTAAATTTTTATCTGTTTTAAAAAATATATCCTGAAATAGGGAAATATAAAGACCATAAAATATTAAAGACAAATTACGATTTTTTAGGAGTTTTGTGGTAACAGATATAAGAGCTTTTTACCCAACTGAATCTGTAAGATTCCAGCTGCAAGAAGTCTGAATCTTAAGATTCAAAACTAGAAATGTAGGTGATATTGGGTAGCATGGTGATTTATCTGATTTAATTACAAAGCAAAAAATAAGTCATTTCTATTTTCAATTGCTGCAGAATGACTGCCTTTATATATTTGTTTGGATAATCCAAATCATGCTGGATAAATATTGACTGAATAAATTAATTATTGAGTGAATTAATCTAGCTCTTTGAAACACAGCATTTAACACAGTGATTGGCACGTAGTAGATACCCAACAACTGTTGAGATTGACTCTCCCTTCCACAGCCTGGTAAGAAGATGTTTTCAGAACCAATTCTCTCAGACTTTGCTTGCATCTCATATTTCAGCCTCATTCATCTCATGTAGTGCATGAGAGAAACTGACCTCCATAAGAAATATTCAGCTTGTAAAACAATTATTGAATGAGAGTAGAGTAGCATCCCTCAATCCAATGAAATCCTCCATTTTCAAACTGAAAATTGTGAAATTATCCATTAGTGTTTATAAACATTCATTTGATACTTACAAAGGTAAAGAAATGAGCTAAGCATGAAATAATGTGCCCAGAAGATGTTCTGGAAGGTGCTGGCTCAAAAAGTGCAAACAAAATCAGCCAAGTTCCACATCAAAACACCATATCCAACGAATGCAAAGGTTCCCTCCTCGTTATTATACAGCTACTTTTCAGAAAACTCTTCTCTAAAATTTTTTAATGTCATGAGAGCGCAAAACTAGTTAAAACAGACTGTGTCTATTCATAACACGAGTATTAATGGTCTTCTCCATTACTAGAACATGTAAGAAAAGTTAAATTCTTTTCACCTCAGCAGCTTTAGAACCTATTTGTGATTTAAAAAATTAAAAACATCAAATAGCAAATTCAATTAGTGAATTTGCAATTGCTTTTTTAATCTTCCATATTTTAAAAATTTAATTATCCCGGACAAAACTTTATTAGCTAAGTTATACATAATACATTTTTATGTACCTAAATATATTAAGCATTATAAAGGCCTTAAAATAAGCACTACATACAATTTCCTGTTTTTCCAAGGATCTTGAAGGAAAGACTATTCAAATTCTTCCTATATCTTCAAAATCTCCAAAAAATTTATATTTTCAAGATCTTCTTAATTTTTATAGACATCAACTAACCTACAAGAAGCATATGAACAAAATCTTTACTGGACAGTCTTTAAAAGTATTTATATTTTAAAACATTAGGTTTATTATTAGTGGTTCAGAAGAAGAATCTTCTCTTCAGATAGCCTTCTTATTCTTTACTATCTTGCTGATATATTTATTTTTCATTTTAAATGATAAGGATTGTCCTGGGGCTCCTGGGTGGCTCAGTTGGTTAAGCGACTGCCTTCGGCTCAGGTCATGATCCTGGAGTCCCAGGATCGAGTCCCACATCGGGCTCCCCGCTCAGCGGGAAGTCTGCTTCTCCCTCTCCCGCTCCCCCCTCTTGTGCTCTCTCTCTCTCTCATTCTCTCTCTCAAATAAATAAATAAAATCTTTAAAATAAATAAATAAATAAATGATAAGGATTGTCCTGAAAATCTTTGATGAAGAAAATGGAACAATATTTTGTGAAGAAAAGTATCACTCATGTGAATTAACCATACAATTATGTTATTAAAATAGGAGATAGTAAGATTTCTAATGGTAGTGAAGAGCTAAAGAACAGAGTACTGCCCCCATTTCTTTCCAACCTTTTGCAAGAAAACTCTTCAAACATTTATCTCTGTGCAGTATTCCCAATTCCTCTTGTCTCATATTTCTTTAAACCCATTCCAGTCTGACTTACAAGCTAGTCATTCCACTTAAGCTACCCACAACTTGCTAGATCAATAGTCAATTTGGCAGCACCAATCTCTTAAGCGCTCTCTCCTCCTTGGTTCAGTTTTTTCACTTGACTTTCCAATTACTACACACCCATGATTTTTCTCCTTCCTTGGTTCCTCCTTTTCTGGTTTCTCTGTACCCCTCAGCATTGCAGGAGGGTATGTCCCAGCGCTCAGGACTTGGCCTTTTCTTATTATCTGTTCACCTTAATCCCTCAATGACTACCTCCATTAAATGGCATTAAATACCCTCTCTACGCTAATGACTCCTAAATTTTTATTTCCACTCCAGGCTGCTTTTCAGAACTCCAGACACACATATCTAACTACTAGACATTTTCATTTGGATGAACAGATATCTCAAACTCAATCTGCCCAAACCATATTCCTCATGTTCCCCCAAAAGCTGTTCCAGCTTCCCCATCTCAGCTGATGGCAATTTCATCCCTTTAGTCATATAAGTCATAATCACTAGATCAATACTTGACTTCACTTTTCTATCACACCCCAAATCCAGTTCATCTGCAAGTCCTGTTGGCCCTGGCTTCCAAATATTTCTAGAATCCAACCCCTCCTAAGTACTTCCACTATTGCTAACCTTGTCTGAGCCATCATCTTCTTACCTCTTTTTTTAAAAATGTTTTGAGTACAGTTGACACACAATGTTATATTAGTTTCAGGTGTACAATACAGTGATTCAAGTTCTCTATATATTATGCTATGCTCACCACAAGCATAGTTACCATCTATCGCCAGATAGCGCTATTACCAACCCTGTGACTTATTCATTCCATAAATCAATCTTCTTCCTTCCACGCATGTCACACACTCCCCCAATCTACTCTCCCATGGAGCATTTCATTCTTCAGTTGAAACTCTGGAATGGTCCTCTACTTCATTCAGGGTAAAAGCCATAGTCCTTACAGTGGCTTTTTTTTCTTTAAGATTTTATTTATTTATTTGTTTGTTTGTTTGTTTGTTTATTTGAGAGAGTGAGAAACAGCATGAGAGTTCGGTGAGTTCGGAGAAGCAGGCTCCCCGCCGAGCCAGGAGCCCGACATGTGACTCGATCCCAGGACTCCGGGATCATGACCCGAGCCGAAGGCAGTCACTTAACCAACTGAGGCACCCAGGCGCCCCTTTACAGTATCTTAAAAGGGACTGAAGTCTCCCTTACTTCACTGACTTTCTCCCTTACCAACTTGTTTGACTTACTATGCTCTAACCCACGACAGCTTCTTGGTCTTCCTCAAAATGCCAAGCACATCTATAGAAGTAGAAAGCAGATTAGTTGTTGTCAGGGTCTGAGAGGGAGAGGAAAATGCGGGGGATGACTGCTCAATGGGTAGGGGGTCCCCTTTTAGGGTGATGAAAATGTTTTAGAACCAGATAGTAGTGATGGTTACACAACACTGTGAATGTACTAAGTGCCACTGAATTATACAGTTTAAGATGATTAAAATGTAAATTTTGTGTATTGTACCATTTAAAAAAAAAATGCCAAGTACACTTCCAACCTTTGCTGTAGGTGTTTCCTCTGCCCAGAGTGCTGTTGTCCCAAATACCCACTTGACTAACTCCCTTCCACCCATGTCTTTGTTTAAGATCAAATTCCCAATCAGGCCAACCCTGATTACCCTATTTAACGCTGCAAACTGCTCCGTACTCTGTATCTCCCCTATCCTGCTCAACTCTTTTTTTTCCCCCAACACTGATTTTCTAACATAGTAGATAACATACTTATTCAATATAAACATTGTTTATTACCTTCTTTGCTAGGATGAGAGCTCCAAGAGGCAGGGGTCTTTGCCTATTATGTTTAGTGACAGATTCCAAGTCCCCAGATAAGTGCCTGGTGAACATAAGCAGTCCATAAATATCCTGTGAATAAATGCTCTTCAGTGTTCCCAGAGATGGGCAAGGACTGAACCAGTTGTGGTAATTAATTAATTTCTGGAAACTATTTAACTGAAAACTGGAAGAAAACACACACAGTTTTAAAAAAAAAAACTATATATTTTTTTTAAAAACTAACTTTTTAATAACTTTTTTTTTTAAAAAACTGTAACAATTTATCCTGATTTACTTTAAAAAATACATACTAGGCCTACTCTAAGTGAGGCAATTTTCTAGATGTTAGGAATTCAATGGTGAACAAACAGGCACAACACTTCCTCTTCTCAAGTATAGCAGGGATTTTATGGAGAATTCACTGCGGCAGAATAACCCCATGAGAATTTAAGTTAGTCTTTTTCATAAATTTAGTGTCTCCAAGGAGGAATAAAAGATTTTTTTTTTTCATCCGTGCAACCCTCAGAAGTTAGCCTGAAAAGCCACCTCGGTATTCTTGAAGTTGGCCTTTTTGAGTGATTGGTCTGAGAAGAAGTTTCAGCTGGGGGATTGCCCCAAAGACAAATCCTAACTGGGCCTCTGCACAGGAAGGCCAAAGCCCATGGGGCTCTTGAGCTAGTTTTTGTTTGAAAATGGAAGAGCAGCTGAGGTCTCAGCGTTCGAAGTGGCCCCATCCCTTGTGGGGGTGGGGGGGGGTCTAATAGTTTCCAGACACTCTGAAGAGATAGGGATTACAATTTTATAGGGTACAAGATACATGAGCCCATTTGACAGTGCAGCTTCTAAGGAGACAGTACCACAAGGGGATGCCTGCTGGCAGCCATAAGCGAGAAAGAATTAATACTAAGCACTAAAGCTTTGGAAGCTGAAGCAAAATTTCCCCAGCTGTCCCTGAGTGAAACCAGCTGCTACTGGAGCCACCCAAACCAAACTGACACCACATGCTTAAGTGAAGAGCCCAGGAGAAGTGACCAACATAGACTGAGGATGGAGTCTCATCCCGCCTCCATTTACTAGAAGCAAATACGCCTTCAGACGCTCAGACACATGTAGGAAGAAAGGAGAATCTCCAAAACTAAGTGATATTTGCTTTCTGGTCAGTCTTGGTTACCAAAGAAAAACTGAAGACAGAACTCTTTCAACATCTTCCTAAGCAATGAGAAGGCGAGGATATTATGCCATTTGTCTATAACGGCTGCTGTACCTAATGTCCATAATAACTTGTCAAGAAATGAATAAAGAGTGACTTAAAATAAGATGAATGGAAATCTCTTTGCATTTTGCAGTAGTTTAATACTTTTCTAAGGAAAATAGCACTTCATATTTCAGTTGCCAATATGTATGGCGGTGGGGTTTTGTTTTTGTTTTGGGTTCTGGAAATTTTTTGTCCTCTTACTAGAACTGCAGTTTCCGTTGCACATAAAGGATTCCATCCCCACCCCCTCCAGCAACCCCTTCTCCCCCTGCATGATTTGCTTTTTTAAAAAAATTTTTTTACCCTTGCTTAGCTGTTCATTTGCTCATATTTGGGAAGTTACTTATTTTAGTTTAAAACTCACTTTTAAGCTCTTGCCTCAAAAAAGAAAAAGCCTTACTGTCATGCTGGGTTATTCAGCAACAATCTATTCCCCTCCATGGGATAAACTCAGCCTTCACCCCATAGTTTATCTGCTCTGGGAGCTGGATTACTGCCTCATAAAACAGCACAACAGTACTATTCTCACATAATCATTATCATTACCTCACTTGCAGCCATTCAGATCCTTCTAATCCTGAACATCTTGCCTCTCGAATCTTGCTATATCTATCCTCTCCTGCTGTGAAACTAGTGTGTTCCATTTTCACAAAAGCTTAATGTAATCATAAATGGAAAAATAAAATATATTTTTTAACGAGGCATTTTATTGATATCACTGTGTATACAGCAATTTGAAATTGCTCCGTATTTCATTCCAATAAACGAAACAAAGTGGAGGTGACAGTGAGGTTTGATCTTTAGCCTAGGTCCATGTTTTCTCCTCCAATCTTACCTTTCTGGCTTTTGTCGGATTATTTAGGACTGATTCAATATGATACTTCTGTGTGGAGACTCCTCAGTCAGCAACTGAATTGTCTCCACCTTGAGTGGAGTTTGGAAGAAGCACTGCCATTCTACAGAGATTTACCCAGAGGCTGGAAGTCATCGCTGTTGAATTGGGCCTTTTTCATGCCCAGGAGAAGTTACAGGGGATATCCAAAATGGGTTCTTTCCCTGATCGCTTTGACAAAAAAAGGGAGTCATTCTAACTCTATGAGAATGATGACATAATCCATGCTCTCCAAAGCTTAAAAGAAACAGGCATTGAACTTTAGTCTTCACAACCAGAGAAAAGAAAGTTAAGAAAAATTTTATAGCACTATCAGTGAAATCAAAGACTTCACATTTCTTTAAGTACATAGAACTTTTTTATGTGTTTTCCCATCTGGTGTTCGTTTTTAACACTAATAACACAGAAAATTAGAAAATAAAAATATACAATAAAAGAAGGAATGAATGAAATAGTGAAAAAAAGGAAAGAAAACTACAATCACCATCATTCCAACCAATCTCAAATATTAACTATGATATTTCAATCAGCATTTCAGTGTCTAACCTTCCACGTCTTTTCATATCAAATAGCTACAACGATATTTGCTTTCCAAAAATTGAATCACCCAGAATGTACTGTTTTGTGCTCCTTTACTCACGTAACAATAAAGCCTTAAGGTCTTCTTTATCAATAAATGTGATACAGATAAATTTATCTTTTCTAATGAGACTTTTCCATTCTAAGGGTACATAACACCAAGAAGTTCATAGAAACTGAACTACATAGACATGGGAGCCAACAGAAACATTTAAGAAAAATATGAGATAAGTTTCCAAAATGAGGATATATGGGAAAAGTAGAAGGCAAAAACAAAACAAAACAAATTTAAAAAAAAAAATACAAAGCTATGAATTATACACACGTTAAGTACAATTTCATTTTGATGCTACTCTAAAACATGAAACAAAAAGAAAATACTTAATATTGGCCCTAATCCTTAAGAAGAGAGAACGACACAAATATCTACCATAAATTCCTCTATAAAGAAGAAAAGGAAGAACACCAGAAAAATTGAGGAAATATAGAATGATGGTGATACATTATCAGATTAAATCATACCATTTCAGGGGTTTAAATATCTCTAAGTTTCCTATCCAGTCATTTTTTTTTTTTCTCAAAACAAGTCAGTTAGACGCCTGCTTCTTCCAGTAACTTAGGGCTTATAATACTTGGTAAAATTCTTCCATGCAAAAATAGTCTATAAGGACTAATAAGAAAATAATAACTATAAATTGAAATTTCAATTCCTGAAGCTGTATCAAATGACTACATATACCAGAAACTGGGCTATATGTTCAGAAATATTCTCAAGGAACTGCAGCCTAGTGGGGGAAAACCGGAATCAAGAAATTCTAAGTCAGAGAATATGACAGAACACTGTATACTGAGGAATGACAAGCAGATACACCAATGGCTCCCTTATCATGGCCTGGAGGAAAAACAAGATTCAGAAGGAAATGAAATGGGTAGAGCATTCTAGTCTTTGGAAGTCAACTCTTCAAAGGCCATAATCTAAAACTCAATCCATGCCCAAAGGTTTGCTAAAATCCCAGAACTAAGCTGACATTACATAATAGAAGCAGCCCAATCTCCTGACAGACTCATACTGTCTTACCCTCCTCCATATTCTAGCACCTCTTCATGGCCTACATTCAAAAGCTATTGGATTTAAGAAGCAAGTTCCACGATTCTATGAGGTATGGTCTGTACAAGCAGCAACAGCATCCAGTCAGGTGTATAACATCGCACAATGGTACTCAGGCAATTCAATGTCAGGGAACATGGAGGGTTGGCATGGAACCATGGGTGAGCCCATTAACCAAAAAACTAGCAAATGGTACCAAAAATGGTGTTGACTTGGGTTTTTACTTGAATGATAACACTGCATTTTAAATCATTAATAAAACAGAAAGCAGTTTTTCTTTATTCTATTGTCTTACTGTGACACTGAGGCCTACCTGCAGTGGAAACCACAAAGCAGCAGCAACGTGAAAAGGCCACAGTTTATTTCCTAGAAACAGCTATAAACAACACCTGAAACAGCTAAGGGTCAGGGAGAACACAAACAATACAGGAAAAAAAAAGAGCTTTCAGTAATGGCAACACAAGTTACCTTTTCTCTGTTTAACACCAGGGAAGGCTATAAACCCATCTATGCCAATAACAAGGCATTCCCCAGAAGGAATCCCCAAAGAGAACATTAGTAGATCGCATTTTCATTTGAGAAGTGATATGCTCTCTCTGAATTTTCAGTATACACTTAGTTTGTTGAGTAGCAATTAACAAACAAAATGACTAAAGAAACATAGTTGATAAACAGTATATATACCTTGAGCAGAAATTATTTGTAATTTGAACTTGCCCACATTTTAGCCCCAGCTAAGGATCTCATTGGCCCTTAAGACCAGATAGGATTGCCTCCTTCATTTCAGGCCTTTCCTGGGAAGCCCTAAGTCTCTCTCTCTCTCTCTTTTTTTTTTTTTTTTTTTTTTATCCTAAATCTCCTAAAGATATTTCCTAATTCCTGGAGTAGAGCTTTCACGATCTGGACGCTATATCCTCCCATGGTAGTGGTGTTACTGAATTTCAGACGGTCAAGGAAGGTCTCCAAGATAAGGTGACATACAAGCCAAGACCCAAAGTAAAAGAGGAGTAGCAAGTATTGCAAATATCTGGAGGAAGGGGGAAAAAGAATACAAAGGCCGTGAAGTAGGTCTGTGTTTGCAGTATGCAAGCACCAACAGGCCAGTGTGGAGTAAAATGAGCAAGGGACAGGGTTTAGGAGATGAAATCAGAAAGGGGGGGGGCGACAAGTATCACTTATAGCACTACAGAAAAAAGGGGAGAGTCTAGATTTTGTTTTGATGATAGGAAAAGCCAATGGATAATTATGAGCAGAGGAATAACATAAAAATACTTTTAGTAGGATCACTCTGGCTATTGTGTGAGAAATTAACCATATGGGGGCAAAGGGGGAAACAGAAAGTTAAGTTAGGAGACTAATGCAAGAGTCCAGGCTGTATTTTTTTATCAGAGAAATTCTCCCACCAGCTGTTCAGAGAATGGAATAAAATATTCTTCATATTTTTAGAGTAAAAATAGAAACTTGAATAACTGGTACATTGCAAATTACAAATGACTGTAATCTTTTAATAAGTTTCAATACAAAGAAGGGCCTTTTTCAATAGCAGAACATGCAGTATAGAATAGAAAATCATCTCACGATGCAAACCCAGCACAACAAACCCAAACACAACTGAAATCAAAGAGTCTAACCTAGCCACTTTTGGTTAAGGCTTCTATCAGCACCCAAATAGGAAGAATAGTGAGGAATACCATGGTAGTTTTGACTGCGTAGTATTTGCAGTTATAAATCAAAGAAATGGGTAAACATTTTAAAAATAATTTTCTCCAAAGTGCCCATTTAGATCCCAAATAGTATTTTCATTTACCTTTATAAAGTTCCAAGTTAAAAGACCTCTTGTGACACTATAAAGGAGATGAGACCAGAACATGGACTTTAGAAACACTGGAATTTGCTGTCTTGGAAGATGTCCAAATTATCCAGAGAAAATATGCAGCGTATCTCATAGGAAAGGCAAACTGTACAAGGATTACTCCTTTTAAAAATGTCTTACATTTCATGCAATATTCCTTTAAATGTTGTTCGTCTTTATTTACCTTGGAACTCTCATTCTGTATTATGATAAAAGGAAATTAAAATTCCAGGAACCATTAACTGTTCCCAAAAGGCATTCCTGCTCTCCTGTGTCAACCTAATATATTTGAAGCCGAGCCCATTTTTGATTAAACTATAGGAAGATTCTGCCAGGGCTCTACTAAAATTTATCCCTGTATTTCTCTTTCCTATCATCTGAAATGTTTTTGAAGAAAATCAAAGGTACATCTAAAATAGAACTTTATTTTTAACTTCTTTTACCACTTGAAAAGAACAGGGTTGTCAATGACGCTGATCTATGGGTGAAGGGAAGAAACCAAGGTGGCCAGGAAGGCAGCTCAAAGTTTTCACAAAGTCCTTGGTCAGCTTTTATGTACATCAAAATGAAACGTATGGCCCCTGGTGACTGAAAGCCTTCATGGGCTCGCAGCCTCTCTCTAACCTCCCTTCATGCTGTGTGGTTCCAGGGGCTCTTCCTTTCCAAGTCAGAATTCATATTCCTCCTTTGTGACAGTACAATCTGCTCAAAGTAACCCAGATAAAATGGGGTTCCTTCTAGTTCTTATGGCGGTTTAAACAATTTTAAAAGGATGTTATCCTTCTGTTTCCAATAATTTTCACTTTCCTCCCGTGTGCTAGGGATATTCTGTCACCTTTTACTTTGGGCATTGTCTTTGGGGGGGGGGGACACCAAGTGCCAAATTTGACATTTGGAAGTATTTTTGATAAAGTAGGCAATTTCCAACTGTAAGTGAAAGGCCACTGAAAAATCTTTAAGATACACTTAAAATACCCATTAGCAGGAGAAGGATCGTACCCAGGGTTAGAAATTACAGGAAAGACAACTTGTAAGCATTACCATTATGAAGCTGAGTGCCTAAGGCAATGTTCCTGACCACCACACAAGTCAGTGATTTGCCTCTAGAGTCTGTTCCACACCTCCATAATAGGCCTAGAAGCTACAGACAATTAATTATTAGATTATGTAACTCCCACTGCTAAAAGTTAGCGGAACATTCTATGGTTTTACTGAAAGTGTGCTGCTTTTCAGCTAGGGGTGCAATTTCATCAGCTCACTCATCTGCATCTTTGTGCTACTTAATCCCGGCTTCCTAGGGTTTTTCTTTAATTGGCTCAGCCATCTTCTGCCCTCAATCAGCCTGATTTTATTCTTGGGTTCCGGAGAAATGACTGAATCTGAAAATTGTGGTACCAAAGTCATATGGCACTGTCAGATGTATTTATCCATCTAAAACTTCTATATTTAGAGGGGCTGTCTTTCTGTGATTAATGAAGGCACATCTCCGCAAGCTTTTAAAGTCTACACTATGCTGGGGAGGTCCTAGAGGAACCACTCACAACACCAGAGTTAAGGTATGGCAGCCAGCATTTATGGTGCTAGGGAAAACAAACTGGTCAAAGAACCAAAAGACCTGACTTGGATACAATCTATTTGACCATATGTCTTTTCAGGCAATGCCATCACTCTGAGCCTCCCTCAGTTTACTCATCTGTAAATTGGGGATGAAACCACCTACTTCAAAGAGTTTTAGTCAGGGAAAGAGTGAAATAACAAATGGTAAAATGCTTTGCAAATTACAAATGCTATAGAAATTGAGGGATTAGAGTATTATTGGTATTCTCAAAACCTACTTTCCTTATCATGGTAGCAGGAAATAGCTCTTAAAAACTTGATGATGTTTTTATATTAAAAAGTTAATTAAGAAGACCTTCATTAACATGTGCAATCCAGTTCACTGTTCTAATTGGTTCACCAAAATTTCTGTTGTAAAATAACTTGGAAGAAACCACAATAAAATCCTGAAAAAATGTTATTTATAAAGCATCAAAATATATCGAGGAATAACCAAAAGATTCATGGTTCAACTCAGCTGTCTGCTCCTGATGATTATCTGCCACACTGATTCAAGGATACTATGCCACCTCCAAGGTTTCAACTATCACCTCTGAAAAGAGAACACTTATGGGCATATGCTGCCCACTCCTTTCTCCTAGGCCTTAACTCAAACGCTTCGAATCATCTGAGTTCCTGACACTTACCATTCTAAAACTGAGTTCACATCAACTGTCTGCATTTAGACTTGCCTATTCTTTCATCAATGGCATCATCAATCTCTCAGTCACCCAGGTTAGTACTTCATTCTTTCTTCAAAATATCTTCCATGAATTATTTTCTTCTATTCTGACCATTAAGTGACCAGTGTGCCTTTATCATCTCAATTCTAGGCTAACAGATATGTTTCCTTCCTCTTCATCTCAGAACCCCCAAATCCTATCCGTAAGTGCAGGATTAATGTTCTTAGAAACCCCACTTGCAGGTATCACACGAATAATCAATACCCCAGTGCCATGGCAAGTTTTTAAATCCCACTCTAAGTGGTTTTCCTTGATTGAAGTTACTCAACAGCAGCATGTTTCCAAGCTTTAATCAAGTGCAGTTAGGCTATGTCAGTAATATGTAACTAGGTATCTCCGAATCAGTAAAAATACTTAACATGGTACTAAAAATAACTGCAAATCAGGGCTTCTACAAATATTACTATGTGCACAAGACGTAAGTGACTGTTTCGTAGGAACTCACAGTAGACAGTTCCCTGGAGTTCCCCAAGAGCAGCATAAACTGGGATTACCAGCCTGTCAGAGATGTGAGATCAACATGTACCAGCGAAAGCAGCAAAGGAAATACCTAGTTCTGGTCTTAAATAAATTAATATTTGTCCAGCACTAAAGTTTCCCAGGACATGAGGCTTTTAACTTTAAAACTGGGGGAATCCTAGGGCGCGTGGGTGGTTCAGTTGATTAAGCAGCTGACTCTTAGCTCAGCTCAGGTCTTGATCTCAGGATCATGAGTTCAAGACCCACATTGGGCTCCATGCTGGGCATGCAGCCTACTTAAAAAAAAAAACAAAAGTGGGGGGAGATCTCAGGCAAACTGGGATAAGTTGGTGATCCTGGCTAAGAACAGAGTGAGGCAGACCAAGCTGAAGGAGAAGCACAAAGCATAATCAAGTTAGGGAAGTCAAAGCCATGGGGAAGAGGGCCAGAGTTACAGTGCAAAGGCCTAGGACCAGTCACAGGGACCATATTTGGCCACAGCTTACTATTTCAAACGCTTTACCTCCCCAGCCCACAGCTGTACATAATGAGTCTTAATTCAGTCAAGTGTATGAACTGCCATTTGACACTACAGGACGTTCCAAGTCTGTGTGTTCATCTGTTTGGTTCATTCCAGGACAAAATTCCAAGCGCATCCAAAGTGCACATAGAAAACTCGATTTTATAAGCCACAAACCCAGGTGTGTATGCAATGTAACTATCTTAATTTCCCTTAAACTAAACTTAATTTCTCCTTTAAATCCCCAATTCCAGTTAATAGCAAACAACTTAATTGAGTCACTTCAAGTAAATGCAATTTAATTAGTGATTACTCAGTTATTTCTGATTTAAAGTCTGTCAACTTGGAATGAGACAGCCAGGTCTTTTCTTCTTTAAGATCTTCTGACCTCTCTAGGGTTTCTGGGTTTCGGGGGTTAAGACCTAAACCTCCTCTCAAATTTGAGCAAGCAAGAGAATCACTGGGAGGGCCTGTTGATTACAGATCACTGGCAATGGCCCCACAGTTCCAGATTTGGTACATCTGGAGTGGGATGCCCGAAAATGTGCATTTCTAACCAGTTCCCAGGTGATGCTGATGCAGTTGGTCTCAGGGACCATATTTTGAGAGCTACTGGCATACATTCAGAGGTCCTCTGGGTGACTTCAGCTCCTCATTAGTTCTTCTTCCATTCTCTGAATTGTCTCCCTGAGAACTCCGGAGAACTCTTGATCGCTCCATTTGACAAGAAAACAATTGCCAATTGTTTGGGTGGAATGAATGCCTTACCTGTGTAGACGTGGGGATAGGTCAAAGAGTATGACACAGGGAAACATGGGGCTGACATGCGGTTGCAGGAGCACTTCAGCTAACATCTCAAAATTATCATTTTGCTACGTCTACAGTGTTATTCTCTCAGCACTATACATAGAGGTCCCTTGGATGGATCCTACAGCTTAAGTATTAGTGTCGAGTGGGAAGGAAAATGACTTGACCGGAGTCCAGAAACTTCTAAGTCAGGCTTTACCTCTGAATGGTCGGCCATGTGTCCTTGGATAAGTTTTTTAAATTTATCAGCTCTGTTTCCTCATCTATTAAATAAGGCTGATATCATCCTACCTGCCAAGGCAATCTCACAGAATAATCTGCAAGACTTAAGGGAATATTTGAAAACAATTAATGGTTATATTTAAGGTGAAATATCTGTTATCATCCACATAACTTCTCATCAGCCTAAATAGTTAACTCTATAAAAACTGGACATATGTGGCAAAAAAAAAAAAAAATATATATATATATATATAAAATATAAAATGTGGTTTTCATATATGTTCATATGTATGAATACAACAAATATATATGCTATATTATAATATGGTAGTATATATAACATAATATATAATCATATAGCATAACTATGTGTGTAATATACACACATACAATTTTAACATTCACAATACTACTGATACTGTCAGGCACTCACCAGGGTGAGCTAAACTCATGGGCAGTAGGAAATTGGAACCAGCCGTGTTCACGTCTTCCCAACTGTACATTTAATGACATTAAGCTGGCAGTTTGAAATCAACAAATGCTACAAATCAGGACTTGAGTGTGGCCTATTTATTTTCAGAGAGCTAGTTGTTAAACTTTTACCAGCATACCACTGCTTACAGCACACACACTGTGTCTTTGAGAGGTATATTTCCAATGTCAGTTTGTGAAAAAGCAATAAACATGTTATTTTTCTTTTCCTTTTTATACCACATAAAAATGTTATCATTTGAACCAAACATATTAAAATACATACAAATATGATGTTTTACCAAATTCTTTACCTGCAGCATTGATTTTCAATCTAAAAGTGGGATAAGAATCATCTGGGATATCTGTTTAAAATGCAAATTTCAAGGTCTTACCCCTCAGTAATGTTAACAATAGGTCTGAAGAAGGATCCCAAAAAGGCATTTTTTATAAGCTCCAGGGGTATCCCAAACAAGTGGTCCTGAGATGTCACGCAGATCTATGGATAAAACACAAACCCCACATTCTGGCTTTCAAAGCCCTCTACCACCTGGTCACAAAATTCCTTCTCCTCATCTCCAACTGCTCCCCAGTGTGTGCCTGTGCTGAACTGAAAAGGTACCCTCACTGTCCTACAACACCATCTTGGGAATTTTGTTTTACCTATTTGCCAAGTTTCCTACAATATGGCTTGAAAGCTCTCCAGTGCAGACCCTGAGTTGACAAGAAAAAAGATTCCATAGCCTTTTATACTAGCAAACTTAGCAACTGTTTGAAGCGTACATGTTGGCAATGAGTCAGGACCAACTGAAATCTTGCAAGAAGTGGAAGGGAAAGGGGTCAAGGGAGAAGGATGAAGGTCTGTGCATACATCACTCACCCACAGACTACAGAATGCTAAGCATTTTGCCTAAGCAATTTCTCTTTAGTCACAAAATCTTACTATATAAAAATAACTTGTTTTATAAATTAGCTGTCAAGTCCTTGGAGAAGCCAACCATGAACAATTTGTTGTTGGTTATATTTCCATTATTGTCACCATTTAATCCATAGTTTAGTGATTAATGGTTTTCTAAGAAAACTTGTTTGAAGTATAAAGAATGAAATCCGTTAAACCAAGTATGACCCGAAAAGATTCATTTGTCTTGGGGGTCTCATCAGGACTGAAACTGCCAGGGCATAATTAATGGTCCAAGAGATGAAACAGGACTCCTGTTCTGTCATGTCTCCTCTACTGAAGTCTTAAAAATGAAAAATAATGAGTAAAGGTGTAAAACAAATTGCTTGATATGCCAAGAAGCAAAATAATCCCATTAAAATAATTAGAATTTCATTGCAAATTATTAGACACTGCTGCTGCATTGGAGAAAAAGCTCTGTCTCGGGTGATCCCCTGATATATATATATATATATGTGGGCATCATTTATGACACTGGCATTTGAAAGATGTACTTTTTGAAGCTTGATAAGCCTCTAGACATGCTTCTCTCAGAATTAAAAGGCTGCTTTGGGCAATAATCTTTCAAAAGTTCTAAACTATTGACAAAATTTATTGTTTCTTTAATTTAATTAAGAGCCTCCTACATATCTGAAAGAAGAGTAGAGAACTCAAAACTGAATCTATATTATAGGTCTGTGATCATAGGTTCATAGAAATTATGTATGCAAGCATACCAGACTGGAAAAGGCAACAGAAAATGATGACAGTAGTTGATTTGTTCAGGGACAGGACATTGGGTATTAAATTTTCCACTGTGCAACAAATATAAATTAAGAATGCTAACAATAACTCGACTTGACTCTATGGCACACTGGGTCAACAATCAGTGTCCCTGAATGGTTAACCATTATTTTTTTTAAAGATTTTATTTATTTATTTATTTGTCAGAGAGAGAGAGAGAGACAGAGCACAAGGAGGGGGAGCGGCAGGCAGAGGGAGAAGCAGGCTCCCCGCGAAGCAAGGAGCCCGATGTGAGACTCGATCCCAGGACCCCGGGATCATGACCTGAGCTGAAGGCAGACACTTAACTGACTGAGCCACCCACGAGTCCCAACCATTATTTTAATCCAATCTGATTTAATGCAACATAATATTTTTGAGCATCAACTATGGGAAAGGCATTTTGCTAATACCATGAGGAAGAGAGTCAAGGATTCCTGAGAATCCATGCCATCAGGGAACTTGAAATCTAGTGGGGAATAAAAACATGAATAGAAATGAATAGGACAGAAAAGTAAAATATGGAGCAATCTGGAAAACACTAGGGAGGAAGTGATTAGTTCCAAATAGGAAAATTAGGTGAAGATTTTACAGAAAAGATAGCAATAGAGAGAAGACTGTAATATTCCTAAGATGTGGAGGCTTGTAACAGTGGTGGAAACGTGATCTCAGGAAGTATAGGGACTATAGTAGCAATAAGTGAAAGAGGTTACAATCCTACTGTGTACTACCTATACTGTAACCCTGGGGGCTCTTGGTTTTATAACCTCTAGCAGCATGCTTGGCAAATAACAGGCACTCAACATATTTTGGTAGAAGACAGTCAAGCCCCATGATAACAGGAAAAAGAATACCCCAGCCAGGAGAGCCATGCACATCTAAGATTCTACTTAGAAGATAACTAGTGTTTTAAATGTGAAAGTGTAGGCTAAGTCTCATTTTATATATATTTAAATGTCATAGCTCATAATTATGATAAGCAAGCAGTACAAATCACTAAGGTCCTCATTATTTTACCTTTAATGGAAATTAACTTGCTCTCATTTTGCTATTATAAAAATGTTATCTAATTTATCAATGTGCGTATTTCCATATGTTCATATATGATTTTACATGTTTCTATCAGTTTTAAGAAGGGAATACAAATACTTCTTTGATCCCTAAAGGATAAGAAAAACTTATAGAGAATAGTACACTCAAATCAAATAGTACAATAGTTCAATTAACAAACACCCCTGGAAGAGGGTATCTAAACCAAAGCAAATGTAGTGAAAAACACTGTATTTCCTTCTGCATACATTTCTCCCATTCTCTAGCTTCTAATTCATATACAGAGGCTCTGGGTCCTCACCTACCATGCACCCATCAAAAAATTAAGAATCACTACTCTTACCATTCCACTTTAACTATTACCCAATCACACTGAAATTAACTCAAATTATTTTTATTTTTAAAGGTCTTTAATCAGAAATATTTTTTTATTCCTAATAAGGAAAGGCATTTTCTCATTCTAAAGGACACCTGAATAACATCTGAATACTCAGGCTATCTACTAAGCCTACTTAGCGGGTTCATAGGTGGTCCTCAACACTAGCTTATATGGTATTCCTTCTTTGGGAGGAGGGCACAGCTCCATGTGAGGGGGAGATATTCGGATGCCAATGAATTACCAATGAATTACCTGATGAATCTGTGCAGTGAAAAACCCTGCACAGCTGAACACAGCAGTCCTACCTGAAGGACAATCTACTTTAATTCTTGTAGGATGACTTGGGGAGGGAGGCACAGAGCACATCTCCATAAGTCACAATGGCTCCTTGCTCTTCTGGGACACTGGCTGAGGCTGTTGGAAACTTCAGGGAATAGAAGAGCATATGTTACATCTAAAGTGAGCCTACATCACCCCAACAAAGGGCTGTCTGCCAGCAGGTCCCTTCCCTCTACGCTTGTCCCCAATGGATTTTCCTTTCCCAAGTATAAACCAAGGCCCAGCCTTCACCCCCTTTAACCTCAACTGTTGAAGATTTTGCTCAAGGTATTTTTATTGCCATTTAAATTTTCTGTCCTGTACTCTTGCTTATCTGGAATGCATCCTTCCGCTTCCCAGATTATTTCTGCCTGAGGTTATGAAGTCTCTAACAAATAATTATGTTGTGGGAATACACTGATTTCATTAATGGAGCTATTACTGCACCCAGTAAAAATGTTGATGATGATAGGACTTTTAAACCAACTTTTAAAACCACTTTTAAGAGTTTTGTTTATTTGTGCAAGATCTTTACCTACCTTCAAGAGAAAATTTGAGATGGCTTAAAACACAAAAGCCCAAAACCCATTAACACTGCTTACAAAACTTAAGTCAAACAATAAAGAAGAAATGACATAAGAAAACCCAAACTGTGGAACCCCATTTGAGCACAACACATAACTGTGGTAGCTCAAAAAAAAAAAAACTATTAAGTCATTTAGAGTGAATGCTATTCTGGTGCTGTGATCAAAGAGGAATTCATCACATAAATCTTTTTGTATAATTCACCCGGCAACATAGTGAGTAAGGTCTCTAACAGCAGCTTTCATAAGTCCTGCAAAGGCATCTTGCAGGGTCAGCTTCGTGGACATGCGACCCAGGCAACTGCACAGCACCTCAAGATTGGAAGAGCCCTACATCTGCTTTAGTGCTCTGCTGTGGTTGTCTTAAAATTCTTTATTTTTTATAACAAGGGTTCTCACATTCTCATTTTGCACTAAGCACTGCAAATTACACAGCCCATTTTGTCACTTTCATACAGCTTCTTCGATCAACCCCTAAATTTCTTGTTTGAGGATATTCCTCCTTTGGCAATATAAAGCACAGTATTTGCAGAATTGATCCTATGTTTTTCTCAGTGTTGAAAATAAATCGCATGGATAAAGACCCCCCCCCAACAAACACCGAAAGGTAAGTCTTACAAACACTAAACATAAAGAATAGACTTCTCTTATTTTGGAGAAAGAAGAAAAGCCACTATTTTTCTCCCTTCATATATTAAGCTCAAGACACCTTTCAACAGAAATAATGTATTTCCTGTGATGTTTTTTAGATGTAGTTAAATGTCTCAGCTGTAAAATCTGTAAACAGACTTCTGGTTTAAAATCAATCACCCTAAAGTTAGATGAAGTATAACTTCATCAAATTAAAAAATTTTATAGCTGAATTGTGCCTTCCATGATTTCCCCCTTCATCCTATTGTCTTAAGAAAAACATTTTTAATGTGTTCATAGAGAAGTAAAATATCCTCAGAGGGCATTTTGTATCTGACTCTTACTCGTTCCTACCAGAGGGATGGACTCTTCGCTGATTCTTTATGAATTTTTGTGTAGAGCTGAAAGATATCTTTCCCATATAGAACACATC
The DNA here is from genome assembly GCF_054177405.1 of Leptonychotes weddellii. Taxonomy (NCBI): domain Eukaryota; kingdom Metazoa; phylum Chordata; class Mammalia; order Carnivora; family Phocidae; genus Leptonychotes; species Leptonychotes weddellii. The sequence goes on from NC_138380.1 coordinate 51,393,491, forward strand.
GAGTAAAACAGAGCTTGGCAGCTGCTGTCCATGTGATTGATGAAAACGGCTTCTGCAGGTAATCACACTAAAGGCCTCTATTAGCACATTAAGTACAGCACCAGAACTGGTGCTATTGGAACTTACTCCAAGGTACCATGATCCCAGCAGCCCTCCATCCTAGCTTAAACCACCACAGCCTTCCAAACACGGCCCTGGCACAAGAGACATGCCACTGGGCAAGACATCTCAGTTTGCCTGCATCTTAGAATCGAAGTGCATTCTGCAAGAGCATCATCACCACACCATGTATACGTGATGTGGTGAAATCACAATGGAAAGAAGCGGGGGAGGTTTCCTCAAGAATGTAACATTCAAACTTATTTTAAAATATTTAGTTTTATTATCAACTCAGAATTTCACTTAAGAGGTGCAGGCTTATGTATGAGGCTAGAGGTGGATTAACTATGAATTAATGAAGCTTAAGTTCAGGGCTCCTTACTCGCCTAGGCACTTCCCAAGACTTTTTCACTCATTTTATTTGTAATTTTGTATCCTTTCTCTTAAAAAGGATCCCCAAACTATACAAGATCCACAACCCACAAAACCTAGGTCCTCCTCTGCATGGGTCATATTGACTTTTGACTCTCCTCAGAGTCCCTCTCAGAATGACAGGCTCACACAACTACATGCAGTTAGTTAACAGACTAAACTCTCCCCCTGAGCTCAAAGTCTTTGTGCTAATTCCACAGCCTTCCCCTAGTAAAAATATAAAGATAAGGGCAGGAGGGCACATGCATTTCCATGTCGATCCCAGAACCAAAGAGAGGGAAAGGGCCAAAAAAGAAGGTGTGCTGAGAAGGAAGAAGTCATGAGACTGCAGCTCCTTTCTTGAAGGAGAAGTAACTTCTCACTTCGTGGTCTCACCCCACAGCCAGCTTGAGATTTCTAGACAACCTCACTGGAGGGAAGGAAACATAATTTGCCTTTTATTTCTCTAGAAGTATTTCCTTCTAATATCACGGGTTTCCTTTATAACAGCGACAGAGAACATCGGGACTGTTGTATGGGTGAAATTGTATGTTAGGGGATGTGGTGTTACAAAAAATGGCTTTTAATCAAAGGATTTATATACCTATCACAAAAATGGAGTTTTAAGATTCATTTTCATAAGTTCATCTGCTTTATTTAACAGTGAACTTATTCATAAATTACAATGAAATTACTTAAAAAGATAATTATTCTTTATAGAAAATCACTTGGAAACAAAAATCACAAAATCAGAATAGAAATAGTGAAATATTTGAGTATTAAGCAGTCACCTTTATTCTATGAAAGTGTATGTGACTAAAAGTGGGTTTTTAAAGGTGTTGGCAATTCTTTTGCCACCAAACATTAACATTTCCACCAGATAAAAGCACAGTGATAAGGAATTGCAAGCTAAAGAAACTCAATTCACATGGATGCCACCTCTACCAAAATTTATTTTGATTTATTCTGGAAAGAAATGCAAATACATCTTTTGAGCACATATAGGCTAAAGATGATTGCCATGAGACTTAAATATAATTATTATAACACAAGGGAAAGTGAATAAAAATGTATTAGCACAGTGGCTTAGAAAATGAGACATTCAAAGCATATAATTCATCCAGTAAGCACTAGCAGGTCACACTGTTTCATATCAAGAGTGCAAACAAAAGTTCTCAAAATCTTAGGAAAAATTCTTTGAAAGCTATTATAACATTACATAAAAGCTGTAAAAATAATAATATAATATTTCTAATAAAGAAAAAATGACAGCAAGCAGCAGGCTGCATTGTGAGTTGATGCTGAGGGACCTTTGGCTAGGTAGTACAAGCTTATCTTTACGAAGAATTTTCTCATATAGATTTAGCAGTTTTATCAGATATAGTTCCAGGCTCTTTACTCGCACCAAAGAACAAAGTTGGTAACAAATTATGATCTTTTGAAATAGTTCAACCTTTAAACAGTTGTAGTTTTGCAGCATGTAAGAAAAACTGGTTGTACAATGCATTTTGGGTATGACTATGTACTTTTAGCATGTTCAGTTTCCATGAAAATGTGTCTTCTTAAAAATAAGCTTTTCCTTTGTTCTCCCATATAACAGAACACTCACAAGATATCACAGCATCTCACATTGAACTGTGAATTTTTATATGTTCTTTCAAAAAAGATTTTAAGTCTTTTTATTCAAATAATTGGATGCACCAGAAAACTAAGGAAAATACTCGAATATTAAAAAGTTTCCACCAGAAGGTGAGAGGTCTAAATAAATTTGTAGCAGCCCTAGCTTAACGTAAATTTGTTGATCAATATTTCACATATAAGGCATTCAAAACAGATCTGTGTGAATGCGCTCAACCAACCTTTTAAATATCTCTACTTGAGTATCTTGCCCTTCAAGGGCAAAATGTACAAAATTAGACTAATCTACACATTCCCAACCTTAAATATCCTTTCCTAACCAGGTCTCTCCTCTCCAGTTTTGCTTCCCTCCAAGTTATAGCCAGAATGATATTCCCAATCTACAAATCTGATTATGCTATCGCTCTGCTTAAAACACTCACCATGTTTCCAATTGCCCTTCATTCACCTGAATTTGGCTCAACACTCTCTGAGGTTTGCTCACAGCTCATATACCTCTCCACTCTGTCTCATAGTCTAGGCTGTGACCAGCCATGCTGAATTGCTCTGAATTCTATAGACGTATCAAAAATGTTTCTCGGGCGCCTGGGTGGCTCAGTAGTTAAGCATCTGCCTTCGGCTCAGGTCATGATCCCAGGGTCCTGGGATCGAGTCCCACATCGGGCTCCCTGCTCGGCAGGAAGCCTGCTTCTCCCTCTCCCACTCCCCCTGCTTGTGTTCCTGCTCTCGCTATCTCTCTCTGTCAAATAAATAAATAAAATCTAAAAAAAAAAAAAAAGTTTCTCATCCTGCCCTAAAACTCTTTCCCCAATACTAGCCCCTACTCCTGCATCTTAAATCTCACTTCCACTGAAGCCCTAAACTAGCTTATGTTCCCACAGCATTCCATACTTCCTTTTTCATAAACCCTAAGATAACCACACACTATTATTGTTCAGGAGGGGGATGCTTCTCTCCCCACTCTTGAAGTTTCTCTCACGTGGGAGGAGCTTCTAGTGTGACACTCTTACTCTCCCCCCAAAGATGGAGTGACTGACCTGGTGAATTTTAAAAGGGCAATGCAGTGTCTTTCTCCCAGGAGAAAAGAACCATTCTACCATTCAGAGGGCAAGTGCTTTGCTTCTCAATGATATTAACGTCACAGAGGCCAGGTGTTTCTCTCCATAGAGGAGCCTGTAGTTGCCCACCACTCCAGAACACTGTGACTAAATTTCTCATAGTATTAGAAAGGGTTTAGTATCAGGAAGCCCACTTGCCCCTTGATACAAGCTACACAGTCTCATACCATCTCTATCAGCATAAAGATGATAGTTTTGTTTCCCATCCACCATACTCTTTTCTTTCATTTCTCACTTTGCTCAGAAATCATACAGGGACAAGGAGAGATTTTTACTGGGAACAACCAAACCCCCAAATTATAATACCTATGTGCTGTTTTTGGTAATAATCTATAAGCTCTGAGATACGAGGAACACGTGTCTGGTTTACTACTGTAGTCCTTGCAACCTAGCAGGTGCCTGGCTAATAGTAGGTGCTCCATAAATTGTTGTTTATTGAATAAATGAATAAACAATTAGATGCCATCCTTCCATCTTATCTACTCTTCAGGTACAACTATTACCTCCAGGGAAGTTGTAGCTAGCTACTCTTAAAATATTTCTTGCTTTCAGATCCCATCTAACATTTTCAATCTAATAAATTTTAGACCCGTGACATCAATCTGATATACTTTTAAAATTTTTATTAATAGCACTCTATTGAAATAAAACCTAAATTGGAAACAGATGAGCTAGCACATTAAGAATTCACTAATTTGCAGTTCGTTTTTATCCATTAGTTCATTGCAGGAAAAATCACACATTTAAAAAATAGTTCAAACAGCAATTTCACCAACATTTTAGCCTTAAACTTCACATACTCTAAATTTATCTTATCCAGGAACATATAATATAGACATGTTATGGTTAAATATAGTTCAAGATAGTTAAAAAGAGGCAAATTGGCATTTTGGAAAGTAGATTAATGGGTTAATGGATTATATTATGAGTCAAGTTAGGGTACATTGATTATATTTTGAGAGTTTCTAGAACTCTCTGATCTAATTTTAACATTTTTACTGAGCATAAGAACAGCTATTAATATTCTAAATATGTTTGCTCCTAAGTTTTATAAAATTACTATTCTGTGTTTAAATATATTGTTTTAAAAGGACCGATGTATTCCTGGATATGACTTCTTACTTAAAATAAGGAACAAAAAAATAAATAAAATTAAGGGACAAGTTTTCCCTTTGAGAAAACAAATCTATAATTTTTTATGAAACTTAACAGAAAAATATAAATCATATAATAGAATTAATCTGTCAGAGAATGTTTCTTTCCTGTAAAGTATCTTTTATTTTAAGTGAAGAATGCCTGCATAAACTAATTTGTGGCAACTTCATTTTTATTCATTCAATTATATTTAAAAGTCCATGTATATGCATGAATACATAATTAAACGTTCTTCTAAGATTTGTCTCTAGACTTGAAGTAAAAAATATATATATTCTCAAAAGTTGAGAATTATGATGCTACTGCATAAAACATAGTGAAGGATTATATGTCAATATCTTCCTTTTGTATTTATGACAAAAGGGAAAACATTCCAAAAAGAATTGTAAATGAAGATCTAAGTTGTACAGGACAGGAACAAAATGTGCAAATAAGCAGAAGTCTTTTGGCATGTATTTTTAAACAGGAGGTTTTGAAAACTCCAAATTTAGCTTCATAAAAAGAGGTAGTGCAAGTGTGAAGCATGTGGTCATTTTGGCATACTCTGTGTATAACTTCTCTCTTTACCTATATAAGGATATAATAAAGCTTCAGAAATGTGCAAAGCAGAAATCCTCCAGTCCTGTTTATTCACTTTCAGTCAGGTAGTAAAATATCCTAATGTTCCATGAAGAAATCTTCAAAATGCACTGCTAAAATAGCCTGCTAAAGAGAAATCAACAACTTCTTTATTTGGATACTAAGCAGTTTAAAGGAAAAGATCGCAGGGGTTTTGGGTTTTTTATTTTTGAAGACCAGTATATCTGCAAGGATCAGTCAGTTTTACTATATTTTCATCATCTTTACTTTGTTGCACTTTTTTCCTACTGTCATGCCCCCTTCTTCCTCTTCTATTCCCCATATCCTCCAACTTCCTTTCAAGCTTTTTTGGGGGAGGGTGTCTCAATATCCTTACTCTTTTTCAATTTCATCTCCTCTTTATTATCCTTTCTCCTTTTTCTGACTCTCTCTGGCCTTCTCTCACTACTATAATTATATTATATTTATACAGCCTCATATTTCTTTTAGAAATTCAACACTCACCATTCACTGCTGCTTCTACAGTTCTTGGCCACACTTTGTAAGGAAAATGTAAACTAAGGCCTCCTTCTTCCCGGTTGTCTAAGACAGCAGCAATGGAAGGAATGGCAAAGAGGTTCTGTGTGTGATGTGTGTGTGATGTTGCTGTGGCCCTCAATCTCAAGAGAATACCAAACTCTTCCTCTGACCTACATGTACGGCAAAAGCATCCACAACTGAGAAAAAAAAAATCACACTATTCAGGTAGACGTATTTGTGCTGACAATTTAAACATGAAATTCTGCCTATTCCAATGGTGCCACATGACATTCAGTTCAATTTTGAAGAACTCTGGTTTCTAAAGATCGTGGTTTCAAATTTAACTTGAAATGGATATACAGAATCCGAATCAACCAATAATTATCAGCGTATGAATGAAACTGGATTTTCAGATACTAACAGCTCATTAAGTAGAGTCTTTGACCACCAAGATACTGAAACCATTCCTTCCTCTCTGACACTGAGTATACAAAAAGAGGACACAGGGGTGCCTGGGTGGCTCAGTTGGTTAAGCGACTGCCTTCGGCTCAGGTCATGATCCTGGAGTCCCGGGATCGAGTCCCGCATCAGGCTCCCTGCTCGGCAGGGAGTCTGCTTCTCCCTCTGACCCTCCTCCCTCTCATGCTCTCTGTCTCTCATTCTCTCTGTCTCAAATAAATAAAAATTAAAAAAAAAAATCTTCAAAAAGAGGACACAAACTAACCTAATAATCATAAAGTAGAAATCAACTTGGTAAGTATTAATAACAAGTAACATACGCCACTGCCAAAATGGCATGCAGTTATAAATATGAATAACCAACACAATCAAGATTTAGCCTAGAAATGCACTTAACTAAGATGTTCAAAACCTAAATGAAGTTAATTGTACAACTTTACTAAAAACGTTAATTAAAAGAGGTACCATTTTCCTGAATAGGATGATTAATACTGTAAAGATGTTAATAGTACAAATGCAAACTATTTTGAAGAGAGACTTTATAAACTGAATTTAACATGTTGGTTCTGGAAGAAAAAGTATGTAATAATAATCAGGAAGAGTTTTAAAGAGAAAAAATAAACTAGACTTAATTTAAATAGTATGATACTAGTAGAGAAATAACATCATTATAATAGAGTCTACAAACAAACACAAGAATATATAAATTTAGCATAAGATAAAAGTAAAATCAAACTGCTCTTTTATTCCTCACACTGTTAAAATGATGGATTCCATAGGAATTATTAAAGTAGAAACAATGTAGGAGGTTTTGTTATTTATTTGTATCAGAAATCTTGGGGTTAGGGAGGTATCTGACTGCCTATATTTGAATTGTGATGCCATCAATTAAAGCTATATAATAACACTGAATAAGTTGTTTATCCATCATCTATAAAAGAAGGATTAACAGTATCTTATTCATAGGGTTGTTATGAGGATTGAATGAGAGCATGCTCATAAAGTGCTTAGGTGCCCAACAAACATTACTTGTGGTTTTTATTCTTAGCATAGGAACCAAAGCCAGAAACCATAAGCAAAAACAATGATAAACATGAATATATCAAATCTTCAAGGTTCTTTTGCAACAAGTATCACAATAAAGGTAAAATTCAAAGTATGTAATGATTTACAACATATATCAAGGATATATTAAAAGCTTTTTAAGGGACCCCTGGGTGGCTCAGTCGGTTAAGTGTCCAACTCTTGATTTTGGATCAGGTCATGATCTCAAGGTTGTGGCATAGAGCCCCACGTCAGGCTCCATGCTGAGCATGCAGCTTGCTTAAGTTTCTCTCTCCCTCTCCCAAGCCCATCACGCCCACCCCACCTTTCTCCCTCTCTCTCTTAAAAAAAAAAAAAAATTCTTTAAATCAATATGAAAAATAAACACCTTCAGAAAATTACGGCCAAATGTCATAAGCAAGCTGTTCCCAAGAGATATATAAAGGCCCCACAAACATATTACTAATAATCAAAGAAATATATATCTTTTTCTTTTCTGATTACAAGAACTGATTATTCACAGATTAGCAAAAACTGATTATTCACAGTACTGAAAAGACTAAAGACAAAAAGCTTTCTCATGCAATATGAGACAATAAATTGGTAAAACCTCTTAGAGAGTGGTTTATAAAGGTGTATGCATTTAAATATTTAAATTTAAATATGCACTACCTTTCCCTAACAGTTCTATTGGCATGAATTTCGCCTAAGGAAACAGAGAAGTACAAAAACATATAAAATAGGTATTTTTTCACCCTGTTGTTAAAAAAGCAAAACAAACAAATCAATAACCTAAGAGGTAAGTCTGTAATTACTAATGCAGAAATAGATCAACAGGTCAATATTCAGTAAGAAAAAACAAAGAATAGCATATGCAGTATAATCAATCTTATTTCAAACACATATAGCAGCAATATAGGATTGTAATTGCAGAGAAAAAGTTCTGGAAGAATATAGATTAAAAACTGTAATCAGTGGTCATCTCAGTAGGATAAGATTATAAGAAGCTTTCACTTTTTAATTTATACTGTTGAGTACTGTTTGAGTACTTTCCAACATTTAAGAGTTGCTTTTATAATAAGGAAAAAAAAGAGACCTTTCCATTTTGGAAAAAATAAAAGATAAAGAACTCTTAACAATTATTCTCCTAGTCTCAGATTCTCACATAATGCTAACAGCTACCTGACTTCTTAAAACATTTTTTGCTTAGGTTCAATAAGGTCCTTGTCAAGAATTAATAGATACTTAAGTGTTAACTTCCTCTTTAAAAGAATTGCAATTAGAAGAGCCACTTATAAAAGAATTCACAAGCATGTTTCTTAGAATTTAACTTGCAAGTAACATCTCCACTAGGACTTGAAGCCAAGAATTATAATCCATAACAGGCAGAGCATTTAAAAAAAAATCTTAGTAAGAAGGGGTCCAATTTAATTCGACTTTCAAAATGTTTTTTATACTTTAGAAGTGAAGAACTTCCCTACAGCCTAATAAAACCTGTGCTTTGCAGCATAATTTGTAGAAGGAGAAAAAATAATTTCTTCTCATTATATGTAAACGAATTCATTTCTTTCAAAAACTATAGTTATGTGGAAAGTTCGTAATTAGGATAGTAGAAACAAGATATTCTTTTTCATCAATGAAGAGTATTAGAATATTCTGGAGAGCAAATATTTTGCATTTTCCACGGTTTTTAAATTTTTTACTAAAGCAAGCTCTAACTATATTTAAATATGGAAGGCCACCACCCAATTTAGTGAACAATTTCACTTCCTCAGGAAGCAGAGGAACCAGCCCATATGACTAGATATTATACCCCTTAGAAAGAATTAAGCTGGATTCCTCCAAGAGAAACTAACTTCCCTATCTCTACGGCATAAAAAATGAACATTACTTGTTCTTAGTTTAGAACTCATTCCTCCTGCCAAAAATTGTACGTCCCCCAGATTCTCTTAGGAAGCATCATGTTGCAAAGCAGAGCATTCTACACCAACATTTACCAGATATCTAATTTTGAGAAAGTTTAATGTACACATCTGTAAAATGGGAAAACATCACCTGCTTTATAAGGATGTGTGAAGACTAAATGGGATGCTGAGGCTAATGCTAATGCAAAATACAACATAAGGACTCAAAATATGCTACTTCCCTTTCAGCTTATTTGTAGCCAGGATAATTAAGAGTGAGTATCCCTAGAAAGAAAAAAAAATGTGAAATATTACAGTAATTGTAATTGTATAATTATAGTTCTATGATTTTCGAAGAATGTGTCTTCTCAGCCTACTTGAAAAATAGGGTGCTTAAATTAAAAAAACAAAAGTGAAGTCACACAAAGGTAAGTGGTCACTGACCAACCACCTCACATTTTAATTTCCCTTTTTTTATAACAATTAATTCATAAAGGAACAAAAACAAGAACACACCACTAAGATCCAGTGTTTGGATCTGATCACCTGATTCCTGGTTTATTGGGCTAGCATCTTCCTATCTGCTGCATCACTTCTAGATCAAAGTCCCTCAAACCCTAGAATCATGACTTCTCTCCTGCTCCAGAAGCTTCAAGTGATGCTCTGATGTCTGCTTAAGTTCTTCTGCCTGATAATCAAGGTTCTGATCACACTTTCCCTCTCCATATTGAATCTCAAACAGATTCTCGAGTCGAGGTTAGGTCAGTTTACTCCAAGCAAAACACCACGTGGCTATCAGTTTCTGTGCAGGATTCATACCATCCCCAGATTTAGAACACTCCCTCCCTCTCCCTTAGTTTTGTGCAAGCCAATCCACTCTTCAAATCCAGTTCAAAACCTACCCCTCTCCCTCAACAAAATCATGAATGTGTATGTATTTACACATTTAGAGCCAGTTCCACAGAACTTATCACATCTACCAGTTTCATTTTTCTGTTCATACTATTAGTCTATGACTTGCTTTGCCTGGTATGGTCAGTTCGGAATAGAGTTGTGGCTAATATTATTCTATTTTGAATTCTTTAGAAAACTTTTATAAGGATAATAACAGCAAATTTCTTCATGGGTACAAAAAATAAGTATTTATCCATGTCTCCCCTCATCCATCACATACATTCTTGGTCAGAATTATGGCATAAATTTAGTATTCACCCAAAAAATCACTGAATTTTTCACTTTATGTCTTGTGAAAGGAAAATATCACTTTCCAAGGAAAGTATACATTTCTGTACTTATTCCTGTTACTTCATACATGCACCACGCACTGTGTGTGTCAGGCACTATGTAGATAGCATATAATATAATTTTGAAAACAATGTAGCAAAGGAGGCATTTTTGCTCCTTCTTTATAGGTGACAAGATGGAGACTAAAAGGGCCAAGGTCACAAAGCCAGTAACAGACCTGCCCATCAAATAAGTCCCTTCAGATTGCATGGTCTCTCCCCTACACTTTGCTTCTGCCTCATCAGACAATGTGTGCTCATATTCAACCCTAGCTCACTATCTCCGCCTCTTAATAACATTTAAAGTTTCAAATCAATTATTATCAAAAGGAAATTTTTTTGAGATCCAGAAAACTATTCAAGGGGTCGATTTTTTGTACATCACTGAGAACACCAGTGATAGGAAAGTGCTGGGCAGGAAGACTTTTCAAGTAAAAACAGCCATGAGAACGCTGAGAGTGCTTTCTTTTTCTTTTCTTTTTTTTTTTTTTTTAAGACTAGACAAGTCTCAATTATGCTTTTAGCCCTGGACAAATGTTCTTCGACACTCACCAAATTTTGGCAGATGGCTGACAACAAAAGTAAAAAAAGCATCTTTTCTCACTCTTAACCCATTATTCCAGCAAATGTTCAAACAATAAAATATATAAGTTAGGGAGGCTTTAGTAACCATCAAAGTCATCAGTATTTTCAAAGTGCCTCAGTCATCTAATTATTTTCCAGTATTTCCAAGCTCACTACAGAAGAGTCCCATTGTGTAGCCCTAAAGCAAAAGTCCAATGAAATATATTTTCAAAGAAAATAAACACAACATTTTTTAAGGAGAATTCCTTGTATCTTTAAAAGTAATTATAAGGAAGATACACTTTTAAAAATAAAGGAGACTGTACCTCTGGAACAAATAATACATTATATGTTAAAAAAAAAAAAAGAAGAAGATATTAGGAAGGGAAAAATGAAGGGGGGGAAATTGGAGAGGGAGATGAACCATGAAAGACTATGGACTCTGAGAAACAAACTGAGGGTTCTAGAGGGGAGGGGGTGCGGGGATGGGTTAGCCTGGTGATGGGTATTAAAGAGGGAACATTCTGCATGGAGCACTGGGTGTTATGCACAAACAATGAATCATGGAACACTGTATCAGAAACTAATGATGTAATGTATGGTGATTAACATAACATAATAAAATTAAATTAAAAATTAAAAAATAAATAAAAATAAAGGAGAAAAATAACACACAGATTCAGAGATAAGGCTGTCAAAATAATTCTACCTTATTAAGTAATTCAGTAATGAAAATTAAAACTATAATTAGATACTATGTTCCCTATCAGGCTCCTTTTATTTTTCAAATATAGCAGCTAGTATTGATAAGCAGATTAAGAAGCCAGACACTTTTTTTTGTTATGTCAATAGGAGCATAAATTTAATACAAACTTCTGGAGAATATTTTGGCAGTATGTGTATAAAGCCTTCAAATGTTTATATGCCTCAACCCAGCAATAACATTTTTAGGAATTTATTTTAGGTAAATTGTAGATGATGTGCTCAAGAAGTTATGGGCAAAAAAATTAAAATAATTTATAATAGTAAAATACTCAAAATGACCTAATTCTATAACTACATCAGTAGATTATTGGAAATAAATTATGGCATGCCCAAAGAATGGATGCTAAGCAAACATATAAAAATCCTATTTTAGAAACACTATTTCATAACATGAAAATTGTTTATGATCTGCTATTATGTGAGAAAAAGTTAAAAACAGCATGTACCCTAATTTGTTCTTTAAAAATGTTCAAGGTCATATCTGCATTGGGAGGGGAAAAAAATAAGACCCTGAAGATCCACTATGTGTGGATGGTAGACTAAAGATAATTTTTATATCCTGAGGTATGTGTGATGACTAGATTTCAAGGACACCCAATGACCCCCACATCTGGCATTCACTCCCTTGTGCTGTAAACTCCCACAGTGTATCAAGGTTGGTAAGGTGGGATCCCAGGAGGGATAGTATGTCACTTCTAAGGGTAGTTCATGAAGATATTAGAGCTTCTACCTCAAGTCTCTGGGATCACTCCCTCTGGGGGAAGCAAGCAGCCCTGTGGAGAGGTCTACATGGCAAGAAACTGAGAACTTCTGCCAACAGCCAGTGAGCAACTGAGGCTCCAATCAATAGACATGTGAGTGAACCATCTTGGAAATGGGTCCTCCAAACCTTGCTCAAGCCTTGCTCAAGCCGTCAGATGATGACAGCCCTCACCAAGAGCTTGATTGCAACTTCATAAGAGATTGAGCCTAAAAAGCCCAGATAAGCCACTCCCACATTTTTGACTCTCAGAAACTGTTGAGAAAATAAATGTGTGTTGTTTTAAGTTGTTAGATTTTAGAGTAATTTGTTACACAGTAGTGGCAATTAATTGTGTTTCTCTATATATTCCAAAATTCCTTGGATAACTTGTACTACTTTTAAAATTAGAAAAAAATGCCATTTTTTAAAAAAAATTTTTAATTTTAAGATTTTATTTATTTATTTGATAGAGAGAGACATAGTGAGAGAGAGAACACAAGTGGGGGGAGGGGAAGACGGAGAAGCAGGCTTCCCACTGAGCAGGGAGCCCGAAGTGGGGCTTGATCCCAGGACCCTGAGATCATGACCTGAGCCGAAGGCAGACGCTTAATGACTGAGCCACCCAGGTGCCCCCAAAATGCCATTTTAAAACATCAGACATTGTCAATATAATCCTGATACAGATTTTAAGATTAACTTCAGTGTCAAGTTTTCAAGCTAAATGTTTCCAAAGGATCCTCACACAGGTAACACCCGTACGAGTCCAGCAGCAGAGAGGTCTTTCAAATTGAATTCTCCAACAGCAAATCTGAAAGCCTAAAAAGTCCTTTGCAAATAAAGAATAAAAATAAGTTAACTAAATATTCAATGAAAATATGCAAGTAATTTTTTAAAAGAGAATAAGCTAAATCTAAGGAAAGTGGAGAAAAGAAACACCAAATATATAAGCAATTATTTTTTTTTCTTTATTAACATATAATGTATTGTTTGTTTCAGAGGTCCAGGTCTGTGATTAACAATCTTACACAATTCACAGCGCTCACCATAGCACCTCCCCTCCCCAATGTCCATCACCCAGCCACCCCATCCCTCCCACCCCCCACCACTCCAGCCACCCTCAGTTTGTATCCTGAGATTAAGAGTCTCTTACGGTTTGTCTCACTCTCTGGTTTCATCTTGTTTCGTTTTTCCCTCCCTTCCCCTATGATCCTCTGTCTTATTTCTCAAATTCCACATATCAGTGAGATCATATGATAATTGTCTTTCTCTGATTGACTTATTTCGCTTAGCATAATACCCTCTAGTTCCATCCAGGTCACTGCAAATGGCAAGATTTCATTTTTTTTTTTATGGCTTAAGCAATTATTTTTTAAAAATAGTAGAACATGTACATTCTAGTAAATAAACCCAAAGGTATTTGGAGAGAGAGAGAGAGAAGAAAAAGCTAATCTTTGCTCTCAGGACACAAAGACCAAAAAATAAAATGAGAGATAAATCCACTACTACCAGGGGCACCTGGGTGGCTCAGACCGTTACGCTTCTGCCTTTGGCATAGGTCATGATCCCGGGGGATCCTGGGATTGAGCTCCAATGTGGGCTCCCTGCTCCACGCGGAGTCTGCTTCTCCCTCTCTCTCTGCCCCTCCCTCCCGCTTCTGAGCTCTCTCTCTCTCTCAAATACATAAATAAAATCTTTAAAAAAAAACACTACTACAGAAAAAATTAAAGAATTATAAAGAGTGCTATGTACAGTTTGCTGCTAAAAAACTTTTAAGTTTTGTAGTGCCTGGGTGGCTCAGTCAGTTGAGCATCAGACTCTTCTTGGTTTCAGCTCAGGTCATGATCTCTGGGTCGTGAGATGAAGCCCCACGCAGAGCTCCTAACTCAGCTGGGAGTCTGTTTGAGATTCTCCTCCCTCTCCCTCTGCCCCTGCACCGCCGCCCGGCTACTGCCCCCCACCCCCCACCGCCCCCGTGCGCATGCTCTCTCAAATAAATAAATAAATCATGTTTTTTAAAAAAAGCAAAAAAAAAAACAACAAAAATGTTTTTAAAAAATTTTTTAAGATTTTATTTCATTGGAGAGAGAGCGAGCACAAGCAGTGGGTGGAGCAATGGGAAAGAAGAAGTAGGCTCCCCACCGAGCAGGGAGCCTGATGATAGGCTCAATCCCAGGACCCCGGGATCATGACTTGAGCAGAAAGCAGATGCTTAACTTACTGTGCCATCTAGGCACCCCTTAAAAAATTTTTTTTTCAGTTTCAGCAAGATTAAAAGATTCTCCCAGAGGAGAACGTACATTAAAAGAGACCAACAATTCTAGAAAAAAGGAAAGTAAACAACTATTGCCAAATAAAGTTTCCAGGCCGTGATGATTTTAATGTTAGTTCTTTAAACACTGAAGGCACAGAAAAATGTAGGGATATTTTTTATTTTTTTTAAAGATTTTATTTATTTATTTGACAGAGAGAGACACAGCGAGAGAGGGAACACAAGCAGGGGGAGTGGGAGAGGGAGAAGCAGGCTTCCCGCTGAGCAGGGAGCCCGATGCGGGGCTCGATTCCAGGACCCCGGGATCATGACCTGAGCCGAAGGCAGATGCTTAACCGACTGAGCCACTCAGGCGCCCCGTGGGGATATTTTTTAAATCCATTTTAGGGTGTTCAAGGAACCCTCACCTTTCTGCTAGCTGATATGGTAGCCTGTATGTTAGAAAAAGGTCCCTTCCTCAAGATACTTTACTACCTTCATCTGCAAAACTACCATAGCTATTCAAGGAATGATATGATAGGTGACAACGTGCAGGTTGTACGATCATAAATGATTTGTCCAGTAACCCTTACACTGTACCTGGAAAAGAGCTGACAAAACAGAAAACTACAGATACTTTTTATGAACACAGAAGCAAAAGTGTTAGATGAAATATACATCAAACACAGCAGGGTATTAAAATAATAATAAAACATGTCCAGTTGAGTTTATTTCAGGAACTCCAGAATGATTTAATATTAGGAAATCTACTAATAAATTTATGACATCAATAGGTCAAAAGCAATTAAAACAGAACACTCCCTCAAAAAAAAAAAAAAAAGGTAACTATCTGGGTATGTGTCTCTGGGCTAGCAAACCAGGATAGTTTAATGTAGAGTTAGCACCCTATTAGGCATTTAACAGAGTTGTTTTCATTAGTCGGATATACATACACCCATCACTAACATTAGAACGATAGCATGATAGTCTTACCAATGCAATAAAAAAAAGAGCTAAGATTTATAAATACTGGAAAGGCAGCTTATATGTGCATATAATATTGCTGCTTATCTTTTTTAAAAAGAGATTTAACTTATTTTGCTTCTTTCTTTCCCTCTTCCCCTTTCCCTTGCTCGCTCTCTCTCACACACACACAAACACACACACACACACAACACACACGCATACATTCATACATCTCATACTGCTACACACCTAGAAATAAGATTATGGTTATCTAATGAAAAAAGAAAGGGAGAAAAAAGGTCTTCTGAAAAGGTGCAGGACAAAAGAAGCCTTAATGAAGAATTTACACAATTCTAGATAGCCATCTTACATATTAATGCGATATACCAAGATGAGTGATTTCTCTATTTCCAAGGAACGACATGTGTTTCAGAAGTGGTCTAAATATGTATTTCTATGATTGGCAAGAAGAGCTCGGAATATGCCAGTAAAGCCCAAGGGTCTATAAAATACATTTCCAGCCCGATACAGGTCTATTCTTCAAGAAGACAAAAGCAACAAAGTCCCTCACTGGATAAAGCGAATAAAAGATTTCCCTTCATCTACCTTATTTTCCTGGGAGTCCTAACCTGCAAAAGTCAAAATATTCTGGGACCACATTTGGAAGTTCTAAGAACAAGGTACCCTTTTGGTGCCAAATGCCAAAAGCTCTTTGAGGAGGACACAGTCATTTCCTTTGATCCTCAATACTTCCTTATTAAATCATTTAAGTAAAACAGACAACTTATTAAGCTACTAAACCTTCATATAGTGAAAAGGGAATAATGCACCCCCATTAGGATAAACATAGATAAATTTGGCAGAGATCACTTTTCACGTATCCTTCGCCATTCCACAGCATCAGCTACAGGATCTCACACATTCACAGAAAACTTAAATATATTGACTAAAATCAGCCTATTGCATCGTTCCAAGTTATATCTCTCCACATAAAGAAAGGACTGAAACTCTCTCTAAGTGATTTATGTCTCCCATCTAATGACATTAAATGCTTTCTTCAAATGGGTCAAGCAGCATCAGATGGCACATTTGAATTTTTGTCTTAACTGGCTACACTATGTGAGATATGAAAAAAGGGGTTAACTCATTGTTTAAATACAGAATTTTATAAGAGAATAGAAATGATCACTTTACTACCAAGTAATATTTTTGATCCATATCACCCTTTCATTTCCAGGAAACAGAAAAAAAGATCAAGTGTTTCCTAACAGACAGTATAAGCCCTATAGTACTTAAGAACAAGCTTTTCTATCATTTTACATTCTCTTTTAAGAAAATATTTAATGGTTCCATATGTAAATAATTGTAACAGTATAATCTCCCCAAACAGCCAGAAATAATAAAATATTTTCCATGATCCTCAGTTTGCTTTAAGTGGACAGAACTACAACTAAGATGTCTTTATAAATAATGCTTTGCTTTATTTCCTGCTGCCTGTTACACAGCGTATAGGTATGAACTGCTGCATTCTTATTGAATTTCGTGATCTTATCACTTAGTTTGTTAAAGACATAAAAGCAGGATTTAGATTTGGTAAATTTGGTGAACATTTTCTTCCTATGCTGTTTCATATCACACAAGAACTTACCAGTTTCTCAAAGCACTTGGTATCAGTATCATTCTTAACTACATAGTCAAAAAGCACCAAAATGAGATTTTCCTCATTGATACAACTTTTAAAGTACATTAGTTACAGTGTATCTAATGAAGTGGAGTGAGAGAGATTAGACCTTTTTATGTATTAATCTGAGCTCAAAATAAATTCTAAGAAGCATCACTGTTATAAAAGAATGGACAGAGGCATGTTTACCTCTGAAAGAACAGCTATGGCTAAGTCAAATGCCCCTTTTCATAGCTTAATGGGTGGAATTAAAGAGCATGAGTCAGACAGACCATTAAAATAACAGTAGCTTCAAATTCTGACCCTGACACTTTCTGTATGATGTGAATAATTATACTCCAAAGCCATTGCTTCCTTATCTGTAAAAGAGGATAAAAATATATACCCTGTAAAAAACAAACTGAGGGTTCTAGAGGGGAGGGGGGTGGGAGGATGGGTTAGCCTGGTGATGGGTATTAAAGAGGGCACGTTCTGCATGGAGCACTGGGTGTTATACACAAACAATGAATCATGGAACACTACATCAAAAACTAATGATGTAATGTATGGTGATTAACATAACAAAAAATTAAAATATATACCCTGTAATGTTATGTTGCTGTGAGGCTTAGATGCAGTAATGTATCAAGTGATTAGCAGAGTTCCTGGTACTATAGAGTAAATAAACCTGCAGCTACTATTATAATGAAATTTATGTTCTAATATCACTAATCCTATAGATGAAATATGTTCTCCTCTTTAAACTGGGTAAGGAAGAAAACCATTTATGTGCTAAACTCACAGTGCTGGAAGGCCTGGAACTATGGAAAAATTATGACATAAGAGATCCTTCAGAGGTGCTCAGCAATCCATTATTTGCTGCCTGGTAGATATCCCAAGAAAGAGAGAATACTTCATCACATGTAATGGACAATCAAGGCTTCAAAATGCTTTACCAAGAGGTGGTGCCACCAGTGAAAAACAGAATTGCTAATTTCACATCTCTTAAAAGGAGGCTGTATCGGGCGCCTGGGTGGCTCAGTTGGTTAAGCGACTGCCTTCGGCTCAGGTCATGATCCTGGACTCACAGGATCGAGTCCCGCATCGGGCTCCCTGCTCAGCGAGGAGTCTGCTTCTCCCTCTGACCCTCTTCCCTCTCATGCTCTCTCTCATTCTCTCTCTCAAATAAATAAATAAAATCTTTAAAAAAAAAAAAAAAAAGGCTGTATCTGAGCTTAGGTCTTCAGAGTGTGAAGAGCCCAAACATTTAGCTTTGCTCTTTTATGTGAGTGAGAACTGGATGAAATTAGAATTCAGCTAATATTAGTGACTATGTTTACAGTAATCTTCAGTCAATGAAAATCAGTCACGGTTACATCATCTAATAAAGAAAATTCCTTCTTAAAGAATCCCAGTCATAAAAAGAAAATCTCAGAAACACCACATTACTAATGGTTTGTGGATAAACAGTAATTTAATAACTATTATTAGAGTTTATAGTAATTAGAGCTGTGTAGAAGGAAGTTAAAACTAGCCAAACCATCTTTCCACAGGTAAAACAAACATACTTATAAAATATGGAAAATTATGGTCCCTCACATATAGAGTAAATTTAAAGAAAAAAAAATGGAAGCATAGGTCATGAATACTCCTCATCATTATTTAAATGCCAAACCTAAAAATTAACCACTGGCATACAATAAACCTTGAACAGTACTCTCTCCTGTGAATAGGCCTTTCTTTTAAAAGTATTCTTGGTCTTACCCTAGAGGAAAAAATTATTAAAATAAATTAACATTTTACTGGGTCTCTAATTGGAAGTGGCTGTTCTCAACAAATATGTTTATCAAACAGTGTGACTGGCAAAATGTATTACTGTAGCTGTAGTTATCCAAATTACATGCTGTCTAAAGTAAAAAGGGCAAAAGCCATATGGCTCATATAACTTGCATTTTCTAGACAGCTTGCAGCTGGTTCTGATTAAGCAGCATCTCAGAACTCCAAGAGATCTATTTTTACCCCTGGAAGTATATTTTTAGGGCTCACACATCCAAGGCACAAGGCATTTGCATTAATAAATGAACAACTACCTTTGATAAGGAAAAGGTTTACATAAAACCATGGATGGTCTTCAGCTGTACAAGATGGACTACAAGTTGAATATGGCAGTCTGAAACCTAATTTTGAGAACCCCCTCTCTGAATGTTCCAAGAGAGAAACACAGAAAAGATACCTCCTCTGTCTTATGAAATAATCAAAAGAAGATAGCTCAGGGGCCTGGGGGGCTCGGTTGGTTAAGCGTCTGACTCTTGATTTTGGCTCAGTTCATGATCTTAGGATTGTGAGACTGAGCCCCATGTCCGGTCTGCACTGGGTAGGGAATCTGCTTGGGATTGTCTCTCTCCCTCTCCCTCTGCTCCTCCCCCAACTCTCTCACTCTCCTGCGTGCACTCTCTCTCTCTCTCTCTCAAATAAATAAAATCTTAAAAAAAAAAAAGATAGCTCAACAAGAAACTTGACTATATTATCCTCTATCCTAAGAAGCTGGTATAATTATTAGCCAATTACACAGATGAAGGTTAGAGAGGCTAAAGAACATGCTCAGTGTAAAAAAGGCAGTGAATAATGCAACTAATATTCACACCTGTCTCTTCTCACTCCACGGCCTGAGCTCACCACTGACAGGGTTAATAATGAATTTCAATAATTCACTTTGTCATAATCGAATTTATTATTTTTTAAAGATTTTATTTATTTATTTGTGAGAGAGAGAGAGAAAGAGCACAAGCAGGGGGATCAGGAAGCAGAGGGAGAAGCAGGCTCCCCAACGCAGGACTTGATCCCAGGAGTCCGCGATCATGACCTGAGCCGAAGGCAAACACTTAACCAACTGAGGCACTCAGACGCCCAGTCAAAATAGAATTTAATAATATTGTGTAATGAAGTAATCATAAAGGTTGATGGAAGAAACATATCAGAACACTCTAGAACTGAATCTTATAATAATAAAGATGATGAATAATAAATAAGGAAACTGTTTTCTTTTATCTTTTTTTGGGGGGGAGGGGGGAAAGAGAGAGGTGGGGGAGGGGCAGAGAGAGAGAGAGAGCATCTTAAGTAAGCTCCACACCCAGCACAGAGCCCGACGTAGGGCTGGATCTCACAACCCTGAGATCACGACCTGAGCTGAAATCAAGAGCTGGACGCTTAACTGACTGAGCCACCCAGGCATCCCTGTTTTCTTTCATTTAAATCTCCATAGTGGTATCCCTCATCATCCTATTCATCATCATTCTAATCATCAAATTAGGACAAAGACAGTCTTGGGTGCTAGATAGAAACATTAAAAAAAAGATTGCTGAAAAGATAAGCCTTCTAACTTCTATGTTCTTCTGTCTAAAGAAACTCAGTGAATCACTGATCTCGGTAAACAGCTTTATCTTTGAGTAACTAAAGAACCCTCTTCCAAGAGAATCCTTGAACCTTAACCTTTACCTCAAGCCACTTTTCCCTTTGCTCACTCCCCTGCAGGGGTCTTTTGTGCCTCAAATATCCACTCTCTCCCTCCCCCTCCGTAACTCCACACCTTTCCATGCCTCCTCCTCACTTCCTTCTCAGCTAAATGCTTCCTCCTGACTTTCCTCATTCCTTCCCCATTATATACTCACACAACTCACTGTACTCATCCAAATAGAAGTAATCCCACAAGTACCATACTTTACATGAACAAATCTATGCTTTATATTGCTTTAAACATTGTTGATTTATGTCTTTCCAGTTGGACTTCAATGTCTATCATCATTATAGGGGGCCAGGTCTTCACTGTGCATTTTTCATCCTCAGAGCTTAGCACAGTAACTAGCACTCAGAACTGCTTGCTGAATGCATGACCACAAAACTCATTCTTTCCAGGCACAGATTTAAAATACCCATTATCAAGTAGATCTTTCTTTCTGTTCGTCATCCACAGACACCAGCAGACATCTATATATAACTTTGTCATAGAGACCACGTCAAATCACAGTCACAGATACTGTGACTGTGTCAGAAGGAAATCATGAGAATACCAACACTTTCACCAAAGTTCATCATTCTCAGGTGCAAAGGCAAAACTCAAAAAATTTCAGATGTCCTTGACACTGGACTTCCCTCGATATACCACAGCACTGTCAGGCTCAAAACAAACATCAGAAACTCATCCACTAAGTATTATATTTGTATTCAAGATACAATATCAGGGCCTGAAAATCTATTTTCTTTAGAAGTCTTAGATTTGCAGAGGCACCTGGGAGGCACAGTCCATTAAGCCTCTGACTCTTGGTTTTGGCTCAGGTCATGATCTCAGGGTTGTCAGTTCAAGCCCCACTCAGGCTCCGTGCTCAGCAAGGAATCTGCTTAAGACTCTCTTCCTCTCCCTCCGCCCATCCCCCTCCCTCGCTCATGTGCGCTCGCTCTCTCTCTCTCTCAAATAAATCAATCATCTTAAAAATGTCTTAGATCTGTAATATTGGGACTGAGTTAGTGGGCTTCTCTGATGGGTGGATTTTCACACAGGCACAAAGGTGGTAAAGCACAACTCCTTAAGGGCTTTGTAAGCTGCTTTAAAATGTAGGTGAAATGTTGTTGTGTAGATGGTTGCTGATGGGATTCCCAAATCAATAATCCAAGACTGACATTTTCTCCTTTTATTATTAGACATTCTCCTTCCAAGGCTATAGTTACATGCTTTTGTCTTTCCAGGGGACTCTGCATGCATTTTAAGTAAGTATGGTCATATTTACCATCATGACTTCAAAGGAAAGGCCGCCCTATATAAAAATATTAGGGAATATTTCACTCCTATCCTTGACGTCATTGCTATGCTCTCTTTACAAATAAATACCTTCTGAGGGTAAAAACAGATAATAATGAATGGTTGCCAAGTTTCCTCTCCTCTGGACTGTCATGGAGGATTAAGTGTTAAAATGATGAACTTGGCTATAAATAAAAGGGATCATTTCATTATGAATAAATAAAAATTGTCCATTTATAACATGAAAACTCTTTCAGGCCCAGACTTAGAAAGGGAAAGGAAGAAAATCTCAATTTAATTTACCACCTTGAGCTGACGAACACTACCCATATTAACTTAGTTTTCATCCCACATAATATAGCAACTCCCAAAAAACAAAAACAATGCTTTCCTGATTCTGGAAGTCTGTGTGTCATAGGGTACAAAGAAAGAAAAGGAAGTGACTGGTTGGAAACAGGCCTGCTAAGTGACTCCATTACATTATACTGAACTCTTTTCAACATCCTTTAGTTCTAAAGGTAAAATGTGGGTTCTATTTGAAAAAGGTTTAAAATGATGGCACAAGTTGATTTACATTACAGTACCTGAAATAAGAAACTCTTAGCCAGAACTTCTGTTCTTTACTAGGTAAGTGATAAATGCCCAGAGGTGATGATTTTCTAAGAAATTTACTGAATTTGAATTGTTTTAAAAGTAGCTATCTCATTATAAATTGAGTTGCTCCACTAGACTCTAAGTTCCTTGAGAGTCACATCTATGTCTTATGCAAGGGTAGCACTGAACATAGTAGGATATCTGGATTTTACTGGTGTTCAATAAATGTCTGATGAACACAATTAAGTCTGAAAGAATTCCCACTATGTGCCTCGCTTTTCTCATTATATCAGATAGAATGTTTACAGTTTGTAGTATCAGATTGAATGTATATTGTTTGTAGTTGTCCTTAGCAGGCAAAAAGACAGCTAACACCAGTGTCAAAAAAACTACATACTCCTTTTTCCCTTAAAAAACTGTTTCCCCTTCTGATCTGAACGAAGGGAAATTTGAACCAACTCTTCTGACCACTGTACAGTCAACAACAATCAGAGGTGCATCTCAGTGATTCAATTCCACAATTTGGTCCAGATAGTAACAACAGCCTACATTTAGCTCACTTAATAGAAGCTTACGTTTTACACAAACATAATTAATAAACAGAGAACAAAGTGTATCTTAAGTAAAAGTCAGAAATGCTTAGCAAGAGATATGGCTTTGGAATGAATGCTGCTTTCAAGGTCAAAGACTTGGGTTTAACCAAAATTCAGCATTATTAGCAACGTGACCTTGGGTTAGTCTCTCCCTAACATAAGCATTCTCCTCTATTAAATGAGGACCATAAAATACTTATCTCATGAAGTTATTATGGGAAGTAATGCATGATAAGATATCAAGCTCTTAGCCTGGTACCTGTTACATAAGTAGGGGATCAATAAAGTTTTATTGAATCAGAATAGAAAAGATCACAAAACTAGAAAAGTCACTACCTACCTCTTCCCATTAAAATATCCATGCTTACAGTGGTGTATGAGTGATAACACACCAAACGGACTAATGGAGCTTGGAAATGATGACATAATAAATAAGGAAAATAATATTTAAGGAGAGGGAAAGCTGCTAAGGTATGATAAGAATTACTTTTGTTTATTCAATGGATTAGGACTCAATTAATGGGCAGTTAAGTTGTATACAATAAAAAACAAATGCAGGGGGGCCTGGGTGGCTCAGTTGGGTAAGCATCTGCCTTCGGCTCAGGTCATGATCCTGGGGCCCTGGGAGTGAGCGCCGCATCGGGCTCCTTGCTCAACGGGGAGCCTGCTTCTCCCCCTCTCCCTCTGCCCCTCCCCACCCTTGCTCAATCTCTCTCTCTCTCTCAAATAAATAATCTTTTTTTAAAAATGCAGAAATTGCACATCTGAGCAAGGCAGGGGTCCTTTTCAGACTCAATATTCAGGATTTACATGCTACATAATTTACATGGTAAATTCCAGGCTCATTGTTTTTCATTAACTCATGCTATTTTAATCTATTATTCAACTTTCTTTCCTTTCTCATTGACAGCTATATCAAATTTTTCTCTAAATTTTCTTTCGATACTCTATGTTAATCAATGATGACTTCATTACAACTTAGAATGGATGTGCTAGGACACTTTGGATACAAATGATTAAGCCTACCACACTAGTTAGAAATGCTTTCAGATTAGGGGAGTTATTTTTTGTTTTGTTTGCTGCAGGTGATGGTAAAGTAGAAAAGAGAGCTAGCTACTGAGATAGAAAATATGAAAGGTTGTGATCTGGGTAACTATTAAGAAACATTTGAAGTTCTCTCTCAAATGGAGCATTTAATAACTGTTCTACATGTTTATTATGCCTGCTCTTCTCTCCCAAACATTTCTTATCCCTCCACTCTTTTTTGTTTTAAAGATTTTTTATTTAACCATTTGAAAGAGAGAGAGAGCACAAGTAGGGGCGAGGGGCAAGCGGGCTCTGGGACTCAATCCCAGGACCCTCGGATCATGATCTGAGTTGAAGGCAGATGCTTAACTGACTGAGCTACCCAGGCACCATTTATCCCTCCACTCTTAAATTAGGTACTAAACTGCACAGGTTGATCTGAAATCACCCACAGGTAAACCATTAGTTCTTTGGAAGGGAATCACTTTGAAGTACTACAGAGCTAAATGATACAACCAAAACTGTTTTTAAAACACAAATACAAATATTTAATACACATAACAAAAAATTATAGTAAATAAGTGCATGTTTGTATGTAATAAGAGACATGACTTGAATAATAAATATAAATATATTTACTTTCATTTTGTGGTTAAGACATCCCACTTATTCATATTTTCCTGATAATCTTTTCTTCTCTATACTTCTCATTATTAAATGACATTTATAAGAATCTTCTTACAAAATGTCTCAAATCTTTTTTTTTTTGAATGAAGAAGTGCATAAATCAAATATCAACACTTGGACTACATTTATTATCAAGTGTCTGCTGCTCTTCTCCCTGCACTTGAACTTGCTCGAGGTTACAGAACTTGGATCACTAAAATCATTTCAGTGTGCCTCCCAAAAAAGAATTTTTAAAAGGCATCCATTTATTCAAGTCAATGGCCCTATGTATATTCAAATCATTTTTTATGATTCAGATAGGAAACCAACTCCTCATTATCCTTTCATCATGTAACCACAAGAATAATCATGTAACTGAAAGGGCTGAAATTCAAGGAGTCTCTCTGGGAATATTTATCCCCCCACATCCCCACCTTTCTTTTCTTTTTTATAATGGGATCCTGGCCAAGAGAAGTGTTCTCTGTACATAAAAAGAATTACACAAAAGAGAAAGTCCAAAGACAATCATCCGCTGGGATTAGTTTATTTACGTCATTGAGGTCTTGCTTATTCCTGACCTAATTTGCCAATACAAAAATATTTTTAAATAAAGCACACCTTATAAAACTGAGATAATGAATGAGCTTTATTGTGCATTTAAATAGGAGGGTTTAAACAACTGATGTACGCAGAATTCCAGATATGATTACTCTTTGATGTGTGTTTATGTTTTATTTTCCAAAACTCCTGAATGCCTTTTATCCCCTCCTTGTCACCAATTAACAGCTGCAGTGATAGAAACTATAATTCACATGCCAAAGATGATCCGTCTAAAGTTTCCATGGCTATAAAACACAGATTGTTTTCTACAATTTCAATCACATTTTCTTAAGAATATGTTTTCTTGGTCCAAGAATATCTCACTGACCGATTGTCAGTTTCAGAAATTAATATCGATAACACATCTACATTTGTGTCTTATGTGTATGCTAAATCCTATCAAATCCCAGAAGTATTATCAATTAATGTTTGAGAGCCCCCCCTCAAAAGAGGAAGGAGTATGTGCTCCAATTCTTCCTTGAGTGCTAAACCAAAAATACATGCTTTTTTTAAAAGAAATAAATCAAAGATAGAATTACCCGGAGACTATCACAAGAATACTCATAACATGTACGTGATGAACTTGAAATTCTTCTAGGAAGTATTTCATATTAAAGAAAACTATAGAACTTAACTGAGAAATAAATAAGATACAGACAATAATCCTAAATGAAATTATAAGATTAAAAAATCAAATGTTCTCAAGTTATTTTGTAGACATAAAATAGCAATTACAATTAAAACTTTCATTAGTTTTAAAAATAAACAGGTGAAAATATACTACTCTCCTCTGTGCTACCACAGTTCTGTATTCACCTCTCTTTTACGGTTTTTATCACATTATAAATGTGTCTGGTTTTTTGTTTCTTTTTTTTTTTTTTTTTTTTTATGTCTGTTTTCCTGGGAAGACTTTGATTACCAGGGGTGGGGAAACTAGGTAATTTTCATTTCTCTTTCCACACTTTTTCTGGTATATAATAGAAGCTCAGTGATTTTTTATTTTTTTTTTTAATTTTACTTATTTATTTGTCAGAGAGAGCACAAGCAGGGGGAGCGGTAGGCAGAGAGAGAAGCAGGGAGCCCAATGCAAGACTTGATCCCAGGACCTTGGGACCATGACCTGAGCCGAAGGCAGACGCTCAACCGTCCGAGTCACGCAGGCGTCCCGCTCAGTGATTTTTTATTTTTTATTTTATTTTTTTAAAGATTTTATTTGACAGAGAGAGACACAGCGAGAGAGGGAACACAAGCAGAGGGAGGGGGAGAGGGAGAAGCAGGCTTCCTGTGGAGCAGAGAGCCCAATGCAGGGCTTGATCCCAGGACCCTGAGATCATGACCTGAGCCGAAGGCAGACACTTAACGACTAAGCTACCCAGGTGCCCCTTTTTTAAAAGAAGGTCTGAGCTAACTAGATTTTAAAACTTAATATAAAGCAACAGTATATATATATATTTTTTTCTTTTTTTTTTTTTGAGAGAGAGAGAATGAGAGCATGCAAGCGCGAGGACAGCCAGGGGGGTGCAGAGGGAGAGGGAGAATGAAATCTCAAGCTCACTCCCCAGAGGGCAGAGCCCAACTCAGGGTCTGATCTCCCGATCCTGAGATCATGACCCGAGCCAAAATCAAGATTGGAGGCTTAACTGACTGAGCCATCGCCAGCCCCTTAAGTGATAATAGTTTAAATAATAAGGTTTTGATATTTATTTTGAAATACATCAACAAATAAGAATAGAAAGTCCAGTAAAATATCCAGTGATATGTAAGAATATAATAAAAAGGAAATTCAAAACAATCAGGGGTGGAGGAAGCTATTTAATAAATGATAATGAGAAAACCGGTTGGTGATCTGAAGGGAAAATGGGTCAAAATTTATACCATATAATGTAATTATAATACAAATGTCCCCTTCTACCTTTTCATTCTGTGTGTGTGTGACTGTGTATATATGTGTAAATATATGATTTAGTTTATAAAAATTAGCATAAAATTGAGTATTTTTGAAAGAATGATAGCTTTCTAAATCTTGAGTCAAAAAAAAGAAACCATAAGATGTAAATTTTGTGTAACAGTTTAATCTTTAACTTTTACTACGAAAAGTAATAGTCATGGTAAAAGGAAAACAACATATTGCAGAAATGTTTATAAATACATGATATCAAAGGTTTTCTTCTGTTACAAAAGGGGACAATCTGACAGAAAAACAAAATTCAGAAGAAAAATAAGGCAATAACATGGACATGCACATGGGAATCAAATTATTAACTGCACATAAAAAAAGAGCATTCAAGCATTTTATTTATCAAAGTGAGGCAAATTAAGGCAACGCTGAAGTACCACTTTACATTTAATGAACAAATATAAAATTTCTAAGAACACAATATCCAACCCTGTCCAAGTTCTTAGAAAAATAAAACTGATAAACCCATATATTATTGTTGGTAATTTACAGTAGAAAGCCACTTGACAAAACACTTCAAAGGGCATTTTTTTAAAAATCACATCACTTGATCCATAAAATTATTTGAAACTTTTAACCTCATAATATCAAGCCAGAAAGTTTAAACTGAGTAAATAACCACCCACAAAAAAAAGGCACATTCAAACAGATTTCTGTGGTGACATAATTTATAGTAGCAAAATATTATAAGGTTAAAACTTTAACATCACAGGAATGATTAAGCAAACTACTGATTATCAGAAAACCGCTCATGGAAACCACTCATTAAAGATTATAATATATGAAAAGGGCAATATAAATTGAAACTGAATATGACTTGAAACCAAAAGGAAACAAACTGCACAGGTTGGTATGGTGAGGAACATCTCCCTTCTGTTGGTAATATTATTTATTCTATAATTAAAAATTTTTTTAAATGGTTATATAAATTATACCCACAAGGATCACATGTGAGGCCAAAGCTAAAAACAAAATTAATTTCTCTGAAAGAAAATTACAGCTTCTGAAATGTAGTACATGCCCTGGCATTTAAATGGAGAGAAGGCTAAAAATAATGGGAAAATTACTATAGTAAATAAATGAAAGACAAAATAAAAATGGCTATGGAAAGTATTTGCTCCATGGAGATCAAGAACTAAAGCTGGTTTTAAGCTAAAAAACAGCAGTTAATTGGTCCATTCAAAGAAGCTAGAAAATAGAAAAGAGAGTATTATTCAAAAAAAAAAAACTTTCCCTGTAACTAATTTTTTTTCTCTTTCCCCCACCAGTCATCCCTCTTAACTCCTGTGAACCAACAGTAGCCCACTGGTGTCTAACTATGAAAAGCAAGATTACAATCAGCTTTGTTTGTGTACATTCATCATTTACATATAAATTTTAACATTAGTTTTAAAAAGGAACACTGAAAAAGAAAAAGGGAACATTGATGCAGAGGTCTGGAGAAAGGGCAAGCTACACCTTAAATCTGTATAGCATCATTTGCAAAATACAGTGCTCCTTCTCATTTCAGTTTCATTAAATGGAATGAAAATGAGAAAATTTGTTATGCCACGGGTGTTCACACAACTCTACCCGGATCAGCCACTGTGTTGAGACACATCTGGTGTGCCAGAAACAAACTAGGAAGTGGTGTGTAGGAGGAAAGGAAAAATTAAAAGTTGTCAAACATATTTCTTTAGGCACTCAACATAATCTGTTATTCTAATTATTTTCCTGATATTGATGTAGCCAAGTTAATTATTATACAAACTAAAATAACACTTTTAGGTTCCCCCAAAACTCTTCCTTCACTATTTCTTACATGACATACCCATATAACACACCATACACCCAAACACATACACACCGTATTAGGAAATTTTCTCCTTGGGGTATTTCATGCCCCCTGGGTATTAGTTAATCCTACATTCTTCAAAAATACCCAGCTATTTTATGCTTACTTATCTGTTAATAACTGGAGGACCATTTCCTCAATATTCCCTTCTGATCTGAGCAACTATGTGACTATACGACAATTTTAGTGCCAAAACCAGGGACAACAATGAAGACAACTGGCAGTGGGAAATAAATTGCCTGAAATCATCAATTTCACACAGATAACCAAAGAGTCCAGGTTTAATTTATTAGTATTAAATTATACAAAATTAAGGCTCATAGTCTTTTCATGCACAATTCACCCTTAAAAATGCAAGCCAGGAATAATACCTCAGAGAAGATCTTTCTAGTCAGGTTTTCCTAAATAATAATGTACTAAGAAAAACACTTAAAAATACAGGTAAACATTGATCCACTAACCCAATTAGGAATGTGAAGACTATTTAACAGCTAAGATTCATAAAGCACATATGATGTTTCAGACACTGTTCTAAAGTACCTTCCAGGTATTTAATTCACTCAACTCTCACAAGACTATTGAAGTAGACAGCATTAGTTAGTATAACCATTGTGCAGATGAGCAAACTGCAGCAAAGAGACTGAAAGTCATTGGTGGAACTGAGTTTCAAGCCAGGTCCATAGGTCTCCACCACTAGTCTCCCCCCCACATGCTGCCTCCCACTGTGCACCATGACCCTCTGGGCTGCTCCCTGTGCGCCAACTTCTCAGTTCTCACTGTAACAGATACTTGACAGGTCCACTGAGCAAAAACATGATGGTGGTTCGCAAGATGTCTGTTCAACCACTTCTTCAGAAACAATGAATCTGAAAGGCGATGGTTTCAATGCCAAGAATGTACTGAAACATCTTAAATCATAAAATCTGGAATCTGCTCTGCCATTCAGTATCTTTTCATCTAAATGGCCTCAAACCAACTAAAAGGAAGCAGAAGCCGAGTGAGCATCATAGTGGGGGGAGAATCCGTGAGTATCCAGAACATTTCCATGTTCAATTACTTCTAATTTACTTCTGAATGGAGTCAAAGTGTCTACACACAGGTGCAACATGTTTCACAAGGCAAAAAATCCTAAAGAAAAAAAAAATCCTTTAATAGAAAGGATATGTTAAATATTCTCTAGGCTGTCACAAGTAACTATCTTAAACTGTTAATGTAGAAGGTAAAGAAAAGAGATGAATGCTTAAAAAATATCTGGGAAAAAAACCAAAGTCATGAAACCTAGTAGTCACTTAACCTACATAAAACTAAAAATCAACTAAAACTTCCAAGACAGTTCTAGGACCTGAAATTTTACTTAACTCAGACCCAGGAGGAGACAAAAGCAAAACAAAATAAGATCATTTGACTCTGCCTATAGATACCTGGGAATATATTTATTAAAATATAATGGTGGGTGCTGGCAGAGATTAAGCAAAGACAGCAAATCGAGAGGTCAAAGTCTTCCCCCCAAGCTTTCTCTTAAAAATGTCAGAAGAACAACACCCTGGTGATGACAGAGTAGAAGAGTTCTTCATTTCCCATTATGAGAATATTCTGAGCCCATGTTTAAGGCACTCTCATCACCACTGTTTAATTCCCATTTATTTTCCTCAAATGCAAATGGTCAGTTGCCTAGGCTGACTTCACTACTCTCGCTTTTTCAACTCTATTCAGGAGAATAATGGGAGCATGACTCATCAGGCAGGGGGAAAAATGTAAATGACACTGGTGTCAGAATACCTATGGGAAACAGGAGTGGTAAGGCAAGAAAAAAAAAAAAAAAGAAAAGACAAAGATACCAGAAGGTGACCTACTTGAAAGGAGGGGCTTCCTATGGGTGGTGGGGGGCTGCTCTCATTGGCCAGAGTCCTTGGAAAGCACCCTGGTGGCAGGCTCTTGGTCTCCCAGTGGGGTCTCTCAGAGGTATAGCCCTAACAGCCCTTCCTGAGAGTGGTCCTGCATGGGGGTCAAACGGGCACCTGAGTTCCACATTTCTCCATCTATGATTGGGTGGCTAAGTTCAGTACAGAGCTGTGGGAGGCATGGGAAGCCAGCTTCAGCCTTGAGTCCAACATGTGGTCCAAAGTCCAATTATTTGTAAGAAGGCAGTAATTTTGATCCCTTTCTCTTTCCTACATTTATTTCTTGATGGCTCCAAACACAAGGAGAATGGTATAGTACATAACACTTTGAAATCCCAACCAAATGTAAAACTTTTTTTTTTTTTTGCTGGTTTTCCAAATTCATAGGAAGTATGGCGAGTTATTTTAAAAGCATTAAGGAAAACTACCTAAAGATACAAAATCTGAGACAGGAATAGGGGTGGATCTTAAGCAGTCCTGGGGGCGGAAAGATGGCTTCCACAGACCAGCTCTGTTGTGAAGTGGTCATAACAGAAGTTCCAGCCTAAGCTTCCTGTGCCAACTAAGTAACTGGGCCCAGCTCGCCTGAGTATAAAATGAGAGGACGGGACAAGGCCATCTTCAGGGCATCTACAGGCACCAACATTCTATGATGTTACAACTAAAATTAAGTAGCTTTGGCAGTACTTTTAACGTGAAAAATGAAAACCCACATTAGTCCCACATCATAAGACTGAAGTCAGCCCAGAGCCAGAGAAATCTCTCTTTCAGAAAGAAGAAAATGCTGTTGATCTGCAGTAACTTTAGAAACTGGTGAAGAGAGAAAAAAATACACTGAGGAATTAAAACAGGACATTGACCTCTGTGAAAAGATCAGTTACAAGAAGAATCCGTGCTGGACGAAGGGAAAAGTAGTCTTTCCTTGTATTATTTTTAAAGTAGGTATGTCCTTGGAAATATTATTAAAAATACTGAATCCTCAATTGCCCAATGATATTAGTCCACTTCCAAAACCCAGTAAAATCCCAAATTAGCTTGCAGATGAATGATGGCTTTAAGAGTTTATCCAGAATCCAGTGTGATCCTATAGATGGGATGGGCCAAACTCCTCAGAAAATGCCAAGAAACATTTGAGCCAGGCCAAAAGTGCTGAAACGTTCCACTGACATAGAACCCACAAGTCAACATGAAGCTTTCACTGGAAGATACAGCCTTTGAGTGCAGTTTTCCAGGGATCCAGCCAAAACTCAGAGATTATTGAAAAAAGCTCTCAAAACCAAAATGATTCCAAATAGAGGTTTGTATGACAGGGGAATTCTGAATGGAAATTTATCATTCACAACCAATGGATTCAATAGCCGATCCCATTACATCATAGGATTTTAATTCTTCCTGGAAATTCTTTACAAATTACAGGTAACCGCAGTCTGAGCGGAACTTCTGTGTATTTTTAAACAAGTCAATTGTTTCAATAAGATAAGTACATTATTTCCACCAGACATAATTGTTTTCTTGTTCAATTGCATTACATTTGTGTATCCAGGTATAAAATGTTACAAATGGAAAATTACTGAGAAGCAAAGCAGTCATTAGTGTGACTTATAAATGGAGCAGAGATGTCACAGAAGTTTTTCTAATGCTTTTTTATGTTCCCAAATATGTATATTTTATTTTTTAATCTCTTCTCTATCTGCTTGCAGAGCAAACAATAAAAGCAGATCCTCATGCCCATACACAACACAAAAAGAACGAAGATATCAGCTGACCAACAAGAATGACTGACTTGAATATAAATATACACAAAAGTAAAATAAATTCCAGCATAAATTACTCACATTCCTAAGAAATCCAGAAATTTAGGATGTCTTGTAAGTAAAAATAAATAATTTTCAAGTATCATACTGGAAATAGGCAATATTTCTAGATATTACTTTGTAGGTAGAAGAACTGTATCAGAAAAGTGATTACTGTTGTGACATTGTCTATTTCCTGAGAGACTTCTTACCTATTAACTGTCCTCAATTAGAAAAGCCTCAAAGCAAACAAAAGAGACGTTAAATACCAAAAAAATTCAGCACTTTGTTAGTTGAAGGCAGGTTATTTCCAGATGGAATTTGCACATAGACGGTCACTGAGAAAGAATGCCTACAGAGAGTGTGCCCTTACATACCAGAAAGTACGAAGGCAGACAATAGGAATTATAAACCATAGCTAACCCACAGTGCATATCCTGGGGGCACAAGTTCCATTTAATGAAGAAAATGGGTTTTTTAATGTTAGTATTTTAATGCCTTTGGATTAAAGCTTATGGCACCTATTTCCCATCTGTTCAACAGTTTCTGTATCACATATATTGTATCAACATACACGCTGTACATTTTTTAAATAGAAAGATCATAATTTTTCCAAACTTCTTAGAAATCCATCATATTTCAAACTGTACAGTCAAAAATTGTTAAAGGGTACAGACTACAATTTAAACATGACACATTGATCAAATACCCAAAAAGGATTAAAATGGGTATTGTGAGATTATATGATATTATAGCACAGATCTAGAGACATATGAGGAGGTGTAATATAATGTTGAATAAGGTATGGTAAACATATAGGATCATTTTAACCAGTGGTTCTTCTCTCTTAATTACATACGTTGATTCTATGAGAAGATTTTAAGAGTTAGAAGACTTTGTAATAGAATAAAAATTCCATAAGAACTGATATTTCTTTATAGTATTGGAGTTTTAGAAAAAATACTGCTTGTGTGTTTTTATTTTCTGGGGCTTTTTTACAACTATATTAATTTAAAGTTATATAAAACAGGGTTAGGTCCCCTGTAAAGAATTTTTTTAATCACGCTTTTAATATTTAGGAAGAAATTTGTTGGTCCAAAGATGTTTTAGACAAAGTTATATAAAAGCTTTGATTTATTTAATATATTACAATATTCTGATTAATATTAAATTAATAAAAACTTCCAAAAGAGTGGTGAGGAAGATTTGCTGTAAAATTTATTTTCTGAATTTACCCAAAGCTACTTTTGCAGCTTAGAACAACTTTTTGACATATGCATACTTTTCCCCAGCAGTTTTCAGCTGTAAAAAAAAATCCTATAAATCCTTAAACCAGGCTTCACTTTTTTGGAAAAGAAAATCAAAGTCCTAGGAATTAAAATGTGGAACTGGTTTCTATATGTCTACTTAAATGCCAAGTCAAGACTAGAGCAAAGGAATCCTAATTCCAGTTTCATTTTTCATTTAAGTGAAAAATAAAGGTAAAAGTCATGGCCTAGAGATCTCACAAATCTGAAGCACAACATTTAAAACTGGGGAAACAGAAGCAGGGAAACCATCGCCTTCATGGAGGAGACTGACAACCAATGTCAAGAGTTAACTCTGTCACCAACTAGGTTTTTGTGTATGGACTCCTCTTTCTTCTCTAGGTCCCTAATTCCCACCGTACCCTCTGCTCCTCTCTCTCACTCCCTGTGGACTTTGTTCTGCCAGGTGACCTCTGTTCACTTGCTTGCACAGGATTCCAAGATGCCACATCCAGCCCAATCCACACAAGCTACCTACCTTACCACAGCCGCTTAAAATAATTTCACTTGACTCTCCAATACTACTTCATAGTCAACAAAAGCAAAACCAAACACATGCTCTCTCAGGATTGACTGCCTATTCCAACTTCCCCTATGGCATAGTACTATTATGATCCTCCAGAATTCTCAGTCCCAAATTTTAAGTCATCTTTAATTCTTCCCTCACCTGTAGCATCCACATCTAGTCAATCTCCATAGCCTACGTATATTAGTCAGAGTTCTCCAAGAAATAGAGACTTATCATAAGGAATTGGCTCACACAATATGAAGGATGGTAAGTCCAAAGTCTGCAGAGCTGGTGTCTCCATTTGAAACTAAAGGTCAGCAGGCTTCTGAAGAACCAGGAAGAACCAGTGTTCCAGTTCAAAGGCTGCCAGGCAGAATTCTCTCTCACTTGGGGGAGGTCAGCCTTTTGTTCTATTCAGGCTTTCAACTAACTGGATGAGGTCCACCGATATTACAGAGGCTCAATCTGCTTTACTCAGTCTACAAATTTAAATGTTAATCTCAATAAAACCCATACAGAAACACCCAGAATAATGTGTGACCAAATATCCACCACCCAGTGGCCTAGTCAAATTGATGTCAAATTACCCATCACATCACGGTTTTACTTTTCAAAAGTCACACTCTTTTTTTCTCCATTCTCAGTCTCACTCCCATCATCTCAGTTCAGGTCCTTATGATCGCCTACTGGTTTTCAGTGCAAGGATGTAAACCAGCCCCCTTCCCATCCTTCAGTTCACACATCACTGGGTATGCTGTGAATACATTTATTTTCAGAAATGTTTTTAACATATCATTCCTGTTCTATTCCTTAATTCACAATGACATCTTACTCTAAATAGATCCAATTATTTTTCTTACAATATATTGTTCTATATAATCCAGCCCTACTTGCCCTACTGACCTGTTCCTTCTATCACTCTCCTAATTTAGAACTTACAACTAGCCAATAACTTAAATATCTTCTCCACTCATCCACACCCATTCCCTCCGCAAAGCACCCCCCTTTTCTGGAAAGCACTGTGCACTCTTCTTTACCTACCTCAACTCCATTCACTTGCTAAGGTTTGTCTCCAGCTTCAACTCCTTTCTGAAGTTTTCCTAATTCTCCAAACCATATAAATCTTCTAGTTTTCTAATCCTCAATGTTCATTTAAGATAAACAAAAGCATTGCTACTCTAAACTACTCTGTCTTGTTCACAAATTTCTTTCTTTCTTTTTAGAAAGTGAGAGAGAGAGAAAGAGAAAGGAAGAGAGCATAAGTGTAGAGGAAGGAGCAGAGAGAGAATCTTTTTTTTTTTT
>NC_138380.1:51430017-51470300 GCF_054177405.1 Leptonychotes weddellii
ATGTTCCACAAATAAGTGAAACCATATGATAATTGACTTTCTCGGCTTGACTTATTTCACTTAGCATAATCTCCTCCAGTCCCATCCATGTTGATGTAAAAGTTGGGTATTCATCTTTTCTGATGGCTGAGTAATATTCCATTGTATATATGGACCACACCTTCTTTATCCATTCATCTGCTGAAGGGCATCTCGGCTCTTTCCACAGTTTGGCTATTGCGGACGTTGCTACTATGAACATCGGGGTGCATGTGGCCCTTCTTTTCACTACATCTGTGTCTTTGGGGTAAATACCCAGGAGTGCAATTGCTGGGTCATAGGGTAGCTCTATTTTTAAATTTTTGAGGCACCTCCACACTGTTTTCCAAAGTGGCTGTACCAACTTGCATTCCCACCAACAGTGTAAGAGGAACCGGTTCCCCTTTCCCCACAACCTCTCCAACATTTGTTGTTTCTTTCCCTGTCCGTTTTTGCCATTCTAACTGGTGTAAGGTGGTATCTCAGTGTGGTTTTGATTTGGATTTCCCTGATGGCTAATGATGATGAA
This sequence comes from Leptonychotes weddellii, assembly GCF_054177405.1. Taxonomy (NCBI): domain Eukaryota; kingdom Metazoa; phylum Chordata; class Mammalia; order Carnivora; family Phocidae; genus Leptonychotes; species Leptonychotes weddellii. The sequence continues at coordinate 51,430,565 of NC_138380.1, forward strand.
CATTTTTTCATGTGTCTGTTAGCCATGTGTATGTCTTCTTCAAGAATCTTAAGCAGGCTCCATGCCCAGCAGAGAACGACACCAGGCTCAATATCACAACCCTGAGATCATGACCTGAACGAAAATCAAGAGTTAGGCGCTTAACCGACTGAGCCACCCAGGTGCCCCTCATGAATGTATTTCTTTTGCACATCCCTCTTTCCCTAGTCCCCAGTCTCACCCTATCCCCTCCAAATACACATCTTCTATTTATTTTGGGTTGAAAATCTTGTGCTATGCCAAGCACTGTGTAAGGCAGTAGACATACAAAGAGGTGCTCCTCTCAGAAGCCTTACAGTCTAACAGGAGAGAGATAATTGTTATAACTAAGGAGCAATGTACTGCATGCTATAATAAAGGTATATACAAAGCTCTAAGGGAACACAGAGGATATCACAGAGGGAGAAAGTAAATTGCCCTAGTAGAATGATGTGGTAGGGGATAAATTTAAAGGGAGGAAAGGAAAAGGCATTTCAAGTACTGAAAATAACCAGTGCAAAAGAGTAGAAACAATGAAGAACATACACACACACATATAGATATATACACAAACATATATATGTATACATACATACATATAGAGAGAGATACATACACATATATTCACATATATTCATATAAGGTATGATGAGACATTTACAATGATGGCAAACAAACTGGGTATTAAGGATCAGAACCCAGGCATAGAATTGCTGAAAAACAAGAGATTAAATTCAACAAAGGAATCATTGAATAATGATTTCTGGAACAGAGCCCCAGAAACAAAAATATCTGTAGTATTGAGAAGGCTAAGTCCAGATCTTGAGCGGAGCTGAGGAGAAGCAGGCATGGCTGGAGCATGGAGCCACACCACTTCTAACCAAGGGAGTTGGAAGTCTCTAGAATATAAGTAAAATTTTATTTGTCCCTTATCCATGATCATAAAGAACAAAGTTTTTCATAATTCATTGGGCAACAATTCTAAGCTCATCTGGCAACAAAAACTGGCCTCAAAAAATAGGAAGCTATTTATTATCTTTATCTCTTTTAGTATTAATATCTATGAATTTCACTGCAGAAATAAATATTAAATTATTTTATTAGCAGGAACTGTCCCAAACTCCATTAAAAGTGACATGACATGAGGGGTTCCTGGGTGGTTCCATCATTTAAGCATCTGCTTTAGGCTCAGGTCATGATCTCAGGGTCCTGGGATCGGCCCTGCTTTGGTGGGAAGTCTGCTTTTCCCTCTCCCTCTGTCCTCCCCTCCCCGAACCCACTATCTCTCTCTCATAAATAAATCTTAAAAAAAAAAAAAATTGACATGACATGTAATACAGGATTTATGTTCCATACTACCTTAAAAAAATCTGATAAATTCTCAATTCCAAAACACACCTGGCCCCTGGGGTTTTGAATAAGATTCTGTGGACCTTAGATTTTGAGATTCCACAGAATGAGATACAGAAAGAGGTCTCTTGCCCAAGAAAGGTTTTAGAGTTCATGGAAGATCCATTTAGGAACTGTTTTATTAAATGGAGGATAAGCTCTCAGTGCCAAACACATTCTATTATTGACTGCCTTTGTGATCTGTGACAAAGTTTATTTTACTTATATAATATTAGTTAAAAATAAAAAATAAACTGCCAATCATGGACTCTTACATCAACCTTTTTACTCCCCTTATAATGCCAAGAATACCAGGAAAAAAATTGTAAAACAACACTCTCTTTGCCTCCTATAATCTTAATAGATAGTTTCCTGGAATTGTCTATTCAAACAGAAAATTAATTTCCATGCACAGCTGGAAATACCACATTGGCAAGCGAAGAAAACATCAAACACCAGTAGATTAAATAAAAAGTGTAGGAACTATAAAGACTCAACAAAACAGAATTTGCTCAGTAAGATGGTCCTATGAAAATAGCTTTTCACCATTTATTTAATGTAGGAATACATCTCTTAAAGTGAAGTAGCAATAATCAAGGAAGCTTTGGATCCAGAGAAACAATGAGAGGATTATATCACTCAAGCAGTTTTTCTACCGCTGTATAAAAGGAGAAAAGGTTAGCACTTCCCTTGCCAAGGGTGGAGGAGGTCCTTGGGCCTGTACACCATGTATGGGTAAGACACTGCATCGACTTTGTGGTTTCTTGCCATGGCTGGATTTCTTTTTTCTTCACTTTGGGATGATGAAAAAGTTCTAGAGATATATAGTGGTAATGGTTGTGCAATAAAAATGTGAATGTACTTAATGTCACTGAAGTGTACACTCTAAAAGGGTTAAAATGGTCAATTTAATGTTATATATATTTTACTGTGATAAAATATAATTTCAATAATAATCAAAAAGCTCTTGAAGTCAATAAAAAATAGAATAGTCTAGAAGAAACATATGCAACAGGCACAAAAAAATTCAAAACCGGGGAATCCAATAAATACATCGAAAAATGTTCAAAACCACTAAGAAGAATGCAAGTAAAAATGACGACACACGATCACGTGTCATCTTTCAAATTAGTGAAGATTAAAAAGATCAAGGATTTAAAAAAGAAAAAAGGCAGCTTTTCTAGACACACCGACAAGATCGGGTTCTGTATACATGTCGTGCTCCACTGGCTTCAGCCTAATCGGTATCCCTCTTTGGACTGACAACCATCAGGGAAGAGCAGGCTGGTGGTGGGCACCGTCCCTCCCTGACACTGGACCTGCATCGGGCAATGACTTGTATGGCCAATATTCAACTAATAACCAAACTAAACAAAATAATACCCTTTGTACAAACACTTCAAAAACGAGATGGAGAGGCAAAAAACCAAACATCACCTGCAGGAACTGCTCCAAGCAAAAAGCAGTAACCACGTGGGAATGAGAAACCACAATCGGCATCCAGACAGTTGGCCCCCTGGGCTCTGCTGCCTTGATTCTCAAGTTGTCAGGAGAAAAATTAAAAAACCCCAGCATGGACACTTTGTAAAGACCAACAGAGAGAAATTTCAGTAAAAATCAATTTGTTATGAAAGCAAGAGAGAGAAAAACATTCCACGTGGACTTTATCATTGCAGGACTTCAGAACGCATGAAAGGTTGAGTTCAGGAACATTTCTAGACTAAGCGTAATGGAGTTCCAAAGTGACATACTGTGTCACAAAACATGGAGCTCCATCTCTGTTATCTTTGACCAGTGACCCCAAACCACCATGTCCTTCAGTAAACCTGCTGGGATTTCCCACAAGCAAAGTGAGGGATCAATGTAATTAGCTACACACAGGAGGAAGTAATTAGATGGCAAACTACATGGCACAAAGCAGGAGCTCAGTAAATATCTGTTGAACTGAAACACGTGGTAGAAGCTAATAAACATGACTTGTATCTATTGATGGAATTTATTAGATTGTTATTCCAACTTTCCACAAAACTTAACTTAGGGGGAATACGGGCTTTATCCATAGAGCAAGCTGGAAAGGTTCTACTCTTTTCCACCTGGCATCACCAGTGCAACCAACCTCCCAGCATGGTGCTCCTAGGCTTAGTGAGGATTCACTTCCCCAGATCAGCATCTCTGACTCGCTTTCTAGTGACAAAAATACAGAAATTTTTAAGTATGGGGTAAAACATAAATGATGCAAAGGTGATCAAAACGAAGATTCTAACAGAAGACAGACCTGATACTACATAAGCCACCTCAGTGAGACCCACTCAAATAAACCGGAAGCCAGCCTCTTTTAATACCCTATCTGAGGAATGAGAGGACTCACTCAGTCACTTCCAATCTTCCTCAACTTCCACTCAACACTGAAAATGCATTTCACATTAAATGAAGTGTATTTATACATATATAGAAACAGACTTATCTATACAAAATGCAAACTTCATTTTCACAAATTAATACTTAATCTTACAATGCACATGGCACCCTGGTATCTTGTAATGTGGTTTATTCTATTCCATTGTTTAACTGCAACCTATGACATTGATTCTATCGCCCAATAAGAGTTCATGACATGCAGAAAACACAGGACTAGATGATTTCTTTCCAGCTCATTAAAAGAAAAATCATGATTTTACTTAGAAGCAATCTAAAAATATCCACCACTCCTAAATACTAGCTCCTCAATAATCTTTCTAAAGCTAATTCCTGAGTGAAATGACATAATCCCTGTAACATTTTTGCCTTCTCTTCTTCCTCACAATAAATATCCATGACCCTTTCCACTCAGAAGTCTTTAAAAGTGATTTTCCCAGGATGTACGACTACTGCCACATCTCATGACAGAGGTGAATGCAAGGGATTTTGCCAAAAAAAAAAAAAAAAGTTAGACATCTACCAAAGGAACTCTCTTAGCCCGTAATAAAGTACATTTGAATCTTGGTAAACCACCAGGCAGTCACTAACCAAAAGTCAAAATGGAACTCAGGCAGCAGCAGCAAACTCCATAAATCTTGATTTTAATTAAATGAAAGATATTTCATAGTAGTTGCATTCTCCCTTCAAAACTACAGAATTTGTTCCCTGAAATAAAATTATTCTAACTTTCTAGAATAGCATCTTTGTCACTGTTGTAGATTTTCTTAATTGGATGCCTTCTGTTGCAAGACCCCCCACTTCATCCCACCTCATTTTCACCATCTTTAGTAATGCCCCAAATTTGTGGGTGTGCAGGAATCTCTGGTGAAAAATGAGCTGGCTTTGAGTCAAACAATACTTCCCAATCACGACTGGGTTTTTTTCAGTACATAGCTAGGGAAAGGTCTTGTTTACTTCTTCCCATTATAGCTGAAAAACCATCTAAAACATTGTCTCCTCAAAGGCATTACAATCTAGACATGGAATGCTAATAACAGCATCGTTTGTGCTTGTCAATGATTTCAAAATGCTTTATCTTGTAAACCTTCTCTTGATTTCTAAGTCTACAGGGTAAAGAAGAAATAAATTCCACATGTATTTAATAGTATCTGGATATTTTATTCATTACAGTTTACAAAATAAAATGGAAAGCCTCGAAGTTTTAACTTTAAAAAGCACTTCAATTCATAAATATGAAAGAAATATTAATGTCAAAAAATTAGGTCCATTGTAATCCTGTAATCAAAGCAATCTGTGTCTTTTCCAAACTTGGCAAGACACATTTTTATTTTTAATTTTTGAACTACTAATTCTAGAGGAAAAACAAACACCATTAACTTCCTCTTCAGTCACTAGCTGTCTGTGCCATGTGTTTTTATCACTTCCTGCCACAAGGAAATACGTTTGAAACAAAGAATGATATTCAAAAGAGAGTTCTTAGGGTGATTCTACAGTCATTCTTTCAGGAATTGAGAAACAGTATAAACATATTTAAATAAATAGAGTGATAAAACTATTCAGAAACCCTTCACATTTCTTCCATTATGTGATAATCCTCAAACAAGTCTGCCAAGATTATTTGAGAATAAACTGAGTTGGTCAAGTTAAACAACTTTCCTTCACTAACACAGCTAATAAATGGCAGAGCTAGAATCTAAATCCACTGTTTCACACCCAACCTCATGGTGAAAATTATATCCCACTGTTTTCCCTATGAACCTTATGATCAAACTGTAGGTTTTTATTTTAGGTTTTATTTTAGTCTATTTGTCTAAACCATCATGGGTTTTTGTGTATGAGCAGGGAGGAGAGCCTTCACTGAGGCTATAGATGATGAGAAGAACATGAAGATGGATTCTACCTCCTCAAGTGGTGTTCTACACTTATTTATTGAGTCCTCTGTTTTAGGTAGTACACTAAATACTGGGGATCCTAAACAAAGATGTAAATTACAGCTCTTACTCTAAGCAATCTGTAAGAAATTTAGAAAGGGAACTGTTTTAGTCTGTTCAGGTTGCTATGACAAAAGACTGGGTGGTTTAAACAACAAAATTTTTTTTCCTCTCATGGTTCTAGAAGCTGGAAGTCCAAGATCAAGGTGCTGGCAGACTGGGTGTCTAGTAAGAGTCCTCTTCCTCATTTGTAGATGACTACCTTCTTGCTGCATGCTCACATGGCCTTTCTTGGTACATGCTCATGGAAGGAGATCTTTCTTCTTCTTCCTGTAAGGGCACTAATCCCATCATGAGAGTCCTACTCTCCTGACCTAATCTAAACCTAATTATCTCCCAAGGGCCCCCATCTAAATACCAATACCTTGGGACCTAGAGCTTCAACATACGAATTTTGGGGTGACATAAACATTCAGCCCATAACAGGAACCCAACATGCAAAACAACTCATCACGATTAGTTTGATATATGTAATTCCACAAATATTATCACTTAATTACATTCCATAAATATTTATTGATCGTGAAAGGGAAGTAAATTTTTGACAGTGAATGAAATCCATGAGATAAATAATCTTCATATTTCACAAATGAGAAAACTATGGTTCAGAAATGATCATTTGTTCAAAACCAAAAAGTGAACAAGTGAGGGAGACTGGACTTACACATGAATCTACCTAGCTTCAAAGCTCAGCCTCTTTCTACTACAACAGCAGAGCTGTAACCAAGGGCAACAAAAGCCTTCCTCACTGCCTCTTCTAGGATGTGTATAGTATGGCTCTCCCTACCAAGAAAGAGAGTAGCTCCAAGAGCCAGGTACACACACACACAGCATGTACAAATCCTCTGAATAAGAGATGACTAAGGCCTGAATGCTGATACAATAAAAGCAGGTCAGGGAACTAATTAAGGGCACATATCCTAAATTAGCCTGTCCCACCTGCAAAAGAGAACATTCTACCTAGTAAAATGGTAAAGCCACTGATTTCATGGCAGACATAGTACCACTATAATTCTCAAAAAATATTTCATAAGCTGAGTAACAAGAGAATAAAGATACATACATATTTGAAAGTTTAAATCAATATAAAAAAGTATTTTATTTTATTTATTTTTAAAGATTTTATTTATTTCTTTGACCGAGAGAGAGCACAAGTAGGCAGAGCAGCAGGCAGAGGGAGAAGGAAAAGCAGACCTGCTGAGCAGGGAGCCCGATGTGGGGCTCGATCCCAGGACCCTGGAACCATGACCTGAGCCGAAGGCAGTCGCTTAACCGACTGAGCTACCCAGGCGCCCCTAAAAAAGTATTTCAATGGTGAAGCAAACCAACCTAGGATGGAGACACAGATCTTATTTATCTTTCTTCAGCTCTGAGAAAATCACTGTGACTCAGTGAACATCAAGACTGTAGCAAAATTTTAAGGGTATACATCTTTTCTGGCACTTTGCATAGTAGGTTCTTAATAAATATGCTGTGAATGAATGGATGCAGACGAGAAAAGAATGAAGGAGGATTCAGATTAATTGGTCACATTCAGAATGTATAAATATGTATCTCATTTTACTTAGGGGATTTGAAATGATTTCTTCACCTTCCAGTTGAACGTCTACCGATACTTACTTTCAAGTCTAATGTGTACAATAGCCAAAGGGGCTTGATTTTTTTGTTTTCCAAAACAAAACAACTGCATGCTACTATTTTACTTGCAATTTTTAAAATTTGGGGTTCAGGGGCACCTGGGTGGCTCAGTCGTTAAGCGTCTGCCTTTGGCTCAGGTCATGATCCTGGGGTCCTGGGATTGAGCCCCGCATCGGGCTCCCTGCTCCGCAGGAAGCCTGCTTCTCCCTCTCCCACTCCCTCTGCTTGTGTTCCCTCTCTCACTGTCTCTCTCTCTGTCAAATAAATAAAATCTTAAAAAAAAAAAAAAAGAAATTTGGGGTTCATAAAAAGAGAATAAAGAAATCTGTAACTATGCAGTGTGATAATATACAAAATCTTAAAAACGAGGTAATTTTGCTTATTTGTGGTGCAGGTTAGGAAGGATCAAGAAAAAAGAAAAGCAGTGGTCTTTAATTCAATGTACTATTTAACAGCCATTTCAATGATAATGTAGAGGTTTTACAGAACAATATCTCTACTCCATCTTACGTTCTACTCATTGTTTTTCTCTTATTTCATAATCTTATTGTTAATGTCTTTTATCTTGTAATATTGGGAATCTTCTTGTAACCCAGTTTATATCATTTCTTGGAAAGACAAGCCGTGTGTGTGTATGCATCCATCCACACACACACACACACACATATTCACATACATTTATATAAATGCCCATAATTATTTATGCATACATGTAATTATATACAATTACATATGTATATGTCTCTCTCCTGGGTGTGTTTTCTCTCTCTCTCCCCCTCCCTCCCTCATATATATATATATATATATGATCATATATAAATTAGAAATCATACCTAATTATATACATATCATACATATATAATTTGGAAATGAGATAATCCATATATTAACTAAACATTTATTTACAAGTTAATCTCCTTTATATGTTCTATATACGCTCACATAAAAATATCTCAGGCTCACACAAATCTGAGAATATCACCTCTCTCAAGAATTCACTTTAATTAATGTGTCTTTGGGTTTTTTGGCACTTGGTTTGCACCTCAGTGATGTGTGTAAAAGGGTGGCCAGGAGAACCCAGTATAACTGTCACAATGTCAGGCAGTACTGACTGATTTCCTAAACACTCAGTGGTAGCAAGAGCCTAAGGTGGTTACAACTATGCCCCTGTGCTCTGAGACTATCAGAGGACCAGCAGATTTCACCATACCTCATCAGGCCTCACAGATCCCCAGGATTCTGCTAGGTAGGTTCAAGTGGGGCCTGAGAACTTGAATATTAATAAGCCCCAGTTGATGCTTATCAGACAAGCCTGAAAAACACTGTTATCAATCTGGGAAGGGGCACATTGAGAGAGAAGGCCAGAAATGTGGTTTGCCCTATACCACAGACTCTAGAAATGTTTTACGAGTACTGCCATTTTTTATAGACCATGGCAAGCCATGGAGATTTTTGATAAAGGAAATGATTAGATTTGTGCTTTAGCAGGAGTGCTTTACTAGGCAGTGTTGTACAATTAGGCTGAATGGAGGAGAGACCAAAAATAGAGAGAGTAGTTGGAAGCCTATGACAATAGTTGTAGCCAGAAGTAATGAATGCTAAAGGTTGGCAACAAAAACGGAAAACAGAGTCAATCAAAATTCCAAGCCAACTTGATGTGGAGGGGAATAGAGTGAGAGTGTCAAAAATGGCACCACTGTTTTAAGCACAGGTGACTAAGGAGATACCTCTGATGCTCATAGAAAGAAAAAAGGTCAAAAGGATTTAGACTAGGTGCAGAATGAGTAAATGAATTCATAAATGCGTGATTAAAAGAAAGACGATTTGCAAGGAGAGGAAATGGGGTTTTAACCCCAGTTCTACCATCTCCTTGCTAGGAGGTGCTGGACACATCATTTAAGCTCTCTAAACCTAGTAAACTCGTTTATAAATAATGCTAATAAAACATATTCTGCAGGATCACGGTGAAGATTAAATGAGACCATATGTAACACTTGATCCTTAGTTTATGCTTAACAGACAATTTCAGTTTTTGCCTGCTTTTATTTTCACTGACTTTTACTTCCGACGACTTAAAACCATTTCAGGCACATAGCAGTCACTCAATATACACTTGTTGAATGAATGAATTACTACTGCTATTACAATTCTATTGAAGAATGAAAAACGATCCTGGGATTTGGCCATTAGACAGTAATTGGTGCACTCAGAGACTGCTTAAATGCCTAGGGGTTTTGAACACTCAGATGAAATAAAAGTCCAAGTGTTTGTTCTGGTGAGGACATTTGAAATCAAGTGGTACTGCAGAACAAAAGTTTCTTCCAGTTTCATTCATTTGTTTGTTGTTGTTTTTTTTTTATTCTCATGTTAAATAAATAAAGGCTTCCAGTTAGAAAAGAAAAATCTGCTTTATTAACATAACAGTTTTAAAAACACCTTATCCTTTATTTAGAATTTCTACAGTATATTATCTCATATGATCTTCAGCCCCTTGAGTTAAAGAATTCGGTTACTACTATCTTCATTTCTATTTTAAAGAAGAGAAAACAGATTCAGGAAAGTTGAGTGACTTTTAGGGCCTGAGTGCATGAGTGTCAGAAGCAGGAATTACACTGAGATCTTTTGTTCACAAGTTTGCTGAGCTTTCCACTACCCACACTCATCAAGCCCATTCATGTTATTCCAGATGAGCTCTCTTCCATGCTTCCTCCCACACTAAGTTTTCCCTCCTACAATTTGGAAGTGAAGTGCGGGGAAGAGTCTTGTGAGCCTGAGGAAGTTGTAAGAATACTGCTCCTTCTTCAAAACCCTGCCAGCGCCAAAGAGCACCCATCCTCCTGCTAGGCCAGTGCCTGTCAAGACTGCTAACACCACAGTGTACCTGTTCCTTGTTAGCTTCAACAGAAAAATCTACTGTTCTCCTGGGAAATATCAGGACTGTCTCTTTGGAAAGCTTTCCTGTAAAGACACACAGCTTTAAGTCTGATCTTAACCAATTGGTTAAACAGAAAAATTTGTCTTCATATTGGGTTACTGTTACTTTGTACCATTGCTCATGGTGTTGACTGCTTGAGTTCACATCCCGGCCCTATCCCTAAGTAGATGCACAACCTTGGACATCTATCTTATCTATGTCTCTGAGAGTGGTTTCTCAGAAATCTTTAAAACAGGGATTCTAGAAAATAGCCTTACTCCATAGGGTTTTCACTATAATTAAATGAGATACCATATATAAAGCTTTGGAACACTTAGAATTTGAAATATAATAAACATTCAATACATTGTCATTGTTATTCAGCAAGGTGTGTTATGTTAGTCTTACAGAGAAAGTAGTTCAGGCCCAGAATGAACAAGATACTTTGCACAAAGTAACCAAACATCACTTTGTAACAGAAATCATGCCTTCTTTATGGGAAAAAAATGCACAAGATAATCAATGAATTTCCATTAACTGAAACTGCCACATTCATTCCACCATTTTGAATTATTCATTTGTAAATTAGCGTACATTTTCAGTTCATAAATTGGAATGATGAGGGGGGGAACAGCAAGACCCACAGTTAAGATTCAAAAATCTTAAAAAAAAGTGAGTTTAGAAACATGGAATAAGAGCTTTTTTAAGCACATAAATACATATTCTCACGTATCCTTGTAACAATTAATATCTAAATGAAATTAATTTGTATCCTTTCAAAATAGAACTAAAAATATAGAACTAAGATTTCAGTTTTCATAACTAATAAGACAGTATTTCCTTTTATAGAAAGTATATGTCATTTCCTAAAGGGTAAGAATTTTATATTTATTTACTTTCTCTTGCTCTTTTGTACTTCTCTGATGTTTCTTTTCATAGTGGTTTTCAACATTGGTTGCATATTATAATCACTTAAGAGGTTTAAATTAATACCCATACCCAGGGCTAACAAGAAGTCCAGTTAAATCAAAATTGTTGAGGTTGAGGGTCCCAGTTCAGATTTTGGGGGTTTTTTTTGTTGTTGTTTTTTTAAGCTCTACAGATGACTTTAAGGCATGGCCCAAACCGAGAATCACTGGCTTGCCCTGTGTCTTTCAAACAGAATGATGGACATTTTTGCCTTGTTAATTGCTGTCTGTAAATAAGTTGTTTTACTTCAAACCATAAAACTGCTTATTCTGAAAGGCAATCTAGACCTTTAATGCAAATTAGATTTCCCTTGATTCTAATTCTTTTATGAGAGTCCCATTCCATTAATTTTCCTAATAAAGTTAGGTGGGATGAGTTATATAAGAAGACCACATTATACACAGCACTCAATTACAGCATTAGAAAAAAAATAAGACAGACAGGTTACAGATTAGGGCTCTGTTATACTTTTTTAAGAGTTTAGGTATGGTGCTAATTTTGTAATAGTTGAAATTATAAATCAATGAGAAAAATGTGATTCTAAGAAAATCAGCACAAGAAATACAGCCTTATAACATTAAAATATTTGATACAACCATAAAGCTATTCTGAAATCCTTTGTATTCAATACAGGAAACCCCTCTAACAAATAATGCTGGATCCAGATTGTGGACCAGTAGGGGTTAAAAGAACCAGACAAGCATAGGAAGCTTGATCTGGCTATACAGACAGGTAACAAAAAAGAATATAATTTATATATTTCAACAGCAATAATTTTATTTTTTTTCCTGGGTTGTTTCATAGGGCTGCATATGGAAGGAAATGAAATTCCAGGCACACTCCGAGAGAAGCAGGAGAAAGACATCCAACAGCCAAGACACATCACCATTTGTGTGTTATTTATCCTTTCAATAACTTAGTTTACCAGTGATTTAAAACAACAAAAATACTGAACTACTCTACAAATCCTCTTACACTGGCATAACCTCTCTACAGAGCAGCCGTTTTCCACTGGGGAAAACATTGAGGAAGGTGGAAAAATGGAATCCAACAAAGATCCCAAGGATCTGAAACTAAATCAGGCTCACTAATACAGGAAAGAGAAGAAAGGGTTTAGATTTGTCTCTTTTGAGTCACTGTAGTTAAGTAGAACCTTAAGCACAGGTTGAAAAATTTAGGATGGAAAGATGGGTTCATTTGCTTCCTTAAATATCTGAGGAAGTTTTGTTTGGTTTGGTTTTTTTAATGAATCCTGTGTTAAGCGACCAGCAGCCTTAAAGAAGGATAAGATACTGTCCCTGAAAGTTTCAGTGTGGCTTAGTCCTTGGCCCTTTCCTCCTCTTCTCCTTTTTTCATCTTTTAATTAATAACGTCATGCTTGCTAATTTAAAGCTACCCATATTTTCAACTGTGACCTTTCTTTAGATGATTCTTAAATTCCTATCTTTGGGACCAATTTCTCTTCATCAGCTCTACATCTCAAGCTAGCCTCCTGACAATTAGCAGAACTGTGGTTAAGAATACATACTGTAGGGTCACCCATGTGACTCAAGTCGGTTAAGTGTCTGCCTTTAGCTGGGGTCGTGATCTCGGGGTTCTGAGACTGGCCTGGCCTAACTGGCTCCCTGCTCAGCAGGGAGTCTGTTTCTCCCTCTCCCCCTGCCCCTCCCCCTACTCGTGCTCGCCTGCTCTCTCTCAAATAAATAAAATCTTAAAAAAAAAAAAAAGAATATACACTCTAGAATTAGGATACCTAGATCTGAGTCCTAGATTTGTTCCACTCAATTTACTGTAAGACCTTGATAGAGCAAGAAGATACTTACCTCTCAAGGTCTCAACATCCCTATCTGTAAAGTAGGGATAAGAAGAGTACCTACACCACAAGACTTACGAAAAGAGCTCCATGAAATAAAGAAAATATCGTAATGAAGCCCCTTGCTTGTAGAAAAACTTCAGCAAAAGTTCACTATCTTTTCTACCAATATCACTCACATTAATTCTATTATCATTCTTGAACTTCATAATTACTTTTGTTACTTCCTACTGTGCTTTTCTGTCTTCCAGTAAATCACCATATCCTAGCTATTCTTCTTTTGAAACACTTAAAATAAAACTTTCCCCTCCATTTCTATTTTTCTCACTGAAGCCTGCTCCTAATATTTACAGGACTTAGATTAAAATTGCAGACGGAGGTCCAGCTATCATGTTTCTGAAATTTTAAAAAGTATATATCAACCTATCAGCTGTCAAATAAAATTTGTTCTACCCTACTACCGTTGAAATGGCTTAGAAGACCAGGTTTAAATTTAGATTTTTCAGATGCTTCTGGATTCCAGGCCAGAAAGTCTGAGCAGAAGAAAATGTGGTACCTAAATGTAGACCCCCGGCCCTTGCCTCCAGCCATGACCACCCCCACCTCCCCTAAGCTTATCTACCCAATCTTTTGAAATCTTACCCATCTATCAGGGACATTTCAAATACTTCCTACATTCCCCTTGAGCCAGATATGATCTCACCCTCCTCTGAGTATCCAAATTATTTTGTTTGTACATATCTTAATGGAACTTAAAGCATTCTGTCTTACATTTTTAACAATACTCGTGCCTTTGCTCTCCTAGTTACAGGTCACTTCTACTTGACCAGAGATTCTCTGTGCTCAATGCCAGCAGCATGTTAGAATTTCTTGATGAGCCTTTAAAAAAAAAAAAAAAAGACCTCTAGGCTCCACCCAAAATCAAGTATGAGGTGCAGTGGGGAGCAGGCAAGGATATTTTTTCTAAAGCTCTATTGTTATGTTGACATGCAGCAAGGGTTGATAAGAATTGTGTAAGATTATAAATTCCTCAGAGGGCAAGGTCTATGCTTTATTTTGTACTCAACAAATTCTTTGGAATTGAATTTAAGCTGATACATGTTTTCCCTCCTGCAAAAACACTTTCTGGTCCACAGGCTGCACATAACCTCTATAGTTACTGAAATAATTTATGAGCACTGAGGCGTGATGGTGACTTATGTTCTAGAATTATGTAAAAGGAAACATACAAAGAATTAATCTTATGGCCTGGATCAAACTATCTCTTTTACCTCTCTGTGTTTACTCTGTGTGGTACATCTTATCGACAAAATAATGAACTTATTAAAAGTATGGTCAGTGTGTTATTCTTAATACCTAGCACAGTGTTTGGCATACACTGGGCATGAAATAAAAGTCTGGTGACTGAGTGAATGAATGAACAAACGCATGAACAGAAATTACAAACTGGCAGGATTTGAGAAATTATTTCAGGCAGGTGTGGGGAGGGTGAATAATGACCCCTCAAAAGATACCCATCTCCTCATCCCTGGAACCTATGAATGTTCTCTCATATGTCAAAAAGGGGGGGAGAGGACTTTGCAGATATGATTAAAGATCTTGAGATGGACAGATTATCCTGGATTACCCAGGTGGGCCCTAAATGCAATCACGTGTATCCCTATAAGAGGGAGGCAGAGGGATATTAGACACACACAGAGGAGAAGGCAATGTGTGACCATAAAGGCAGAGACTGGAGTGATGCTGCCATAAACTAAAGCATCAGATGCTAGAAGAGGCAAAGAACAGATTCAGAGGGGGACACACAAGAAGGGGCTGGCAAGGCAAATGGTGTAAAAACGCACCAAAAGGTGAAGCAAGGCAACACAGTCATTTACTATTGGAGGTGGGATAGAGCAGGAAGCTGGCATATAATGAAAAAGAGGGATGGCATAATTCCATTTGCTCAAAAGTGAACAAGCCTGAGAGAGACACAACTAGAAATCGTGACAGAACGTGGAAATGATGGTCTTCTCACCAGTGTGGAAAGACCTACAGACATCAGTGTTCACGGTGACATTCATAAAAGCATAGTTACAGGTCACAGCTGAGAAAAAAGCACAAATTTGTATATAATAATTCCAAATGAACACTAGCTGCTTTAGTATCTCTTTTTTTTCATTTTATTTTATTATGTTATGTTAATCACCATATATTACATCGTTAGTTTTTGATGTAGTGTTCCATGATTCATTGTTTGCTTATAACACCCAGTGCTCCATTCAGTACATGCCCTCTTTAATACCCATCACCAGGCTAACCCAATTCCCCACCCCCTCCCCTCTAGAACCCTCAATTTGTTTCTCAGAGTCCATAGTCTCTCATGGTTCCTCTCCCCCTCCGATTTCCCCCCCTTCATTTTCCCCTTCCTGCTATCTTTTTTTTAAACATATAATGTAGTATTTGTTTCAGAGGTACAGGTCTGTGATTCATCAGTCTTACACAATTCACAGCGCTCACCATAGCACATACCCTCCCCAATGTCCATCACCCAGCCGCCCCATCCCTCCCACCCCCCACCACTCCAGCAACCCTCAGTTTGTTTCCTGAATATCTCTTTTACAATTGTGTCTTTTATGTATTGATATAACAAATTCATGACATATTTTCCAAATAAAGAAACTGGGACGAAGGGAGATTTAGTGAATACCAATAACAGGTAACACTTGTTTCCAGAGCTTCTGTTTAAGTCCTTGGGCTTTTACTAATAACTTCAAATATGCATTTGTATAATTTCTCAGTAACAGATAAGATAACCAAGAATTCAATGAAAAAGATACAGGTTCACTTAGAATTGATGAGTGTGAACACTTTTTTTTAATGGGGTGAGGACAGAGATAGAGAATGATAAAGAATATAAGGAAAGCAGAAGCCAAAGGACCAAACCTCTTCACCTTATATATTGGTTAAGAACATATAACCACAGCAGGATGTAAACATTTCCATAATGACCCTACAGTTATAACAAGCAAAATAAACAATCCAATCTTAACATGTCCCAATTCCCCGAGGACCTCAGGTTCACCTTGTAGTTTAAGAATTAGTCACTCGTTTAGACTGAGGCAAACCCCTGTGGATTCAGGGAGTTTGCGATCAACTAATGGGTTATGGCGTTATTGTCAGTGGATGTTACCCCACAGGAGGCTGGACCATTGCATCACTCAGGGTAAAGACATACTTCTTTTGTGTGTGACAAACAAGAGCCTACCCAAAGAGGTTCCACAGGGAGCTGTGAGGGAAAGAGATGCCGTGCTTACCTGTTCCCCATCTGTTCTTTCCATGATCTTTAGAAAAATGAACTTCCTGGGCAGATACGAAAGCAACCCCACATGACTAGATTCCAAAGTAAGAGATCACTTCATCTATCCAATATCATGCAGCAACAGTGTCAAATAATAAAGCCAAAACACATCTTCCATAGAGACACACATAAAATTTAGGATCCTCATTTAATCTTTATGAAGACTTCAACTATCGTATTAAAGTGCTTACAAGTTCACCATTTTAAATGAGAAGAACTAAAAACATATATAGATTGAAATGTCACAAATTTTAAACCAGCTGTTTTCCTCTATACATATTGCACTGAAGGTCCACAGAAACCTAGTGCATCAAAAACATGACTGCTAATGATACGGTCTGCAAAAAATGCATTAATTTTTTAAAAGTTTAAATGATATAGGACCAATGAATTCTAACTTAAAACAATTTGCTGCTTAACCACAATTCAAAATCCTTTTACTCTTCCCTCTATTCTTAACTACAGTGTGTATTTTTAATGGGGCAGGAGGTAGCTTATAAGTATTGGAACAGGGAGAGGTCCAAGTTACTAAAAGGCAAAAGGCTGGTAGGTCAGTCTCTACCACTGTACTAGGTAAAGCAGCTCCAAACCTGGAGATATCACGTTTGGGGAACCCAATAGGTGGCCACACGTCTCACAAACAGTAACCACCTTATTGCAATGTTTATTGTTCAAGGAATAGGGAAGCCACCCTAGAAAGACAAAAGCTTTTCAGTGGGTAGCTCCTAAACAGGGCAAAAGAACAGCTCAAAACCTTCATGAAGAAGTAAAAGGAAAAGAAAGTCAACAAACAAACAAATAAGAAGAAACAAAGGAAAGGGTCATGATTTACCACAGAGATCAAGCAGCTTCGTTTGGCTCAGATATTTTCAACTCAACTGCTTCCCCTCCCTCCAAAGTAAGTGTATCAGCCTCCTCACAAAATACCCTTTGTTCTTCACTTATTTGGCTCCTTTTATGTGCTAGGCAACATATTAGCTAAATAATCAAGCAACCATGAGTAAAATAATCAATTGTTTTATTTTATATTTTTAAAAAAATCTTAGGGGCGCCTGGGTGGCTCAGTCATTAAGCATCTGCCATTGGCTCAGGTCATGATCCCAGGGTCCTGGGATGGAGCGCCGCATCGGGCTCCCTGCTCGGCGGGAAGTCTGCTTCTCCCTCTCCCACTCCCGCTGCTTGTGTTCCCTCTCTTGCTGTCTCTGTTAAATAAATAAATAAAATCTTAAAAAAAATCTTAGAAAGAGGTCTCTTGCTTTCAAAAAGCTTCGTTTATTACTACGCTATGACTAAGAAAACCCCCGCCTCCAGGAGATAAGATCCATATTTGTCGAGGTAACAGATGTTGGAGGAGCCCAGGATTGCCCAGGAAGGCTTCACAGAAGAATGAGATAGAGCCACGCCTTGAACGATAAATAAAGAAGTGAAGGGGTAGCGGTATGAAGGGCAGGGGGCACTCCCAACAGTGAGAAAGTTGCTTTCAAAGTTCTGCAGGCAGAAGAGTAGGACCTGGGGAAGGCACACAGCTCCATGTGGTGACGAGAACAGGCTCATGGTTTATTGAGGAGGAAAAGAAAGACAAACATGAAAAGGGCATGGGGTCCTTGTGTACCTCAGGGAGAGGTTATGGAGAGTCTCTGACATTTCTCCAATGGGGCAGTAACTTGGATCAGTTAGGCTGAAGGAGAAGGACTCTCATAGGAGAAAACAGACTTGCTACCAAGAAGTTCAGAGCCAAATCTATTCCTTCTCTAGCAACTTTATAGAACTTGAGTGTATGTACCAAGGGCATTTGCTTTATCCATTCTCCCTTCCTTTCTTTCATTTCCTCCTCATTTTATTTTTTTAAAACTTATTATATAAATCCCAAATCCTTCTTGGAGTTAGGCAGGATAAGAGAAAAAGAAAGAAAGAAAACTAAGAAAGGTAGGAAGGCAGATGGGTAGGCGGATTATCAGTTCTCCCAACAGAAGGGAAAATGAACTCTACTTTGACATATTTTATTGAAATTCAGAGATTCGATAGCACACATTATCCAACACAAGATATGGTATGTATTATTTTTCCTCTTTCTATAATTGGCTTCCTGACTTTTTCTACTAATTTCTAGCTCCTTTCACTGAAATACTATTACCTTTAAAATCTGTTTTCTAATTTATTGTTTCACTTTAAACATAAAGCCAAAATAAATATATATTAAATTCTCCATTAAAAATGAAGCACCATATTAATGGCACAAAGATACAGACACATTCAAAAATAACATAAAACAATTTTCATAGCTTTGTGCTTTTATTCTCTTAAAGTAGTTTTCAAAATATCCCTAATTATAATATTTATTTTAATACAGTATATAAATGAGAGGAGACAGGTTTTCAGGAAGAATGATTTCACAATCACAGGATTAATAATTTCTTTCAAAAGACAGTACTCCCTGAATGATAGTAACCATCCCCAAATGCCCATGCCCATGAATACACTGGGCAGACATCGGAGATTCCAGTGACATACCAACAAGTAACTACAAAGACTTTCTATATTTTTTCCTGCCAGATAGAGATTCTAAAAAGAGGGGTTCAAGATAAAGTTCTGGCTGTGTCCATTTGTGCAACAGTCTTAGATCTGCAGAAAGCACTCAGAATCTCAAAATCAGAAAAACATAGGTGAGGTCATCAAACAGCCTTTCCTGTAACAAAAGACCCAGGTGTCACCAGCTCTTGTTACACATGCTTATAGTCTCAGAGAATCCAAACCTGCTAACTGGTTTTTCTCAGTAATTTGTTCCTATGTCATTTCAACATTTCTTTCTAAAGAACAATTCGCTCTGAGGTGAGAGTTAAAAGATGAGTTCCTGCTTAGGTGCCCCTATGATTATCTGCCCTCTCTTAGCACTCACAGAATTCCAAAGACGGCGAAATTATTAGGGCAAATTCCAACTTCAAAGGAAATTCCCCAGTCAGGCCAGTTGCCAATGGAACTATAATATCAATATAAAGAGAAAGTCTTCTTGGAAGTTAAGAGTCTGGGAGAAAAGGTTAATTATGCAGTGCTAACTGAGGAGAACCACCTATCATAAGAGGAAAGAGCTTTATATAATCAAATGCCAGAAAGTTACCATGAAAAAAGACTTAAAACAATTTCACAGACTACCTCAGAGTTCTTCTACTCTCTGTAAATCGGTTATCAGAGTATAAGGAAATATTCACCAATAAATTAAGTCACAAGCCTTTCTTTTTGGTTATTAAAGTAACTCTGAAGCAACTTACAAATCCACACATGAGACATGCATGGATAAAAGGTATTGATCATAATTTGCAAGGATAAGCATGACAAAATCAAAGCCATAATAATGGCTCATCAATTGGAAAGTCAGAATTTTATAGATCTATATAACAAAGACAGAAAGAACCAAGAAAATAAGGGGGATGGGAGACAATTAAAATGTAATTGCAATATGTAAGAAAAAAGAAACATATTTTGCTCATAAAAGAGAACTTTGTGCATTTCTTCAGAACTTAAAGAATTTATTCTTATCTCACTAATGATTTTATTTAACATGGTTCTTTAACTTTCTAACCCTACAACAAATTAGAAGCAATAAATTATAAATGGTGAAGACTGCTGTACATTGACATTCTTAAAACAGATAAAAATTAAATATATAGAAAACCATAGAAAGTAAAGCATTTGTATTTAGTGGAGCTTATGTAGTCCTATATACCTCTGTATTCCCCGAGACTTATTATAGCATTGCAAAACAATCTCACACACAGGTGTATACACACACACACACACACACACACACACACACACACACACACCCCTTTGGTATTATTAACAGCAAATCCTAAAGTATACACAGAAAGAGAAAATTCTGTTAAGGTCCACATACTGTTATAAACTAAAGGCTGTCCATGTGTTTTGTTGAGGTACTAATATTTTCTCCTGGATCTACAAAAAACTAAAGCCTAGCATTGTTTTATAATTGTGTTCATGAAAAGATCAGTGTAAAACAAGTGTTTAACAACCACTGCCTACTTGACCTAGATTTTCATAATATTTCAAACTACAAAGCTGTTTAAAAATGTGATGCCAATATGCAATAAAGAGCAAATATAAGAATGGCAAATATTAAATTACTTCTTCCTTGGCATATACATAACTATAATTTCAGATAAACTGACATGAATTTTCTTTTTGCACACAGCCTTCAGGTGCTGCTGATGACTTTAATACACTAATTAAGGACCCATAATATTCCACACTATACATATTATTCCCATTTCCTGGAAAGTTTCCACTAAAACCAGAACTTGAATATTCTAATAGCTACACTGCTTCACTCTTTCACATAATTCATGAAGAAAGGCTTCCTTAAGCATCTCTTAGAAAATGTAGATAAGCTGATTTTCCCTAATTTCACTGTTTCTGTCTCTTTGAAAGTACATTATGAAATACTCCTACCTCTTGTAAGCAATGCTGTATTTGCAACTCCCAGGTATAAATGTTCAAGACGAATGTGGTAGTGACTGGCCAGCTATTCATCAAACTTGTTTCCTCCTCTTCCTGGACTACTGCTAGACTACTTTTCCCAGCCTCCTCTGTAGTTAGGTGTGGTCATGTGACTAAATTCAACCCAAAGAAATGTGGGTGTGCCTACGGAAACTTCCCACATAAACCTATTTTTTCCATTTCCCTTCCATCAGCTCAGTCGAGAGATGTACACTGACCTTGGAATCCAAAGCAGAATATAAGTCATAAGTTAGAACCTGGGGCCTGAATCACCACTAGAGAAAGAACGGCCTGCCACTTGGGAAAGTCTTTTTAATCTTTATGTGAGGAAGAAATAACCTTCTTTTCTGTTTGAACTACATTATAGGGAGTTTTTTGGTAGTGTTACAGTAATGAACACAGTAAACATTATATAAACTGAATTACCCACCAAAATTAATTGTGATAAGTGAAGTTGCGAAGAAATAAATGTGCAAAATAAATTTAAACTGAACATTTTGGTAAAAGATTTGTACCTCACTTTTAAAGCATTGTCCCTCAGGAATTGGAGAATAAATAAAATGCTCTCTCTGGTTTATGTTTCAAACTTGAATATCAGATTGAGAAGTTTATAGCAATAGCAAAAAAGAGAGTCAGTTAACTAGGAAGTTAAAGTAGTAGAAGAAAACCCAAAATAATATTTAATACATTTAACGTTCCTTATTTCCTACCAATACCGTACTCCCATCAAATTCTGTTACAAAACTTCAAGAGACTGATTTATGTGATTATCTTAGAATATTGTTCTTGAACACAACTTGAAATAAATAATTAGCTGGGAACCTGAAAATATTTTAGTTACACAGAGCTTATAAAAATGAGATCTGACCTGTATTTCATTAAAAAGCCAACTGATCAGACTCATCTCGGGAAGCCATAACCTACCTGATTTGTCCTGTGACTCTATTTCATTTTACCATTCATTTTCTATGGTAACATACTGTGAACAAACTGAAGAGAAAATACCCACTTGGACATTTTGATATTTGTTTGTAGCTTTGTCCTGGTTTTAGTTCCCTACTTAAGGACTAAATGGCACCACAGTGGGTAATGCACTGGAGTAAAAGTGGTGAATCATTAAAGAGTTCGTAAATTTTAAAAACAGGGGCAGGCCTTCTGGGCCCCATATGCTTCTAGAAAACCCAATGTTGTGCTGTATTAATTGAACCGTGAAACTTTTATTAGTCCTCTTTAAAAATGCTTGCAGTGAAGTTTTTATTAATGCTTGCCCTCAAATTGTTTATACTACTTAGCATTTCCATAACAATTTATATTTCAAAAAACTTTTTGATCATTAGTTAAATCTACCACATTTCTATAAGAGAATGCAGCTGCTTAGCAAAACAGAGACATGGCAGGAAAACTCAATTAATTTTTGCCTAACATTTGCCAATGAGAAAAGGAATAGAATATAAGATCTTCCACAGACCTTTAACTTCTGTTTGTATAAGCCTGGTCCTCTCACTCCGTATCAGTGGAGTAATATTAAGTGTTCTCACAGTGGTGAAGAAAAGAGAAATTAGCTACCTTTATGCAATGGGCTTTGAAAACTAACGTTACAGGACTTTACAACAGCTTTAGCAGCTCTACTATCCAAACTCACCTAAACGCCCACAAGGCCAAAAGCACTGCCCGATCGATATCAAGAGGCATCATGCACACTGTGTTCTAGGTTTCAAAAATTCCTTTGGCTACATTTTTGTCAAAATTACATTATATAAATTAGATTCATCAAAAGTAAAAGTCATGCTGGAATCATTCTAAGGTTGATGCAGCCCAATTATTTTTAAAAATGTCCAGGCTTAAATCATGTTTTCTATATTCTTGGGATCATACTAAAAATCTGATCTGGGTTAAAATAGGTAGTAATCAGTTTTGAGTGGGGGGGACATGTACTCTATCTATGTCTTTGGGTCACCTCCACATAAAAACAGGATGTCCTAGACAGCAGAGAACACATGTAAGCCCAGAGAATTTCCCCACAAATTATTACCTCCTCTCATTTTCAATAGCACTAGCTTTTCATTTAGCAGAAAGCAAAATCACTGAGTTATATATTAGCTCACAGGAGAAATACTTACATTGAGATAGGCTTTAATGGTGTATTTTTTGTTTGTCTAGAGTCTCAAAATGAGAAATTCTAGTGCTTGTTAGATTAAAAAACATTTCTGCACTTTGCCAAGTCACAGTGAAGAGCATGATGCAATCTGTTATCTAGTACCCTCCACCCAAGCTGACTGCACAATTCTCTTTAGGGGAGGAGTCGGAGAATCTGTATAACAAGAGCCCCATGTGATTTTTATTATCTGACTTGTTTGGAAAATTCTAGATTAGATGAGCCCTAAAGTCTTTCCTTCTGAGATTTGGCAATCCTGATAAAAAAAATAAATTACTAGAAATGTCATCCATATTGATGTACAGAAGAAATTAATTTCTGCTCCTCTGTTTATTAAAATACTTAATACAGTGAACGGACCAAAACTACTCACTTTTCTGTCTCTCCCACCAAAGAGTGCTGTCCATGAGGGTAGAAACCATGATTTAGTACTCTTTGCGTCCCTACTGAGCAACACACAGCCTGGCACTAAATGCTTAATGAGCTTTGCATGATTGACTATCCGAACTGCAGCAGCTAGCTGCCAATCTTATCCAGACAGTCTTCCCTCCATTCAGGTTCCTCAGTGCCCAAAAGCAACACCCAGTGCTCTAACTTAGAACATTACTGAGGCACCAAGATTAAAATAAAAACCAGTGAATTCTATATTCAAAAATCAGCACTTATTGTTTGACTGAATACATGATCAAGATGGTAATATTTAGTACTTGATATCAACTATAATTGAACATGGATGGAGAAGTTTTATGAGGAAAACAAGAATTCACACTATCCCAGAACCAATTTTCAAGACAAACATAAATACTCTGTCCAAAGCACTGACTATTAAAGAATTTCTGGAATAACTGGAGTGAGTCTATTTTTCTGGTGCACAATAACTCCTTAAAGCCCTTTGCAGAACAAAAGCAAAACAAATGGATGGTGATTGCCTCAGGCCAATTTAAGTTCCTTTTTAGATAGCTTTTTTTTTTTTTTGAAGAGATGTAAGATAAACACTTTTTCTAAATCAAAAGATTAGGTTGTTTCTCACCAGTAGAATATATATGGCACCATAAGATACAGGCTAATAATAGCAGAAGAATGTTTTCATGTTTATGACCAGAACATTTCCTTTTACATATGCAAAGTGCATTTCAGGTCTCTGATCATAGTTTGCATTTGTAATAAGTAGAGAAGACTCCCACCCACCTGGCCCATTTGCTATGACTTCCCTCAGTTCATATTTCATTCATAAAAACTTCCCAAACAGAATTGATTAAGACCTCTGTATACTGCTCTCAAGAGAGCAGAACATTACCAGCTGTGAGTCAGCATCAGATGTATATGGAATTAATCCAAGTATTTGGTATTATTTTACTTCATGTTTTTTGAAAGAGTCCAAAGTATTTGCCAATCTTATGTATTACAATACATTTATATATAGAAGCTCTGAGTTTAAAAAAAAATGCTACAAATTGTTATCATCGGAGTATAAAACGTTGAGCTATACAACATACTATTCCCTCCTCCTTTATATGCACTTCGAAGCAAGAATTCATGTCCACTTTCTACACAACCAACAACCTATGCTGGATAGACAATAAGACTTCTATTTAACTTCAGATCTCCTTTAATCGTGTCTGTTTCTTCTCCCTCAGGAGGAGTTAGGTACATGCACTCTCTGTTTTCCTTCTCTCTTTTACCACACAAAGTTCGGTAATGTTACTCCTGGCCATAGGCTCCTTACATACCCACACCATTTCTGTAGCTTTCTTGCCCAGTATACTTTACCTTTTAAGCAGTTATCTCAACAGCAACAAAAATCTCACCCTGCTCCACACATAAGATGAGAAAACTAAGAGTGGTATCACCCTTACACCAATCTTCCAAAAAAAAACATGACTTTTAGAATGAAATTAGATGTGATACGGACCTACTGAGAAATCCTCTAAGGCGCCCAGAGCTCAGGTTAAGTATAAATATTTCTCACCTGTTTATCTGCCTGCTATTGCGTCCACTTTTCTGTAAGCATGTAACATTTTAAAATATTTCTTATTACATTGTACAGATTTTCTTCTTTAACTATTGTACAGATTCTCTTCTTTAACTAAGGTTGTCAAAATATTCCTGTATTCATTGCAAGCTAGTTAACCTTTAAATAGGCTTTGATGGCCTAAACTGGGAATCTAACCACTTAAAATAGTGTCGTTAATGGGATTATGTGTTTCTCATTAAAAACAAGTGGGGCTTGGGGCACCTGGGTGGCTCAGTCGTTAAGCGTCTGCCTTCGGCTCAGGTCATGATCCCAGGGTCCTGGGATCGAGCCCCGCATCGGGCTCCCTGCTCAGCGGGAAGCCTGCTTTTCCCTCTCCCTCTCCCCCTGCTTGTGTTCCTTCTCTCACTATCTCTCTCTGTCAAATAAATAAATAAATAAATCTTTAAAAAAAAAAAAAAACAAGTGGGGCCAGGTGTAAAGGTGTTAGAAAAATGCTAAAAACCACATAGATACTGAAATTGCTACACTTGTGCTATTTAAAAGTGAGTGAGTTTCATAAATTGAGTTTAATTATAATTTGGATCCAAATTTTTCCTATCTAGTTTTAGCCTTCATTAGCCATGATGGCATCTGCCTTTTATGTCCATTTCAAGATTACATATCCTGGTAAAGTTGCTGTTTCAAATGTTTCATTTGGATACAGTTGTCACCACCATAAATTCTACTTTCTCATCATTCAATCTGCCCTGTCACTGTTCTGTGAAGTCAGCGTGGGAGGTAAACCACCAATACGGGAGGATATGATAGAGGTGGGTGGAGAATAAAGGGATGTGACACTTTTTTTTAAATACGTAAAAAGTCTATTTTCTGGTCTGGAGAATTAAAAACAAACCCCTATATAAATTCTAGACCATAATTTCCAGAAATGGAGGAAGTTTTCTGCCACTTCTGTACTTAGTCAACTTGTTCCTACTGATTTTAGTATGGTTTTTAATGATACCAACACATTCCATCACAAGAAAAGGGAAAAAAAAATATTTGACTACAGTAGTTCTAAATTAAATGCCTTTTTAAAATTATGCCATTTTGAAAACATTAAATTTAAAATAAATTTATATTTAAAATGCAATATATACAAATAAAAATGCAAACATGATTTTAAGCTCATCATAATAGAAAGGATAATAATAGTATACTACAATTGTGATAAGAAATGGAGCTCTCCCACAGGGCTGTCTGTGGGGTGAGGGTGGGGCTGGGAGGAGCAGGGCAAAGAGACAAGTATAGCAGGCTACACCAGTGGTTCCCAAAATGTAGTCTCCAGGCAAAGTAACATCACCTGGGACAACCTGTAAAACTTGAAATTCTAGGGCCCCACCCCAGACCTACTGCATCAAAAACTATGGGGATGCATCTAATTATTAACAAGCCCTCTCAGGGATGTTAATGCATGCTGAAGTTTGAGAACCACTGGGCTACAGGGGCTCAGAGACAAGAGACCTAGGTAACTCTTCATCTGTGTATTCAGATGACAATGCCAATTATAAATAATGACTTTAACGAAGAACTGGTATATCTTTTACTATGTCACTTACAATCAACAAGTCATAATTCTACCCTACAATAATTTCCAGTTCCACATTCAACATACATGCTGGCAGGCAGCCTGTTGAGGATGCGGGGAAAGGTTGATGAGACAGTGGAATATCAGAGCAGGGGATCTGGGCGTGGCACTCCACAGAGCGAAAATCTTGGCCAAAGATTTCCTTTTGTAAATCCTGAATATAATATTATACTAGTTTCAACCTCAGGAGTTGGATAACTCAAGGATATCAATATGACAAAAGGGTTGTTTTTTTTTTTTAAGAATATATAGAAATAGAAATAAATTATCCTATAATGATCCAAGCAGAAAATTCTTTTACAATTTGTCCATGATTAACATGGGATATCCGACCCTACTCCATCACTCTGAGACTTGAATTATGTTTGTTCCAAAAGTGACACCCTGTTCCTGCAGGAATGGGTGTTGGCTCTGCTAATCACAACACTATATGAGCCACGTATTACACTAGACTCAGAGGAAGCAGGTGCTGAGATTGTAATTAAATACGTATATAGGAAACAGGAGTGGCTGCAAAGAAGGCCGGGGAGGAGAAGTATCCTTCCTGTGTGTCAAAGAGATGGAGAAAGTGTAAATTGTGTGCCCACAGCACAATTTAAAAGCATACAGACACATACTAGTTCAGAAAGACTATGGGTGTGAATTAGATGCCTACATCATATTTAATAAATATTAATAACATCACAAAATCCAATCCAAATGCCGTATTAGGAGCAGAAGGATTAAAGCCTAGTGCTCAGATAACAATGCAAATGAAATTAGTGCCTGGAAAGCAAACTGGGTTATGTAATAGAGGATTAGCTATGGAATACAAAATTCAGAACTCATTATATTAACCAATCTTTGTCAGAAAAAAAAAAAAAAGTCCTTTCATGACTTAAGTTGCTTGCTTTGAAGCAACACAAAGCAACATCTTTCATATAAAGTCTGTTAATAGTTTAAGAAGGAACCAGACTGACCAGGCTGCACTGGCGAGCTCATCATGGGACTCTGGAGAAGGACGGTGAGGACAGGATGCAGACCCACAACCTTCCTTCAGCTGTCAATGTTGGTCCAGGAGGGGCTGGTAGATGAGAAATCTAGAATGTACAGAAAAATTACATGTGTATGATACAGGTTATGTCGAGCCACACAGAGACAGAACTGGCTTTGCATCTCAGCTCAGCCACAGGGCGACCGTGGGTCTTTGAAGCAGTCATACCAACTACTTGGTGTCTTAAGTCTTCATCCATAAAAGAGCAAATTGACCAGTCACGCTTAAAGCACAGAAATATCGTGAACACCAAGTAATATGATAGGTGTGGAAGGAATCTGTGAGGAAGAAAGCACTTCCCAAAATTATAATTAGTTTCCTGTATACCATTCACTCTAATTCGTCTGCTGTTATCATTATTATACCAATTAAAAATATTTTTTGGAATTTGGATAGAAGTGTCTCATTACATAGTACTCTTAAATATCACTGTCAAAGATTTCCTTCTAGGGACAGGAGTTCTTAGTGAAAAAAGTGTAATGGACTAAAATAAGGAACAAGTAGGCCATGAACTATGGGAGTGAGAGAAACCCCCTATTACAATTTCCATTTCTTCTTGAAATCTTTTGCAGTCTTGTTCCAGCCAAAAGTAGTAACAGCCAAGTCTTTCTAGGAGTGGCACTTACAGGATGGACTTCTTGAAAGGAATTTAAGGGACTTTCTGCTTTTAATTTGAATGTACTCTCACTTCTAGACACTTCAGCAAAGGAAAAACAAATGGAAGGACATTTTCCTCACAGTTTACTGGAATGTCAAAGTTTAAAAAAAGAAAGAGGAAGAAGAAGCTTTTAAAGTTGCACTTAATGAGTTTCTTACTAAAATAGTATATCCCAATTGCACTATTTTTAAAGACAGAATGCTGTAACGCTGAGAATTATACTTCTCTTTATCTTGAGAATCCAACATATTTATTGGGACTCATTTTCCCATCAGTATTTTGAAAGTGTTATTACTATTTTTGCCCAAATGTATAAAGCAGAATATAAATACACATTTCCTTTGAAAAACTATGTAACACCACCAAGAGCACCTATCATACTTCAAATGGTCTCTACACAGAAATAGGCTAGTAACTAAAACAGTTAAGTGAGAGTCATCGGTTCAGCAGGCTATTTCTCATCTTATCTTTGGTCCTGGAAAAGGATTAAAATTTAGTAACAAGAAAATGTATACTTTTATAAATCTTCTTCAAAAGTGATAGTGATGTGTTTATTTTACACTTACTTGTACCTAATTATACTGATCAGCATTATTTTAAGAATCTTAATTTCCATGTTGATGAGAAAGCAATATTTCTACCAAAAAAAGATGAAAAATGAAAAGCGGAAAACTCTTTTGATTTCTGTATCAGCAGAAGCATACTGACATTGACATTGGCTTCAAAATGAAAAGGTGTCAATGTCATATTTTAAAGTAATAACACTCGTGTATAGTTCTTTAGAGTCACAGAGTACTTGTAGACATATCGCCATATTTAATATCATTTTCACGTCAACCATGCTAATAGATACTTGTAACTCTCCCCTCCCTTTATGGGTAAGAAAAACGAGATACTGTCTGCTTCATAATTAAAAGGTAATAAAGCAAAATCAAAACTGAAACTGAGTGAGACTTGAATTTATAGACTTTAAAATTAATGAATGTGGACTTTGAAGATTTTGACATTTTTACTTTTTTACATTGCAGTCTGACATATTTCATAAATGCTCTTGATACATTCTTGATTCTCAATGCACAGTTTAATTTTAAATTAAGAATAACAAAAAGCAAGAGACAGGAAACCTTAAGAGTATGTAAGTGAAGTAGTACTGAAAGATGTCTTCCATCAGGGGCTGAGTTACTCTGTGTTTAAAAAAAAAATTAATCTATAATGTCACTTTGTTCAATTAATACTTGTTTACATACAAATACAACTAAATTTAACCAATAATCTCCAAAAGTTCAATTGTGATAACACTAAACCAAAGTTCTACTACTCGTCCACAAATCCAAAATTAAAAAGATGTTTCTATTTCCACACACCTGCCATTTCCCCAAACATACATAATGTCCATGACATGCTGATTAGTGGCTAGTTACATAATTGTTGGGTTTTGCCTTCACAGCTCTTGACCTGACTTGCAAAATGAATCTCTGATGCAAATATGAATTTGGCTTCCAAAATATCAGTAAATATTTAAAATGTACACTACTCTCTCTGCCATTCTGCCATTTTAATAACTGCCTAATCATGACATACTCTTCTAATATTATGAAAGCCTTGTTATCTGAACACTGTAAAAAGAAAATTAATATGCATTTCTATGTTGATTCATACTAGTTTCCACTTACTGCATCTCCATTCCCCATGAGCCACATTAAACCAAAATTATCATGACGACTACAGCTGCATAACTGAACTATGGTCATTTTAAAAATTCTCCTAAACTGTTTCAGGAGTATCGATCGATCCTTTACACATAAATGCACCATGTGTATATATGTGTGTATGCACACACATGCGCATCATCAGCTACATAAACTTTTCTTCCCTTGTGGCCAACAAAACCAACAGATTAACAGCCTTGTTCACACCTTTTAGGGACAAAACTGATACAGAATTTTACACAAATCAAGACAGTTTTTAGCTACTTAGAAAAGAAAGAGGGGTCAGTGGGAGAACATCTGTCAATGAGAATGGGCAATTTATTCTTAAATCTTCCCACATTTCTTTATCCAAATGAGCTGCAGAGAAACAGACTATTTTCTTAGAATGGGGAAATTTTCCCCTAGTACATTAGTCATTCTTACAATAAGCCTGATGTAGAAATAATAGGAAACTGGCTTTCAAGTGGGTAGATAAATGAAAAAAAGAAAAAAAAAAGCAAGTAATGCTGATTGTGAGTACAAACTATCCAAGCAGATATTTGCTTTCAATTAATAGTTTCAATTAATTTGCACATTAATTTGTCCATGCTATAAAAATATATACATGAACAGGGCGCCTGGGTGGCTCAGTTGGTTAAGCGACTGCCTTCGGCTCAGGTCATGATCCTGGACTCACAGGATCGAGTCCCGCATCGGGCTCCCTGCTCGGCAGGGAGCCTGCTTCTCCCTCTGACCCTTCCCCCTCTCATGTGCTCTCTCTCTCTCTCATTCTGTCTCAAATAAATAAATAAAATCTTTAAAAAAAAATATATATATATATATATATACATGAACATTTAAGGAGATAAACACAACCAAGAGCAAAATTGCTGCTATGAATCTTTCACCTATTGAGATCCAAGAATGGTTACTTTGGTTCCTGAATCTATTCTTTGAGCTACGTAAATCCGCAATAAGGGACTAGGAGTCTTTGCTTCAAAAGATCAGTTCTGACAAGAAGTTGGTCAGCTGCCTCCGAGTCAGTTACTGCTATAATATCTTGGGATATAGCACAGTGCAAGAGTCCAAGGCGCTGACACCTTGCAACGACCCAGCTTGCCCGTGCAGCCAGGGAAAGAGAGGGCACTGACACATTACAGTGCCCCAGGCCACAGTGCTCTCATTAATAGCATTGTGGGGGTGTTTCCAGAGGTCCTTCAGCCATTCCACCTCCATTGCCTGCTCCATAGTAGTCACACGGCAAGTCAGCAGAACTTTACAGACATAAAGAATTTGCTCAAGGATGATCTCCTCTGATCTTCACAAGAGTTCTTTGGAGTATACTGATAAGCCATTATTATTCCCATTTTACAGATGAGGAATCAGAGGCTTAGAGAGTTTCAGGGATTTGGTCATAGACACATAGGTGGTAAAATGGAAGGGCTGGTCTTCTGACTTTGAGCCCAGTGTTCTCTGTAGCATCACAATGCATTACAGACCACTCTAGCAGAGCTGCTTAAATATCAAGACTGTGTCTACCTACTCATCACAATTTTAGTAATGACTCATTAAGTAACAAGTCTCCTTTACTAAAGAACCTATCTAGCCATTGAATAGACTGAACTCATTCACAAAAAACAATAAAATAAATAGAAAATTTGGAATGAACGTCTACATGAATTCTCACGGTGTAAGCTTTCATTTCCATAGACTTAGACTTCATAGTCCTACCACAATCTTTTTTGGTTTTTTAACTACAGTCTGAGCTTCTTACTATAGTTCTTTTTTCCTTATGGACAATTGGTATTATTTTGGACAACGTGTCCCTAAGAAAACAATGCTTTTGTAATTTTACAACTAACAAAAACTGTGTGTCTCTAAAATATCTTTCTGAGACCTAGGGCAAGTCGTACAGCTCAGTCTACAAAGCTATTCACACTCGACCCCAGGTCCTTTCTCTTCTTAGATGGAGCCAGTAGAGCCCCAATTCCTCTAACGAGTTGGCTCCGTGAGCTGACTCAGCTCATAACATCTACTGTAAGAGAGTTTAGGGGTGAAATAAGCCTCCTGTGCCAGTGCATTGAGTGTCATCAGACCCACAGTCTCGCTCTCATGCCTCAGAATGTGAAATTCTGCCGTAATTTCATCTTTAAAGGAAAACACTAGAAAATTACTCTTAATACTCTATTCAATTCAACAAACTCTTATTGAGTACATACAAGACATCCCATCACCCATTTTGGAAACCTCAGATTATATTTCACTTCTCTGATTCTTACATTTCCTACAGATAATCACCAGAGCCAGTACACTAATATCTTAAAAATATCTTTCATATCTGAGCCCTTCTTTCCATTTCAATGAATGCTGCCTTGGCTTAAGTAATTATTTATCTTTTTGAAGCTTGCTTTTATTTGTTTATTTATTTCTTTAAAAGAGACAGAGAGAGTGAGAGCGAGTGGGGGGAGGGGCAGAGGGAAAGGGAGAGGGAAATCATCTCAAGCAGACTCCACACTGAACATGGAGCCCAATGCAGGGCTCGATCCCATGACCCTGAGATCATGACCTGAGCCAAAACCAAGATTGAGATGCTTAACCAAGTGAGCCACCCAGGCGCCCCTCAAGTAATTATTCAAATTAATTAGATTCTTCATCAAGCCTTCTCTCTGGCATCCCTGCCTCTAGGGACCATCTGAATGAATGAATGAATGGGTGAGTAAATAACACTTGGTGACCTGCATACTCTTCAGTTGGTGTTCATGTTCCTTCATAATTCATTTCTTCCCACCCCACTTTCTCTCCTTCCTTCTTCTCCTCACACTTAAGTCCTGTGTTTCCACGCAATCTGTCATTATGTTCAACATTATTAACAACTGCTGACGCACAGGCCCCAAATAACCAAAATGAACACTACCTGAACGGCTGTACGGAAGCACATCAGCCGCCTGTGGGTCCCGATTATTCGGGATAGTACCATTCATATTCACATTTCCATGCTTTAGTACCTCTTTCTGCAAAGGATACTATCACCTCTTTGCTACTTCCCAGATCAAATTCTCTTAAGACCACCTTCATGAGAATTCTTAACCAACCACTCCAAGTAAAAGGCCAGCTTCCTCAACTATATTCCTTCCCACTGTGTCTTGTACCGTACACCTCTAATAACACCCCTTGTGTAGATAATAACAACCCCTCTTCTGTTAGCCAGGTACTTCTCTACCCACCGTAAGACTACGTTCCTCAGTTCAGGCATTGTACTGTATTCATCTCAGTAATCCCCACACCTAGCACAGCACCTGGAACATATAGATACACAATAAATTCTTGATAAATGACTCAACAAAGGGGAAAGGCTAAACTAATGAATCTATAAGTTGCCTGACTTTAGGGCAGAATCATTTATCCAATGTTTTAGTATAGAGCTCTGAAGGACTAGAACAAAGTCCTTGGATTTGGGCCAAAAAAAACAGTACTCTACAGTTTGGGCCACCACCTAGGAAGAGCAGACCCAATGGGGTGGATGCCTTCATGGATCAGGGGAAGGCACCAATACACCAAAATACAAATTTGCCTGTGAATGATGTTATCCATGATACCACCATTTTCTAGGCTTTTGGACTGAAGTGATTTCTCAGATCACTGGAAGGGTTCAGCTTCTCACCTTATCAGCCTCAGCTTTTTCTCCTCTCAAGGAAATCCATTTCTTTATTAGACAAGCTCTATAAAATCTCCACAATTATATCAAAATAATCAAACCACTATTCATCAAGACTCGAGAGAATGGGATACAGAGATTTAAGGATCCTTGTTCCCCTTCAATTTTAGTAACAGAAGCAGGACTGTGCAAATAATGCTCCTGACAATATTTAAAGCTGTCTTAAGCAACAGGACCCTGGAGACCCTGGAGACCCTGGGGACTGGGAAACTGATGGACATAACGAGAGCCACACCAATGATACAGTGATTTAACCTCACCTGATACCACAGCAGACACCTGGTGACTCCAAATCACCGAACACACTGGTAAAGACTGGCACATCAACTCCTTTTGGCTCATTCTGGTCTCTGGGCAGTTACCTATGCAAGACTATTGGTTTTACTCCCCACCTGCTTGCCAGATGTTTGCGGACTTCACCTTTGAGCACAGCTAAAAACAGAACGTGTCACCCAAAGGGCCACACAACTCACACGCACTCTCCATGCTTACATTTTTAGAGCAAATAATAAGCTCCATTCTAAGACTTTTAGGAGAGCCTTTTAAGCACAGGCTACAATGTAGGTGTAATATAGAGCAGGAAACGCAGCTTGGGAGGTTAGTTATGCATATATTTTGCATATCTAAGATGGAATTCAGTAGTCTAAAAATACGTAACACAATTAGGAGTGGTCTGCTGGTTATTTCATTTTGTAAGAAGTCCTGCCAACTACAGTACCTGCACTAATAAAACAGACCTTTTCTTAGTAAGTCTTGTTTTTTAAAACATTGGGCTTAGCCCCAGGGACTCCAGTACCCAAGTCATGTCCTAAACGGCTTCTATATAATGAAAACCATTTTATCAAAAACTCTTACTGCACTGATTTTTATTGGATCATCTTTGAAAGCCCCTACCTGCAACTTCCCTCCTTGGACAACAGGGAATAGGGAGTCTCAGCCACCATTATCATCAGTTTGAGTTTAAAACTAGAATCACAATACCCAGAAACTGCAGGACATACAAGGCTCCTTTTCAGTCATGGCAAAAGGGTTGTTAGAAAAAGAGCTTTGTCTACCTGTAAATACACAAGAGACAGAAGTCCAAAATAGAATTGTGAAAAGGAAGTAATAGTCGAAGTAAAGGAACTTGTAACAGACAACCTCTGATACCCAGGCCGCAGGAGGGCTTTGTAATTCTTACACTATAACCTTCCCTGCAGAAAACTGCCCGATCAAGCATGCTTAAAAGAACCTGGCTCCCCGTCTACTCCCTTGCTAGTGTGGAGGCATGGGTTATGATCAGCTAGCCAAACACAAAAGACCTTTATCCATCGCTGCAATTTAGATTGGCATAGTTCTCTTTTCCAAACTTCAATATTGAATACATTTTTTTACATGTCTGTGATTTCTTTAATGCTGCAACCTACGTCTTGAAGATCTGATAATCCCTTCATGCAGCAAATTGCCCATGTAAAACGTCTCACTAGCTGGGTGGTATGGAAGTCAATTAACCTCTCTGAGCCTCAGATGCTTAAACATGAATTATTTAACTCACCAGGTCGTTGTGAGTCTTGGAAAAAATAAGCGTAAAGTAATCGGTAAGGAGAAAGTGCACAAAAATGTTGACTATTATTATCATTATTAGTATAGGAATTGTGTTTTACTTCAGGCCAAGTTCCCTCCCAGGAGGTATCTGTGATACACGGAGCCTCTCACCCTGGAACAGTTCTGCGGCACAGCTATTAATCTTTCTCACTCCACCAGGGTTACAACAGGGATCTAATTACTAAAGCTCTTCTTCTCCTTTCTTTGCTTCTTTTTTAGAAGGCAAATGTGCGTTCTATGGAAATACAGTGTGCCATCCTTTGTTTGTGAATATACTCTGTTTACCCTGATCTTTCACTGACTGATGTTACAAAGATATTTTTTAAATCACTTCTTGGGTGTTGATGGAAAGGAAAGCGTAAGGTTATCAAAAACAGTAAGTTAGGAACAATTATCATTTTGTAGAAATCTGAAAAGAAACAGGAAGTATAGTCCCCAAGCACTGTCTAAATCCTTCTAAAAAGAACTTTTCTATTGTTTTAACAGATCACCTTGGAATTTCAGTGGACTCAAAGGCCTCTCCTCCTATCTTGAGGAGGATTTCACTAATAATTTTACTCGCTGCTCTATCTACTGCTGGTAGTCAGTTCGATTTTTAGCCAGCCAAGACATATCTCCAGACACGGACAGACATGCACCTGAGGGGAAGAAATGACAACAGCAGAATGCCCACACAATGAAGAAGGGAAACAGGATGAGCCGTGAGCCACGAGATGGCAGGTGCACGGGTTACCTCCCCAAGCAATACCCACGTTGTCACTGACTCCTTTTACTTCTCACTTCTCTAACTTTGGCCCTCTTTTCTACTAGCCTTCTCCAGAATCTCTTCCAACTGAACAGGTCATTTACTTCATTGATCCCTTTCTGAAGAACCCCCACTCCCTTAACTAATGAGTTGAACCAACCTCGCACCTTCCATCTTTGCCTTCTCATCTCCTCCCAAAGAACTATAGTTGATACCTAAGATTTATCTCAATTCCATCCCTCTCTGGTTCTTTTCTTACCTATACTTGTTCTTTCTCTACAGAGGCTTCCTTTGAACACACACTGTTATCTTAGGATACCCCTCAATTTCCAGAATACACTGATATATAATAAATAAATCATCGTTATCAAATATCTTGTTCTTTGAACTTTACCCTCCCAATGATTACTGACTTTTCTAACTGACACAAACCTCGCATTTATATTCAGGTTAAGATGAACCCAGGTTCAGGGCACCTGGGCGGCTCAGTTGGTTAAGCGCCTGCCTTCAGCTCAGGTCATGATCCCGAGGTCTGGGATCGAACACAACATGGGGCTCCATGCTCAGTGGGGAGCCTACTTCTCTCTCTCCATCTGCTGCTCCCCCTGCTTGTGCTCTCTCTCTCGCTCTCTCTCCCACCATCAAATAAATAAATAAAATCTTAAAAAAAAAAAAAAAGATCAACCCAGGTTCATGCTATGGAGCACAGGAACAACAGTTTTAGCTATGCTTGAATGTAACGTGTACTTACTGGGTGCTCACTAGGAATGTTCAGTACAGAGCCCAGGGGGTAGCTCAGATAGTCCCTGCCTCACAGATTTCACACCTAGGATCTCTCATAGTGTGATCCAAGGACTCCCCTGAAAATGCAGATTCAGATACTTGGCACTGATCTAAGAACCTCCTAGATTAGAATCTTTGGGACAAAGGCCCAGAAACAGTGTTTTTAACAAGCTTCCACAATCATTCTTAACTGAGCTAAAACATGAGAACCACTGAATATATGAACAATTAAGAAATAAAATAACAAAACAGAGAGAGAGAGTAACACAGTGAAAGAGTGCACTGGTTTACAGTCTGACTGACCTTAATGTAAATTCCACCTCTGATTTTCTTACTATATTCTCACAGGCAAATTATTTTACCACTCTGTCCTTCCATTTGCTCACCGGTAAATTGCTGACTTATTTAAGACCTACTTGTAGGGACAAAAAACAATGTATTTAAAATACTTAGCACAGTGCTCAACCAATGCGAGATACCATCCTGTCAGTCAGGGCCTCTGCAGTGCAAAGTGCCCCTGGAACTGGGAAACACTGCAGCCTTAATAGGAATCATTTCTTAAAAGGAACAGGAGAGCATGAGCGCTACAGGGGTTCAAAGGGAGCTTCCACTGGACTCAGAGGTAGAAGGGAGAAGGTGCCTTGGAAGACAGGGCATACAGCTTTAGGATACTGAGCGTTATTCAAACATGCACAGTTGGCAAAAATGTCCTCCCTTCCAGGAAGTTTCCGAAGTCCTAACCTCAATGAATTGTAAATAGCTTCAAGAAACAATTTTAAAATCACCTTGCTGTGTCCTTCAACTATTTCATGATGAAAATGACCTATTTTTGTATTCCCATACCATGAATTATTTTCAGTGTTAAAATAACCCTCAAAGTTATCTCAAGTTCTCTGCTAGTAACAGGATGTTGGTAGTTTGTTTTATGTAGCACATTCCATTCCCCAAAAGATGACAGAATTTTATACAGACTGCTTCTCAAGTACATCATGTTCTTTATATACAAAATGATAGAGCTGACTCCTGCCAGGAGAGGGTACTCTGGATTGTTATACTATTATTGCTGATGGGTTGCAGCTTTCCTATCATCTCTAGGAAGAACTGTGTGAAAGACATCCACTGGGGGTCAGGAAGGCTGCCTTTAGCAAGATGAATATTCAACCTGCTCCAGGAAACTAACTGGCTCATGACAGGATCAAGAGACTTGATCCCATTAGCAAAACACACTAATCAATTAAGCCAACTCACTCTGAGCCAATCTTATTAAACCGCATTATTCCTATAAAGAATAAAGAACAATTCCTCCTCCATTTCAAAAAATGGAGAGAAGTTTCAAATTATAAAACTTGCAAAAAATAAGGTAACAATTACTGAGTATATAAATACAATCTCAGAACTCAAAACAAACTCAGCACTCAATCCACAGGACATTTATCTCCTCTGAGTGAGAAAGCCTCCTTTGAAACTGAGTATCTGCATAAAAACAAAGGGGCTAAACCAACTCATTTTACTGCAGGCAGCTTCTATTAATGTCACATAGGGGAAGAGATACAGCCTTTGCTTTCATATTCCAGTTCTGCAGGAAAAAATATTCATACATATACGTATATATATACACACATATTAAAATAGACTGAGACAGATCAACACATATAAATAGCTCAATGCAACATCTGTAGCAGTCCTTAAGATTGTATTAAAGTCCTTGCTGTTTATCAGGTTGGTAAATCCTATCAGCTCTTAGTTATTTAAATTGCCAGTTGCCGGGCAACCACATCTTCTGTCAACTGTCACTCACTCTTAAGTTCCTCTGCAACACTCCTTTAAGAAAAAAATAGTGAAAAATTCTTGAGATGCTTATTTTGGGCATCAGGAATGCACTTAATTTTATCCCTGAGCTTGAAGAGTCTGAGAATTGAGTGATACTGAGAAAATAAACGCGTTCAGTGAGTTGGAGGAGGGGCAGTGGATGGTACCCAGACAGAAAAGTTGAAAGACTTAGTTAAAGGAAATTTTTTTGGAACCTGGTCCACAGTAAAGGCATGTTTGTGATAGAAGCTTTCCAAAAGAAAATATGCACTCTGAGGGAAATAGGTGATTCTCAACAAAACTGATGTCTAGTTTTTATTTTTTTTAAAGATCTTATTTATTTATTTTGACAGAGAGACAGCGAGAGAGGGAACACAAGCAAGGGGAGTGGGAGAGGGAAAAGCAGGCTTAGGCGGAGCAGGGAGCCCGATGCGGGACTTGATCCCAGGACGCTGGGATCAGGGCCTGAGCCGAAGGCAGACGCCCAACAACTGAGTCACCCAGGCACCCCTACTTATTTTTGTAATCATGCATTCATCACTGAAGGATGAATAAGCATTATAGTCACAGGAATCAACAACTCCTTGCTTCTGACAAATGAAATAGTTACAAATAAAATAATTTACTACCATCTCATGAAAATTTCTACTATGTAAATCTTGTTTTATTTTCTTAGATATAAATCAGCATCCATTATGAGGAATTCTTAATCGCAGGAAACAAACTGAGTGTTGTTGGAGTGGGGGGTGGGGAGGGAGGGATGGGATGACTGGGTGATAGACACTGGGGAGGGTACGTGCTCTGGTAAGCGCTGTGAATTGTGCAGGACTGTTGAGTCTCAGATCTGTACCTCTGAGACAAATAATGCAAGATATGTTAAGAAAAAAAAAGAAGAAGAAGAAGGTAGCGGGAGGGGAGGAATGAAGCGGGGGAAATCGGAGGGGTGGACGAACCATGAGAGAAGA
>NC_138380.1:51470400-51532968 GCF_054177405.1 Leptonychotes weddellii
ATCACCCCTGAAGTTCTTCCTAGCAATAAAATTTCATAAACTCATCAACCTTTAAATTATATAGTTCTCAACAGTTGCAGCCCTATATAAAACTGAGCCAACCCAATA
Organism: Leptonychotes weddellii; assembly: GCF_054177405.1. NCBI lineage: Eukaryota > Metazoa > Chordata > Mammalia > Carnivora > Phocidae > Leptonychotes > Leptonychotes weddellii. Next base: position 51,470,509 of record NC_138380.1, read on the forward strand.
AATCAGACTTCTGTTGCTGTATGTCACAAATATAGAAACATATACATCTGGAAACAAGAAAAAATATTAAAATGGACAATTTACTCTGTTGCACAAACATTTAAAAAATAAAAAGGAATATCTTCATGACTTCAAGTAGGATATTATTTCAATTTGTCAACTTTGTAATTAAAACACTTGTGCAATCAAAGAAACTCTTGAAAAGTATAAAGATAAATCACATTGAGTAAAAAATACTGCAATGCGAATAACCAACAAAGAATTAGGAACAGGAGTATTTTAAGAACACCCATGAATCAATAAGAAACTAAAACAAAACAAAAAAAGAACAATTTAGGAAAAGGAGAGGAATGGGCAATGAACTGAAGGGAGAATTTCAGCAGCCAATGATTATACGAAAAGATGTTCAATGAGATACCAATCATACTCGTCAATTGGATACCATTTTTAAATCGTATAATCCTAGTGTTGGCAAGGCTATGAAACAACGGAGATTTCATACACTTTCGGAGAGTATATTCTAAGCACACACCACTTAGAATAGAAACTTAAAAACTATGGAGTCAAGATGAAGATTTATAACACCCTATTACCTGTGGGAGGCGAATAATAATGCCCCCAAAGATGTTCACGACCTAATTACCAGAACCTGTGAATACGTTACCTTATGTAGCAAAGGGGGATGAAGGTTGCAGATGGGAGTTTAGTTTGCTAATAAAATAACTTAAAATAGGGAGATTATCCCAATTATTCAGGTGGGCCCGATGTTTTCACAAGGGTTCTTAAAAGTGGAAGACAAAGGCAGAAGAAAGTCAGATGGAGATGTGACTATGGAATAACAGTCAGAGAGATGCAGCAATGCTGGCTTTGAAGACAGAAGAATGAGGCCACAATCCAAAGAAACTGAGCACTCTCTACAAACTATGAAAGCAAGAAACGGATTCTCCCTTAGGGGTTCCATAAGAAATACAGCTCTGCCAACACCTGCATTTTAGCCCACCTAGGCCTGTCTCAGACTTCTAATCTCCGTAACTGTAAGATAATAAATTTGTGTGGTTTGAAGCCAGCAGGTCTGGGGTAATTTGTTTCAGCAGCACTAAGAAACTAATAAATGACTCTACAATTATTCTCCTACGGAAATTCTCCCATGTGAGTGCTTGGGCAAAATCACAAGAATGTTCATAGCAAGATTATTTAGAACAGAAATTTTGAAAACGATCTAAATGTTCATCAACAGGAGAATGAATATATGAATACTGTGCTAATATACAATAAAAGAATACTCTACGGTAATTAATAAAAAGGACCTATAGCTATATATATAAACATGAATACATTTCAAAACTTACTGTAAATTAGTGAAATAACAAGCTAAAGCATTATTTGTATAGCATACCATTTGTAGAAGGTTCAAGAACATACAAAATGATGTGGTAATATTTGTGAATAAAAATATTATAGCTAAAGAATAAATAAATGGGTAAGAATGTTAACACCACACCCCCAACAGTGACTATCTCTGAGTGAGTGAAATGAACAGAGTGCTTCAAATACATCTTAAATGCTTTACTTCATAAAATAAAAATCCTGAGGTAAATAGGACAAAATGTAAAGATCTGACAGGTACGTATATGTAGATGACTATTAAATTTATTATTCATATTGTTCTGTATTACTGAGATATTTCACAATAAACAAATAACATATGCTTCAATGATGTACTTCCCATGTGTCCACTGGCAAACAGGCAACCCAATTCTCCCCAAGTTCACAGAAAATGATCTCACCCAAGAAGTATCCCTATTAACTTGCCAATTAAAAGACAAAAATACCAAAAACCAAATATCAATATTTGACCCAATTTTTTTTTTAAAGATTTATTTATTTATTTGACAGAGAGAGACACAGCGAGAGAGGGAACACAAGCAGGGGGAGTGGGAGAGGGAGAAGCAGGCTTCCCGCCGAGCAGGGAGCCCGATGCGGGACTGGATCCCAGGACCCTGAGATCATGACCTGAGCCGAAGGCAGATGCTTAACGACTGAGCCACCCAGGTGCCCCTTGACCCAATTTTTGTAACCTTCCAAATGTACACTGAAGTAAGCAGATTTTTATTTTTCTTTTTATTTTAAGCAATTTCATCTTACTTCTGAAAGTCAAGAAGTAATTCACATTGGGAGGATTTCTTCTGAGTGTCTCCAAATAGGCACACCCAGGTGTAAAGAGGTCTATTTGTAAGTGGGTATTTACGAAATTGACCATGATAAATATGCTGTCACCTTTCAGACCAAAAAATGAGATGGTTCATTTAGAAATGCAGTGTTTAAATAAACTGTCAGACAAAATGATATTCTAATTATCACCATCAAAATCCTCCATCAATAAGGATTAATAAGCCTGTTTGCTAGAGACACAAATATTAAGAAAAAAATAAATCTCCTTTTTGTGGTTTAATATTTTCCCTTGACTTATACTTCTATCAAACATGTTTCAATTTCTATTTTTATCTTTTTTAAGTGACAATGTCTGTCTAAAGCCCTGAGGGCATTAAGATTAGGAAATGACTATTCCAATTCTTAGGAAAATATAAGAAATGAGGGGGTTTTCCACTTGGACTGCTTTTCTTCCTGGACTGGAAAACTTTAACTCTTTCTCTAGGAAGCATTCATAACTTAAAATATTGGCACTAAATTGTTTCTGCTAGAAAAAAAATAATCTAAGACTAATGTATAATAAATATATGATTGGTGAAAGTAGAAGCATTGTACTACAATCGTTATTAACACAAAGCTTATTTAACCTCTAAAAAACCAAGATCCCTTTCTTTTAAGCCTGAGAAAGGTAAATTAATTTTATTTAGTTCTAGGTGGCACAAGTTTAATACCTGTGCCTGCCAAAATGCCAACTACAACATAAAAAGCAGTAACAGCAGTTCTAAAGAAAAACAAGTTCCTTTGTTATTTCCCTGACCTGGCCAAGCCTGAGTCCAGATAATATGCTTCAATCAACAATTCTGAATATCAAACGTGAAGACATGCCATGTTATTATGCCTAAGATAAAAGATAAACATAAAATTCCAGTTTACTTTAATTTATATAATACTATCTGGGGTATTAATGGACTAAGAACTATCATCTAAGAAACAGTGACTTAAGAATTATTCCAGCCAGATAATAGCTTATCATCAAAGCTTATCCCTTTAACTGATGCCTCACATTTATGCAGAGCATTGCTACCTACAGCATTCCAGAATCACTTGATAAAATCTTCTTCAGTAATACCTTTTCCCTTTTGATCTTTTTTCCTTCTGTTTCCCTTTTCTCCAACCAGTCAGCATGAAGACACTTGGGTTGGTGAATCAACATTCTTCCATATTTTCTACATGTCCCTTCTCCAGAGAAATGTCACTTCTTATTCTATCCACTTCTTCTGAGGGGTCTTCCTTCTCTGGCTAGGATCATCTCCTCTTCAAGCACCTAGGTCGAGTTCCTAGGTCAAGCCCCTAAACTTAGTGGAATGGGATCTCTGAAACCATCTTGGCTGCTTTTTTCTCCTTTAGATGAAATTCCCTACTCACCTTTGACAGACAGATCACCTCTACCTGAACATATCCTCTATCAAAGACTCACCAAATCCCTCCACTGATGATTAGATTATAAGCATTTAAAAGATGTTTAGCCCTTTTTTTTAATTTCCAAATTTTCTTTAAAAAACGTATTATTCATAACCAGAAGATGTTTTTATTTCTATTTTTTTTTCAATAAAACTGGTTCTGTTATTTTGTTTATTTACTTCCCACTGAAGAATCTGAAAGTCATTAAAATCAAAACTAGATGATCCATGTAGATAGATTTAGGGGTTTGGAGATTTTATTTTTTGGCATAAATATAACCAGGAATATAAGACTGTGGTACTACCAGGTGAATCATATCAACCTGGGCTTTTCTCTTCTTCTTGCATGGTTGTGGTTATCTGCCACATGCAAGAAAATGTTTGTGTAATGCCTATGACCAGGTCATATCATGCACAGCCAATTGTGCACAGAATTAATAGGTAAAATAAAAGGGACCTCACTTCCTCTAAACTAATTTAAGTTGCTTTCAGTTTTTATTTAGTTCCAGCAGCAACTCATCTTACTTACATATTTAACATTTTGACATGGTAATTTAAACAGATTGTCATCCCCGCCAATAAACAGAACTCTATTTATATAACACACCATCTTCATAAGCAGATTGACCACAAGCACCACATACATGGAATTTTTTCAAAAGTGTCTTAATGTAGACAGTTGTACGGTAAGGGTTAACAAGCAGTCGAACTCCATCTCCTGATTTCTTTGAGGAATTATTTTCTCCAGGTTTTGGAAAAAAATCATTATTAGTATTTGCTACAAAATGCAAATACGCCACTATAGAGATTTATTCATTTAGCAAATAAGTCCAGGTGCATGGACTACACCAGGTTACAAGAGATGGAGAAAAACTCCCTGCCTTCATGTAACTTACTTTTGGGTGAGAAAGCAGCAGAGGGTAGAGTTTTCAAAATATTTCCACAAGGTTACTATAAATCTAAAGTGGTTCAAAACCTAAAGGACCAAAGAGTGGAACTGAAGGACCTTGGTGGGACAACAATCCAATGTTTCTGTACATGCGGCTGATATAACGGAAGATTTTAAGGGAAGAGGCCTCTTCAGCTTGGTGCAGTGTTTGCTGCTACAGGTCTGCTCCACAGACTTGGGAGCAGGAAGAGCTGCAATTGCAAGATGTAAGCATAAAACAGAATACTGTTGGGGCACCTGGGTGGCTCAGTTGGTTAAGCGACTGCCTTCGGCTCGGGTCATGATCCTGGAGTCCCGGGATCGAGTCCCGTATCGGGCTCCCTGCTCAGCGGGGAGTCTGCTTCTCCCTCTGACCCTCCCCCCTCATGTGCTCTCTCTCTCTCTCATTCTCTCTCTCAAATAAATAAATAAAATCTTTAAAAAAAAAAAAAAAAAACAGAATACTGTTGACCCGTCAAACCCTGGGGGCGAGGAATGACTGGGTTCTACTTCAAGGGAAGTAAAAGTCAGTGGCCGTGTGGGTCACCAGAGATGAGTGACAGAGGAGAGGGTGACCCGGGAGGCTTTCAGATTCACCTGAGATGAGCTGATCCCCAAAAGGACAAAACTATATGGCCAGTTGCCCCTTCAGCTCAAAGAAGAGAAATAGCTGGAGAATTAACAGAACACTAATTCCCCGGCAAGATGAAGAAAGGACAACAAAATTCAACGTGGTGATGCTGACCTCATCCCAGCAACAGAACAGATTCTCTAGCAGGTTGGGGCAATGCATAAGACTCCAATGCACTTAATTTTCAAACATGCATTTTTTTCAAAAGGGAGAAGAACCTCAAAGCTAAGAATGAAAACTGCCAGAGCGGGTAGGAAAGAAGAATAGGCAAGGTGAGGGGTCCCCCCTGAGGGTTACTCCTCTCATTATTTTGGAAGCACCTTATATTTTAAGGTAGAATTTCACTGGGTCAAATGAAGTTACTTTTTTAGGCCAAATGAAGGTACTTCTAATCCCTTCCGTAGTCCCATACAGCAGGTGGGGAAATGGAGGAGATCCTTAGACCTATGGGTTCTTCGTAGCTTAGCCCCATTTTCTCTAAGCAACAAAAGAGTAACTCCTACACAGACAGCAGGTGGGGGGGACGGGGCGGATTCTTCAGATAGGACGTTTTACTCCGTTAGGATTTAGGAAAAAAGTCCTGAGACAACGAAGGAATAGGATCATTTTGAAAATTAAGAAACCAAGGATTTGGGAGCACCTGGGTGGCTCAGGCAGTTGGGCGTCTGGCTTCGGCTCAGGTTGTGATCTTGGGGTCCTGGGATCCAAACCTGCATCAGGCTCCCTGCTCAGTGGGGAGTCTGCTTCTCCCTCACCCCTCTCCTTGCTCACGTGCACTCTCTCTCTCTCCCTCAAATAAATAAATCTTTAAGAAAAAGAAGAAATGAAGGATTTGTGTAGGGAAATCATGATTCAATGAACTGATAGAGTGTTGTAGGCCCTATCCAATATTTGCCTTCTGTATTCAAAACTCTGCTTACACGATGATATTTAAAGTCTATATGGCAAATACTAAAAAAAAAAAAAAAAATAGTATCTTAGAACAAGACCAAGACTGTGGTCATTTCAACTTAGTAATAATGAAATGACACAAGTAACTAAGAAGAAAGGATGTATGAAAATGCAAAGAGGTCAAAGATGAGCTCCCACGCCATGCCCTACCACTACTGAGAGCCCTACAGATATCCCATCAGAAAACACAAAGCTCCAAATGCCCCAGCCGTTTAACATATGAACGAGGCTGTCTCAATATCTATACCACAAGTACCCTGGAGTGTTGAAAACCTGCTCTATTTATTCAGAGATGTTAGTCCTGAATATCAGAACTTCATATTAGAACTTAATATTCCTTTCTGAATACCAAAGTTTGAAACACTTACTATGCAAAATCCCGTGCCCAACCAAACCAGCAGCTCAGGAAGCAGAGTGCTGCCTGTGGGCTCTGGTGGGTTTTTAGACTCCATGCACCTGAGATCAGAGGCAGGATTTTCAGATAATTTTAAAGCCCTTGCTAGGGTGCTCAGAAAATGTTCAAGGCTTTTAAGTTTATCACTAGATGTAGGGGGAGGAGAATCTTTTTTTCAAAGAGATAATTTTTCTGCAGTCCTGAAAGTGCTTTTTAACAAACCATAATCACCTCAGTCAGATGTACTGCAACTAGCGAGGGAACAATACAGTTTACTTTTGAAAAGACTCTGCAAAATACTCATTACCAAACAATAGAGGCTGTGCTTCAGCGAGGGCCCTGGTTCAACTTTAAAATGCTTGAAGCCTAGGGTGGTTTGCTTGCTAATCAGGGCACACAACTTTTCACCAGCTGAAGAGCTTGTTTTCATAGTGGCTGGTTCATTCTAAAGAAAAGTGCTGCTCATTGAGAATTTTAGTTTTATGAAGGAACAGGAAGTCAAATTCTATTGTAGCCGCTTGATTAAAAAATTTCCATTCAAAATATAAGTGACCTTCAAATTAAATGCTATGTTAACAAAACAGCTTTGTTTTTAATTTGATATTACTAGAGATATTTATAGAAAGAACCAGGATATATACATTCAACGGCATAAGCATATAGATTAAAATCTCTGTTAATGGAAAGAATATTTTTTTTCTAAGTATTGCATACCAAGTAATAACTTATAAAAAAAAATTTCTAAGTTAACATAGTTAGGTGGATGCATTTATTCACACAGCTAAATAAAAGGAAAACCTTGAATAATCCATTGTCTAAACATAATTACTAACAATTTCCCTATATAATATAAAGCATTGATGCAGTTCTCTAATTGTATTTGAATTAAAATAATAGTAAGAGATGGGATGAAATGCAGATCTAGTCAAAGAGTAACAAGTTTTTCTAAGTTCTGGGAAAGATTATGTATTTTATTATTTTTCTTATTTTGGTGTGCTCAAAGAGAAAAACCTGTAAAATAACTTGTATGCTGGTACTCGAATTTAAAAAAATACAACAAAAGCCATAATATTTAATCTCTTCTTTAGACTAATTCTGTCTTTGCGGAGATAGGCCATTTCCTTGCTGCCAAGAATCCCTGAACAGGAAACCATCCTGCCCACACTGGCTTGTCATCGGAGCTTCCTTTCCACAGACGGAAGGGCCCCCTATATGTCTAGAGATTTCATTTTAGCAGTATGTGAATTTTACCTGGGCAATGCGTGCCCTGGCTTGAGCAGAAAAAAAAATCCTGCATCCTGCCCTTCCTTTTTTCACGGACTGAGGTTGGATGAGGTCTTGGACTTCTCCACGGTGTCGTATTCATTTCCTAGAGATGCCATAACAAATTATCACAAACTTGGGGCCTGAATCAACAGAATTTATTTTCTCATAGAGTTCTGAAGGCCAGAAGTCCAACATCAATTTCAAAAAACAAAATCAAGGTGTCAGTAGGGTCACTCCCACCAGAGGCTCTAGGGGAGAATCTGTTTCTTGCCATTCCCAACTTGTGGTAGCTGTTCGTATTCCTTGGCTTGTGGTGACATCACTCCAATTTGTGCCTCCATGGTCACACTGCTTTCTCCTCTTCTCTATGTGTCACATGTCTCTCTGCCCCCCTCTTATCAGGACATATGTGACTGTATTTAGGGCCCACCTGGATAATCCAAGGATAATCAGAATAACTGCAAATATCTTAATTTAATCACAACTGCCAGGTCCCTTTTTGGCCATTTTATAAAGTAACATTCAGGGGCACCTGGGTAGCTCAGTCGGTTAAGTGTCCAACTCTTGATTTTGGCTCAGTCATGATCTCAGAGTCCTGAGATCGAGTCCAATGTCAGACTCCATGCTGGGCACGGAGCCTGCTTAAGATTCTCGCTCTCCTTCTGCCCCTCCCCATCCACACACTCAGGCTTGCTCTCTCTCTCAAAAAAAAAAAAAAAAGGTAACATTCACAGGTTCCAAGGATTAGGATGTGTATGTTTTACAGGGTGCCATTTTTTCAGCCTCCTACAGGTATCTCGTACAATCCAATATATTACAAAACAGTTTATAAAACCTGGCAATTTACTTCTCTAGGACTCTCAGAAAACAAAATAATAGCAAAACAAAGTATGTGAAGATTATAAGCATCATATTTTCTGTAATTTCTTGGTGCCAGAGGGTAAAATAAAATGTCAGAAAAAAGTCCAGATTATAATGATATGATGATGATATCCAATAATAAATATTTAATATTCCTAAGCATACTTTTCACTCTCTAAAATACATAATTTTAAAAAGATTTTTAAATACATTTGATTAGGGGCACTTGGGTGGTTCAGTTGGTTAAATGCCTGACTCCTGATTTTGGCTGGGGTCATGATCTCAGGGTCATGGAGACAAGTCCCCCAACGGGCTCCGCACTGTGGAAGTCTGCTTGAGATCCTCTCCCTCTGCCCCTCCACTCACTTGCACATGCTCTCTCTCTCTCAAATAAATAAATCTTTAAAAAAATACATCTGATTACCAGGTTTAGAAATGGAAGATTACTAGAACTGTTGGTAAACACAGGTATAATCATAACACTCACTCTGTTGGGACCCCACGAAGCCTTACACTAGAAACCATTATCTAGAGTGCCAGAAAGGTGTAATGAAGAGAAAAAAGTACTATGAATTGAGTGAGTCCTGGATTGGCACCCCTGCTTTGCCCCTGACAACGTGAGTGACTTCAGACAAGCACTTATGCTCAGTTTCCCAATCTGTGATGTGAGAGATGTCCCTGGGCATTTCCCTGCCAATTAAGATTCATAATGAAACTGAAGTTGAACCCCTAATTCCTCAGCTGGTGCAAGTCCAAAGTAATCCTCTCTCTCATGACCAGTTCTCAGGGAGGTTGCAGCCTGCCACACTTTGTGCTTCTTGAGATCTCTCTCCAGCACTGTCTACTTAAGCTGAGAGCCCAAGTCTGCACAAAAATAACGATGATAAGAGTCACCATCATCATTAGCAGCATCAGTGGCATCTCTATGGAGACCTTCCCACCATCTTGCTCTTTGGTTCTTTTCTAACCTCATCTCTATCCCACACTCCTTCCATCTCAGATAAACCCAACAACTCCAATCCCTTGTCACTATCCTGCCATCCAGTTCTCACTCTGAAGTCTTGGCACCAGCAACAAGAAGAGGCCTTGAAAGGAGAGAAGGTGAGGAAGGCATCAGACACATCAGAGGCCCCTGGTCTCCCCAGAACCCTCATCAAGACTGCAGACTAACACATTTCTCTTCCTAACAGTAAGTTTTATTTTCGTCGAACTGGTAAGACCTTGCTATGTTATAAATGGGGCCAATACTACCCACTCGGAAAGGTAATGATAAGAATTGGAAGAAAAAATAATTTAGTATATTGTCAAGGCACATATTATGAGCTCAGTAAGTATTACTGCTGTCATTATTATTATTAATGTTACTATTATGCTACAGGGATTTAAACTAGATCTGTGTGGGTATAAACCACATAAGAAAATCTATAGTCAATATTCATAAACGGACTACAAAAATCATTGAAGTCAGAATCATAGTTTGATTCAACACTACATTTTAAAGGGTTGTCACGCATAAAAACAAATGCCAATGAATTCCATTCTGAAAACAATTTTGCATAGTTGTATTTTTAGTTTTGCAGAACTGGCCTGATTTTCTCTTTCCTGGGTGAACAGAATTCCCTCTGAAATCCCTAATGTAGCAAATAAAGAGAGAATATTTCTGGTTTCAGTCAAATGTTACTTGGGTTGAGAGTAGGGATGGGCATGGAGATGATGGGCATGGAGATGAGGCTGAAAACCAGAAACACAAATCTGATTTAGAATCACTCTCGGTGTTTAAGAATGACCAATAATGTTGCTCAACGAATGCTGACAACTTACAATCAGTCCTCTTCTTTTTCCCTTTTACACAGTTCCTGTAACTAATTTCTGCCTTTAAAGAGTCTTATCCAATTTCTACTGCCTCAAATAGGGCCGTGCATAAGACTCTCTAAGCTACATTCAATCCATGAATTTTGATAATGACAGGTGTAAGTACAGCTAATGGTGCAAATTAACCACTAGCTTCATTGGTCTTGATCCATCAGAGTTATAAAGGAATTTATATGGTCACACAAAGGCTCATTTCTTTTCCTAGCAGTCCTTTAATAACACTTCTTAATTAATATATACTACGACATTAGTGAAAAATAATATGCTATCCAGCAGAAATAGGAATAAAGCAGGTCAACTTTGTATCGCTTAGCCACAAGAGGCTTAGGCTCTGAAATACCAAGCTGCTTGGTAAGGGGACTTGAACTTTAAAGCAGTCCCACAGCATGAACACAGAGAACACTATGGTGCCAAGGAGCCAGAGCAGCGATAGGAAACTTCCACAAGGTCATTCACACAATGGTTGTAATGGACCAATTCCAGGAGTGTGAACATTATAATCAAGGCTAAATTTCACTCTGTTGGCCCTGCCTGAGAAGAGGCACTCAGGCATTTAGAAAAACAAACTGTGCGTGCGTGCACGTGTGTGTGTGTGTGTACACATAGATGTGTGTGTGTGTGTGTGTGTATATACACACACACATAGATACATAGATTTTTAAAAAATAACTTCAAACAAGCAAACAGAAATGTAATGCGACAGAAATGTTGCATGCTTCCCCTAGCAACTTCCAATAGTCAAATGGTTTTCTCTGAGTAAGCGACACAAAAGCATTTACAGAAACATGCTGCTTTCCCTTTTTTCTACAATAATCATTTTTTCCACTTGATGCTTTTGGTCATCTGACTCGAGTGCCATTTTAAATGCAAAACAACCACAAAAAATGAGCCCATTAACTCATTAAAAAGGTGTTCAAGCTTACAGAATAAACTAAGTGAAAATGGTCATATCTGCTGAATAATGTGTATATCCTACAATTTCAAAATTAAGCCCAGGGATAATAACCAGGAAAAACAGACATCACCCAAAGCTAAAAATAAGCTGATGCCAAAGCTACCAGACTTAGCTCCTAAGTGTCCCTAAAACGACAAGAAGTCATGCTGTGTCTAGTTTCAAGTCATGGACATTTGACAAGTCTTTTCATATGTCATCTAGAATATCACCACGGCTTAACAAAAAGCCGTGTGGATTTTTTTTTTTCTTGAGAGGTTGATATGAGGAATGAACAGCTCTAAATATATTATAAGGCTCTGACACATCCGAAGACTACAATTATTTTCTGTGATTAATCCTGTTTTTTACTGACATGCCATGGGTATGTTGGAGGGAATTAGTTCTGCTTTGAACGGGAGTTCAATATTCTGTTTGTTATTGATTTCCAATGCAATTTATGATAGAAGCTAAGGATGAGGATTTGGGGGTGAGGAACAGAAGTTTGAATCAAGATTTGCTTTCCTTGACAGACCGCTGGTACCAACTGTTTCCATGGTGAGCAGTTTCATTTATGTTTGAGGCCGGAGGACCTAGTCAGGCCAGGGCCCAAAGTTCATAGCCAATTGATTTAATTCTGAGAGTTATTTTAAAAGACTGTTAACCTTAGAATGCTTTACAAAAAAATAAAATCACATAAAAAATAAAGTCACCTTATTCAGGAGAGGGGGAGCAGGACACACAGGGATTCTGATATAAAGAAACAATATCATCTGAAAAAGCTGTTCTTCATTCTCAGCCTTGCACGACCCACCTCACTGAAGACAGATTTAGGCTAAACTCTTCATTTTATGGATAATAAAACTAACGTCTCACAGATCCAAAGAACTCAGCCAAAGTCGGTTAATGATTCTATACCATTTTCTAAGTAATCTTACTTGAAAGAACATACTGTCTTTTTTGGAAATTATTCATTTCTTCCATTTAATTCAGGTGATATTAACTTATTTGACTCCACAAAGAATAAGCTAAAAACTTCAATCACAACATTTGAATATATTCATATATGATAAAATATTTTGCCTATTATTCCTCATATTACTACAATCTTATGAGAGTTTCTAAACACCTCGAACGTAGTTATATTTTACTTCTGTGGTTAGCAATTTGAAGACTGTTGTGAATTTTGGAAGCTACTAATTGTCTCAAGAGAAATCACGTCACTGGACACAATGGCACACTGAAGGCAAGAGAAAGCCCTTAATTGCCGTGACTTGGGAGCAAATGAACAAGCAATAGAGAATTTTTAAAAAGAGGTGTGTGAAGGTGTTAGAGAATGGAATACATTCAACTCCTATTTCTCTAAGTCTGTAATTACCACCTGGCCTAAAGAACAAGCAGTGATTCTCCATAATCTATCTGTTGCCATTAGCTGAAATAGCTCTTAAATACTTGACGTCAGCCTCTTCTTAACCTAAAACAAACTGGGGAAGTATTGTCTCAAATTTTGACTCCAACTGTCTACCATTACATCATAATTGGTAAATTTTGTACTGCTCAGATTACAAAGGCCAAACATGAGTGAGCATGACAGCCACCTGGACCTGCTTTAAGGACGTCTTTCTTTCTAACTCCTTTGCTAGGATTGAAGGCATCCATCGCCTCAGATGGCAGAGTTCACTTTCACCCTCCTCCCTTGCTCAGAGCAAGTTTCTTTCCTTCTGTAGGGCATGCAGATGACAACGGCCAAAGCTGTGGCCCAGGAAAGACACTGACACTTCTTTTTCTGCCTTCAAAAGATACTTTCTATAACTGACTTCAGAGGGTGGTTCAATAGTGTACACTTTACCTCCCCTCCACTCTACAAGTGGTCTGGTCAAAAAGTAAATGAATATTAATACTTCTTAAATTCAGGGGCGCCTGGGTAGTTCAGTTGGTTAAGCATCTGACTTCAGCTCAGGTCATGATCTCAGGGTTTTGGGATCAAGCCCCGTGTGGGGCTTCCTGCTCAGCGGGGAGTCTGCTTCCCCCTCTCCCTCTGCCCCTCCGCCCGCTCATTATCTCTCTCTAATAAATAAATAAAATCTTTAAAAAAAAATAATTCTTATTTTCCTAAGTAGGAAAGAAACCTCCTACTTCCCCAAAACCAAGGAATTCCAATTTATGCTACTAAATTAGTTTTTCAACTATAACATTCTGATTTTCAGCAGACTATGGATATCTAACCAGCAACCAAATAGTGCTGTCTATCAGTCAATAAATCAAGGTCATACTAACACATATTGGGCACCAAATTGTCACTATTCTATTTTTAAAGCAGAGAATCCACTTTTAAAAAAATAACTGGAATAGATTTTAAGTATTTTTCCTTACCTGAGCCATCCAAAACTACAAAATTTACACATCATCACATTTTCTTCTTACTTAGAAGAGCGCAGAAGTTTTATAATGTGTCTATTACATTACAAAGGTTCATTCAAGATTCCCAACACTTTTAAGTGAAAGAGATCAGATTTGGATAACAGACTAAAGAAGACCAACTGATCATCTGTGAAGATTTCTAAACATTGAACAATAATGAGTGACAAGAAAGACCTCTCTTCACCAATACAAATTAGGTTGTTGCACTTAGCAATCTGGAAATTTTTCTGAATTTGGAAGTTGCTGATGGTCTAAAAAAAAAAAAATACATCACTGGAACAAGTTGGCACGCTGAAGGCAAGAAAAACCTTGTAACTGTAGTGACTTAGAGGCAGAGAGAGGGAAGCAATAAACACGAAAGAGAAAACTTCAAAAAGAGGCATGACACAGATAATCACATATTATGATTCCATGTATATGGGATGTCCAGAGAAAAAAATGCCCATTAAGGCAAAAAGTGAATTACTGTTGCCTAGGGCTAGGGGAATGAGGAGTTCTGAAGAGCATGGTGTTTCTTTTTGGGGTGATAAAAATGTTCTAAAATTGATTATGGTGATGGTTGCAAAGTTCTGTGAATGTATACTCTACAACTGATTTCTATGCTTTATTTTTTTAAATTGTATACTTTAAATGAGTGAACCTTATGGTATGTAAATTATGTGTCAATAATGTCTCAAAAGAAAAAACAGGCCTATGAAGGTGCTGGAAAATGGAACACCAAGAGAAGCAACTGCAAGGGAGTAATTTAGTAAGGGAATAAAACATTTAGGAAATTGGGCGCTAGGAACAGCATCACTACATCTCGTGCCACTAAATGACCATGCTTAAGTTTCAATGCTTGGGGCCCACAGGACTCTTTTCCACCTCAGGGCCTTTACATGTACCCTGTAATATGATGTCTAATACACTCTTCATCAGTTGTTTTGTTTTGTTTTGTTTTGTTTCGTTTTTGTCTAGCCAAGAAGTAACTATTTATCCCGAAAGTAGATCTCTCTTAGCTTAAATGTTACTTCCAAAAAGTTTAAATACATCCAATCTAGAGAGGATGTCACTGTTCTCTCTCATTTGAGCCCTGATATTCTCCTTCTTAATTAACACTTATCTCAATTTGCATTGTACATTCACTTATGGTTACGATCTATTGCCTTCTCCTCCACTGACCACAGCTTCATGATGGCAGGGACTGTGTCTGCTTTGTGCAAAGCACAGTTCATGGAGATTTGAATTTGAATAAATGAATGGATTAAGAATGGATATGTGGCCACCACAACAAATAACTTACAGGATTTCACAGAGTTGGGAAACCCCATCCCATATAAAGCTTTTCCAGAACAACTACTCAGGATATCCAACTCTGTTGGGGCCAGTACCAACATAATAAAGACTTCAGAGATCATCCAGCCCCACCCCCGCTTTATTTCACAGATGAAAAAGCCAACGTCCAGAGAGAAAAAATGAACTGATCCATTTAAGAGCCAACAGCACACTATTTCTGCTTAGTAGTCCAAAAAGAGTTTGGGGACCTTATGAATTTCAGATAATAAAACCATTCCCCTAATATACCCAGTGGTTTTCCAGCCTATTCTCTGAGATTTTTTGGTAAAAATATAAGTTTCCTAGAGTTTTGGCAAAGTAGAGAGGCACTGGCTTAGATTTGGTGCACAGAAGAGCTCCTGGTCTAGTCCCACCTTGGTACATGGCTATGTGGTTAGATACTGAGAACTCTGACTTCTCCCACTGCATTCTAACTGCTCAAGAAATAAAAAAATTACTGTACCACATTACCTTTTACTAAAAGTGAAAATATAGTTTCAGAATTGTTAGGGATCTCAGTCATCCACTAAACTTTTTAAAAGTATTTTACAACACAGTTTTGAAAATGCACCAAAATAGACATGGAAATCATAAGCAAGAAAATGAACAACTATGATGATCAAATTTTAGATGGAAAAAAATAGAGTTAAAATCATAAACTGAGGTTCTGTGAGGAAAAAAACACAGTACAGAATAACTAAAAGAATGATTTCAAAACTCTTCTCCATTTTCTCTGTATGGAGTCTGAAGTTACTATGTGTTAAAGCACTAGCTACAGTAGGCCTGTCAAATAAATATGTAACCTGGAAAAAATAACACAGGAAGCCATTAGCATTGATAAACAGGTTAACCCCAACTTATTTTATCAGATTAGTCATGGGACACTATGAAAATCAGCAAGAATAAGGTCCTCACATAATGATCCTGATCTGGTAAACTTCAAACCAAAAAGGCAAAGAACGGGGTTTGCTATAGCCTGAATGTCTGTGTTCGTCCAAAACTCATAAATTGAAATCCTAACCCCCAACATGACAGTATGAGGAGGCAGGGCCTTGTGGAGGTGATTAAGCCATGAGGGTGGAGCTCTTATGAATGGGATTAGTGCCCTCATAAAGGCCCCAGAGAGATCCCTAGCCCTTTCCACCATGTGAGGCTACATCAGGTTCTCATCAGACACTGAATCTGCCAGCTCCTTGATCTTGTACTTCCCAGCCTCCAGAACTCTGAGAAATGAACTTGATGTTTATAAGCCACTGAGTCTATGGTATTTTGTTACAGCAGCCTGAAGGGACTAAGACAGTGTTAATAAACCAAAGCCAGCAGCACAGTGGGGGTCCCTGGACAGCTTGAATGCCTAGAGAAGGGGAGAGAAAAAAGGAATACTATTAGGGTTGCCAGATTTAACAAATGATAATATAATGATAATACAGATGCCCAACTGAATTTACATTTCAGATAAACAACAAATACTTGCAGTCTAAATATGGTCCATGCAATATGCGGGAAATCCTAATACTAAAAATGTTTTTGTTGATAAGATAAAATTCCAGTTTAATTGGGCATCCGGTACTTTATCTGGCAACCTAGACACTAATGAAAAGGAATATAAACTTACAAGTCATACGACTTTGGTTCACATCCCAGCTCCACCACTGACCTGATGCAAGCTCTTTACATTCTCTGAGAATCACCTGAAAGGATTGTTGCAGTGCCAAAATCAAATAATAGCAAAACACGAATGCATCAATATAACCATTTATCCGCTTGCCATCATGTACTTAATCATTCTGTCTGATGATGGCTTGGACTTGGAAAACTTTTTTTTTTACACAGGTTACTAATTTTACTCCCAATTGCTCCTCCTTGAACCCAGACAATACATAAGGTGCTTAAAACCTTGGCGTATAATACAACTACTAATATTTTAATCCAAACCCAAACAGTATGACTTGGGGAAAATGTTTATAGCAAATTGATAGCCAGCATTAATAAATCCCTCACCCTCAGAAATTGGTGGTTTTTCCACAGAAGGATTGGACTCTGTGGCCAATAAACTAAATTGAAAAATCTCCAACCAACTGTAATAAACACAGAATTGAAAGCTAATAAAACACCACAGGGCATTTCAAGGTAACTCAGCAGGGGAGAGCTCACCAATATTAGATGTGTTTACAGATGGTGACTAAAGATATAATAATTAATCTGCTTTTGAACTAATGAACAAATCACATGCTTCCTTAAAATACAAAGCACAAAGCTCTTAGCTGCTAATTAAGTTCAGGAGTGGAATAAACACTTGATTTGCAGTAAAGGGTAAGGCTCATAAACAGTAATATACAGCTATCCAAGTCTTGCCTGTCTGACTCAGAAAAACAAGTGCCCTATTCAGGGTGTAAAAATGGACATGACGCTATCATTCACCTGTGGTTTTCAAGTCTTAACAAAATCCAAGACCATTTATTATTAGACATAACGTGCTTCCTTAAGGATATTTTACAAAGGAATTACCCCAAATTGGTAATAAGAATGTTAAATGTAGTATTTTATAATGATGATGATAAAATATTTAAAGCTTGTACAAGTTTGACCATGGAAACAGAAGTGAATCTTACTAGAGATTCAACAGATTGGTTATTCTACCTCCTTTGTAAGTGTTTGGTGCAGCTGACAACATGTATAGGTAAGAATTCCTAGTGGAGAGTTTAATAGGAGTGAGATTCAGGCTCACAGATGAGGGTGGGAAGCAGATGGGCAGACAGACAGATAAACGGGCAGCAGACCAGGGGTCGACAAACTACACCCCAAGGGCCGAATCTGGCCTTTGGCCTGTCTTAGCATGGCCCACAGGGTAAGGGAGGGTTTTACATTTTTTAATGGTTGAAAAAAATCAAAAGAAGAAAAAATTTTCATCACACATGAGAATTACAGGGAAGTGAAGGAAACATGAGGAAGGTGTGCATAGATCAAGGGTCCCTGGAACACAGCCACGCCCGTTTGCTCAGCTCTTGTCCATGGTGCTTTTGTGCTGCAACAGCGGGGTGTCGAGAACCAGGAGCACAGACCAGATGGCCCACGAAGACTGAAGTATCTACTTTCTCGTCCTTTACAGAAGATGTATGCCAACTCCTGAGGCAGACGGAGCAGCAAACAGACAATACAAACTGTAATCCTCGATCACCTACACATCGCGGTGGGTTTCACTAAAATTCCAAGCACAGTCATTCAAAGCACCAAAGTACTTTAGAATGTATTTTAGAAAACAACACATGTTTATCATGAGCCAGTTCTCCTCTTATTGCTACACTTGATGACAGGTATGCTTTCCTTTAGAAAACGGACTTTCACGAGAGGCCCGGCACTCAGATTATAGCCGGACTTCTGCTCTTCTCTCAGCAGAGCATCTTCACTTCTCCCTCCCCTGCCCTCATGGTCCACCGCCTCCCATGTTGCCCGCTCACCCCTTCCCTTCCCCAGTCTCCAGTCCTCGCCCATAGCGCAGCCAGGCCAGGGCGGCGTCCCGGGGGCAGAATGGCTGTGGCCGTGGCAAGGGATAGAAAAAGGAGGGGGCCTTCCGAGCCTCGGGGCTCCCACAGCTGTGCTCGGTTCAGTCTCCTCCAACATTCTCTTCTCCTTCCTCCTCGTCAAATCTGGACATTTCTCAAAAATATAAGTAGATTTTAACTCAGTATTTTGAATTCAAGGAAGACCTAGTATTCTTTTTTGTGCACTTTCAACTTCTCCACAGGCCTGAGAGTAAAGAGTAGAGAGGGGGGAGAAAGCTCCCTCCACACCACTGTTGCTAACAGTTCAAAACAAAACAAAACAAAACTTAGAAAACATCAATCAAGTTATCTGTTGCTTTGAGGGCAAAAGAATCAGAAAAATGCTGTGATACTGTCTCTGGTGTTAGAATGGGTAATGAAAAGACAGAAACCCTGTCAGGAACAAGAGCTGCAGGCAGGGCAAAATGGAATAGATCAGATCAATCTCTTAGATTCTCAAAAGAAAAAGAAAAGAAAAGAAGTGATATAAAATGGCCAAGACTAAGAAACTACCCCCAAAAGTTTACGCCATCAGATCGCCATATGTGTCTATACCACCTCTACTTCCACCCCCAAAACTTTACAGTGATGACAGCTTATCGCTTGGAATCGCATAGAAAACCAAGAGAGCTGGGAAGGACCATTCAAGGTCCACCGTTATATCCTCTGTGCTGAAAATACTGCTCGTACAAAGTAGATGTGCAAATAAATGAATCTATCGTATTCTCTGATTGTATAGAAACTGGAGGCTCGGGAGGGAAATCACATGACTTTTTCAAGATCACACAGCTAGTCGGCGAGAGCTAAAACAAAAACCCAGAACTTATGACCTTCCCTTTGCCCAAGGCCATATACTCCCTAGTGGCAGGCAGAGTGGAAGACATGGATGACATTCACCCAACAGACATTCTATCTTCTTTGTCTACAGATCTCCAAACAAGCTTGGCATTGTGCTCGGGAGAAGGTGGGCAACTGCCTCACCTCCCAGAAGATAATTCATCTGAAGCTTGGGAGTCTAAGCCAGTGCTATCAATATGATTTTGGGTGGACAGCAACTGGTTTAGGAGCAGACTTCTAACTCAGAATTTTGGCCAGAGGTATGTGAAGGGAAATCGGCTCATGAGAAGGCCTTCCAGGAGATATTTTCCTCCTTAATATGATTAAAAAGCCACTCCTCATTCTTTTACCTTTCAGAGTTTGTTATGCAAAGATAAGTTTCTTGTGGCTTCAAGGGACATCTTATGACCATGAGGCTATGAAGATTTCAAAGACCTAACCTATCCTAGAACGAGACTTCATTGAGCCGTTGAATTAACCAAAGCTGAAAGTACCTGTTCCAGACTTGGTGAGAGGAGAAACCATACTGTCATTCGAGACGAGGAGTCTCTTGCTTGCAAAAAGCATGTTGAATCATGTATGAATTCTTGGAAGATGCCCCATTCCCTGCCTTAGCCTTTATCCTGCTAGAGTCTTTGCCTGAAGTCATAGGAACCACAGGTATCATCATAAGAAAAAAAAAAAACGCAAATTCCCATTGCCAAGATGGCAGGAGGGCTACACGGGCCCAGCTTTACCCCAGTGAAGCACTAGTCTATTCCAAGAGGAACTGCAAGTGCCATTTCCCTAATAGAAATATATGTTGTGTGGGCCCCAAGATGATTTTAGAGCAGAAACTGTACTACATGGTTTAAATACGCTCTTGTAGGTTGGCCTGGAAACGTAACATTGTTTCTATGGAAAAACGTTTAAACTCCAAACAACTCTGTTCCAAATGAACTTTTGAATGCAACCTGTTTTAAATTTGGGGGTTGCATATTTATTTATAATTAAAATACACAAGGATGAAAAGTCCAAAAATCACATTTGGACTTTTGGCTTTAAATTGATCAGTGTCCCTTTGCCATTTTGGATAAAAGAGCTCTGAATAAAAAGGGGTTTGACATCTTGCAGTACCAAATAAAAATGCAAAATCAGAACTCAGATAACCTACCAGATTCCATTTTAAAGTAAATTTCTTTTGGGGAACGGGGTTACCTTACAATTAAATAGTGCCCATTGTGCCAAAATCTGTCATTGTAACCAATGTCTTTAGGGCCACTGGGAAACATTTCAAGCAGTAATTTGAATGACTGTATGAGAATCTTACACCAAAAGAAATTTAAAAACCAAAATAGAAAAAAAAAAATTTATATTTAAGAATGGACCCAAATCCTTAAAGAGTTCTGTGTTCAAGTCAACCAACAACTATAACTTGGTTCCCCCACTTCACCTCCTCCCCGCAAAAATCTCCATTTCTTGGTCCAGATACTAAAGCTGGATTGGGGTATAGCAGAAAACGTACTTCCTAGTGATTGTAGCATTTTTGTCTCTATTTCCTCAACTGTAAAATGAAAATAAGACCATCTAGATCTCAGACCTGTTGTGACATTTACAGGATGGAGCATCCCCCAGTGCTGTTCTTAAGTCTAGTAAGCACTCAGTTAAGTGTCAGTTCCATGACTTTCTCTCCTCTTCTCTCTTACAAGAGTCCTGCCCTCATCTAACATATCCAAATTCTCACCAACCTACACATATAACTGACAACCAGAGTTTATTCTTCTGGTAAATATGCATATGGTCTCTAAAGAAAATCAAGTCTAGCATAATCTTTCAACTCTATGTGAAAATGAATTAACATTCCTCTCCTTGTAGAAAATATTACGACTGAATGCTCTGGGGATTTTTCAATACTGTAATTACTGTTAACTTATACTTAAATTCTGCTAAAACCGTAGATCGGGGATGTTAGCTTCTGGAATTGGCCATGCCGAAGAAACACA
The DNA here is from genome assembly GCF_054177405.1 of Leptonychotes weddellii. Classification (NCBI taxonomy): domain Eukaryota; kingdom Metazoa; phylum Chordata; class Mammalia; order Carnivora; family Phocidae; genus Leptonychotes; species Leptonychotes weddellii. The sequence continues at coordinate 51,492,050 of NC_138380.1, forward strand.
GGGGTAGCTTTCTTGCATAAAAGGGTGAAAAAGAAATTAACTACAATTCAAACTGAGGTTTGGTATGATACAGAGAATCTCACCTTTGCCTCAAGATCGCCTCATCTATTCCTTTTGAACTAAGTTTCAGAGTTTCCAAAACTATTCTTTCATAATACAGCAACTTTTTTTTTTACTTAAGAATAAACTGTAATGATCAGTGAATGCCTGTGAAAACAATGATGTCTGTAGTTAACAGAAGGCAGTAAAGATTAGACCTCAGTGTTCTTAATGCTTTGAAATTAATGTTGGAAAGCAGGAATTCATTCTTTCGGTTAACTTGACTGCCACACTGAGCATATCTCTGTGTACTGCTCCCTTAAAATGTTCAATTTTTGGATGCTGATTAGAAACTGCCTGTGTTCAACTCCTCTATCCTTAATTTTGAAGTGTTATTTGCATATTGATATGTTGCTCATCTTACCTTGGTTCCAGGACCTGTCCTTTTTCTGTTTATTAAATCTACCAACTGACAGAATGAACACCAGATAAATCAAAGAGGTGCTTTTGTTCTGTGTAATTATCTTGCAAACAACCGAAGCTGCTGCCACAAGTCTCCAGAATAAAACTTGACTCTGCGCAGGTGTAAAACTCTAGGGGCAAGCCTAGCTCTGCGCAGGGTGGGTATCTGCATTTTCCAATGTACCAGTCCCCAAATACTCTATTTTGAAAGCAATTTAATATTTTGGCCAAAAAAAAAAATATACATATATATATACACATACACACACACACACACGCACATACATTACAGTGGGAATGAGTCTTGTCAATTTTCCTAAGCCATACTCCCCACTCACAAAATTTAAGTTTTCAAACAAAATAATTCAAATTAACTTTTCCCACATCTTATACTCTAATAACCTTATTTATCTGTCAGGCTTTATCCCAAAATTGAGATTTATCAGTGACTAAACAAATAAATAAAACATAGTTTCCTCATGAAGCTCTCTACACCTCCCTCCCCAAAGTGCAATTTGGTCTTTCTCACATCTCTGTATCTTCTGATATATTTTCAAGTCCAAAATGCCCCAAATCTACCTTACTGCCAGCCTGGAAGTAAGCTCTCATCCTCAAGTACCCACAAAGAGTTTTCGATTCCTCAACAAGCAGCAAGCTCTACAAATCACCATCACGCCCAAGAGCAGAGCAAATCAAATTGCTTTTGAAAGATACAAAGAGAAGAAAAACTAAAAGCTCTCATTCTTAATCTAAAAACAATGCATATGTATGAGCAACACTAAACTCTAAATATACATTTGTATTTCACCCACACTGCTTATGACTACAGATTTTTGCCAAAAATATTACATTTAAGTATAATACCTCAACTTTTTGAAAATCTCCAAACCCCCTATCTTTCCTCTCTCCACTGCCTACCCCCACCCCAAATATATTACTACAAACTTCTGGGTGAAGGACAGAAAATCTCATACTAAAGATGAGAAACTGAGGAGAAGGATGCTTCCCTATGTAGGAGGAAAAAAAAGGTTTGGGTTTAGGTACCATCTCTCAGTGTAAAAGGAATGGGCTTTAGAGGCTGAGATGGGAATTCTGGCTCTACTTCTAAGGAACTCTTCAACAACGAGAAACTGACTTAACCTTTTTGAACCTCAGGTGTAAGATGGGCTTAACATCTTCTACGATCACCAGGTATCCAAATTAAGTAAGCCACTGGCTATAAAGCATGGTTTCTCAGCCTCAGCACTACCAGCATCTTAAGCCAGAGAACTCTGTGTGGGGGATGTCCTATGCGTTGTAGGACATTGAGCAGCATCCCTGGCTTCCACTAGATGCCAGCAGCACGCCTCCCTTCTGTTGACATTGCCAAATGCACCTGAGGGGGGAAAACCTTCCCCTGTGCAATATCGCTGAGTTATCTGGCTGATAATAAATGCTTATATCTCATTAGTGATAGTCATCATCATTATCCATTAGATACTGGTTTCCAGATAAAAATGGTAGTATCATCCACATTTCAAACTTCCTAAATATCACCAGTGAAAATGTTCTTTGGTGGCAAAGATGGGAAGCATGGCAAGACCATAGAAAACACCCAGGAGTTTGATGGACACCTGATGAAACATACTCTCAATATGACACCTATGGTCTTTTGTAGGAAGGAAAGGAATTTGGGGGAAATTAAAGGGAATGTAAAAAGCCCACAGCTTTGACACTTAAAAAAAAAAAAAATTACCACCACAAAGCACAACTTTGAGGTCCTAATGTTAATTTGTAGCAGAGCTGTGACCAAAATATGGACACATTTACTCCTAGTTCAACAGAGATTTCCTTTCACCGTGACAGGCATTTAGGGAAAATCCAAACTTGACAGTTAAGACTTTCCAGTGTCTATTCACTGTCCAAGTGCATTTGCCCACTAATTCCTTTTGGTAAACTAGCTAAGCTCCTCAAACTCTCTTCCTGTCTCCTTCACCGTATTGTGCCCAGTTCTTCAGGAGACTGACAGTTCTCTAGGGTCTAGAAGACAGAAGGTAAATTTAACCAAGGCAAGTTTGGGTAGCAAGAAACCGGTAGCTTCAGTCTCTCTAGTGTGCCATAACAAACATTTTCTATGGCAAACATCCTCAAGCTGGGACAGAACAGTCAGTCTTTCATATTTCATTAAACCAATGCACATTGCTTGGTCAGATCAGTTTTGCCTCTAAGACCTACTCAAACACTACTGCTTGCTGTATTTTCTAAGAATTTTTAGTATTAGAATCATGCAACACAGTGTCTATGCCTTCCAAGGACATGGCATGGAATGGACTTACTACGCTCTCTGATTTCAAATAGAACTTCTTTTCTATTACAGGGTTGTAACCTCGCATTTACTAAAAGGTCCTTGTTAGGGATAGGTTGTAAAGTTTGTTACCATGTTCCTGAATAAGAGAATATAAGTAACGAAAAATTAAAGCAAGAAACCTCAGTTTTTGCTGGCCCTAATTATGGTAATTACGGATAAATTAGTCTAATTCTGGAGTAGCTTTAGATAAAATATTCTGAAAGAAAACAAGTTCATCTTTGGTATCCCCATGTTGACGCACCTGTGGTCCTCATGGTATGCCCCATCCCCAAGCCCAAGCTACTCTATTCAGCACACCATTTTTCAGATGCTTCCAGATTTCCCATAATTACCTATGTTGGTCAGTATCCTCTTAAAGCCCAGATACACAGCTTCCAAATCAATCATTAATCTGATAAATTGATCCACGTCACTGTGCTCAGGGCCCTCTCTAACAAGAATATGCAAAAACAGAGTCCGGTGGCAAAATAAACAAGGATTTGGGACTAGTAATTTTGACCTGGTTACTTTTCTGAGCCCTCGTCTTTAAGCTGTGGACTAATGTCATCTGTCTCATAGGCTGCTGTACCTAACGCAGCACCTAGCACAAGGTGAACATCAATAATGGCAACTATATTATTAACTGCCTCTATTATATCCCACTTCAACGGGTGAAGTAGCTCTAATAACGACACTTTCAAGCTAGAAAATAAGGAAATTATATCAAAATAATTTTCACAATAAAAATGGGGGGGAAAAGTATAACAAAGAGAATGTCAAAGAAAATAGGGACCCTCTGTTCTGCATAAGAGGAAACTGTGACACATGGCCAAAGTGAGAGCACCACATTGATGCAACTTCCTTTTGCAATGGCTTTCACTCCCTTAGGTGTCTGTTTTTACCTTTCCCATGTAGGAAACATAAATACCAACACTATTTCAGCTCTGATTCCCATGTCCGAATCTCTGAAGGGACAATACAAGGAAAAGTGAGAAGTCACAGAGAAATGTCATTATTTGGGTCTTTGTAAAGTAGGGATAATAAAAATATGTTCCTCACAGGATTCTTGGGGGGAGTAAATGAAATAATACACAGTCAGCAGTGGGCCTGGCACAGGGGTATCCCATAAATATTGGGCATTATTGTTACTCAGAACAGTGCGAGATCTTCACTGCACCCACACAGCAAATGCACCCCACCCAGACAGATTAAGTGTTAATGCAATAGAGGTGGAAAAAGAACCCAGTTTTCTCATGCATCTGAGGACGAGAAAGAAAATGTGGACTAGGAGAAAGAGAAAGAGCAAGTCCACAGAGCACTCTTCTCTATCACTATTCATTCTCTCCTCTAGTATTAGTTTCCTAGGGCTGCTGTAACTACCACAGACTGGGTGGCTTAAAGCAACAGATATTTATTCTCTCACAGTTCCAGAGGCTAGAAGTCTGAAATCAAGGTGTCAGCAGGACCATACTCCCTCCAAGACTGGGTAGAATCCTTCCTGGCCTCTTCTTAGCTTCTGGTGGTGGCTGGCAATCCTTCACATTCCTTGGCTTGTGGTTGTATCACTCCAGTCTCTGCCTCTGCTGTCATATGGCCTTCTCCCTGTGTCTCTGACTCTCTATCTGTTCTCCTCTTATTATAAGGACAGTGGTCATACTGGATTAATGGCTCACCCTACTCCACTATGACCTCCTTATCTTGATTACAACTACAAAGACCCTTTTTCCAAACAAGGTCACAATCACAGGTTCCAGGGGTTAGGACCTGAATATATTGTTTTTGGGGAACACAATTCAACCCACAACACCCCTCTCATCTGGAGACATTTTATTTTTTGTTTGGTTTGTGTGGGTTTTTTTTTTTTTTGGTCAGGACTAAAGCTACAAATGTGAAATTCACTGAAATGATATTCATGCTAATGGGCCAACTCAGAATTATTATATTAAAAAGCAACTATGTCTACTTAACCATGTTTACTTCCCAAGCTCATTAGTGGTTCCATGTGGTGAGAAAAATTTCCCACTCACTTTATCAAATTTAGCACATTTATTTAGTCTGAGTCAATGTCTGAAATATACTTTCATACATTTAAGCCAATTTCTCCCAAGGTCATGCAGCAAGGGATAGAAGTCATAGATCTTTCCCCTGTGAGTCAATCACTATAAAATATAGCACTGAATTTAGGTGAAAGGAAGTTAGGTGATGAAATGTGCCTGGAATAATACAGAGTTGCTTTTTTCCCATGTAACACATTTTTATTATATTTTATTATATACACATTTGAATCAAGATCAAAGCACCACTGGTCCAGAATGAACTATAATTTCATCTGAATGTTTTCTGTAATGAAGTAGCTTATTTTTTGAGATGGAGTAACAATCACACTTTCTTTCCAATCACAATTCAAAGTAAAAGGGAGGGCATATTACTATCAATATCCTTTAAGCAAAGTGGTATTTAAAGGGTAAAAATGATCACTTTTCCGTTATCATAAAACATCAGCAAGTAACATAACATATAACTTTTCCAATCAAGCATAATCTCTCTCATCATTGCTGAATTTTTGTCAGATTTTCTCAGCCTGAAATTTTTCTAATATAAATTTGGTTAATTTTGATAAAGAAAAATTTGCTTAATTTGCCTTAAAAAATGAACTAAACCTAAGTTCTGGTCATATGTACAAGACACAAAGCAATCCACCAGGAAAATAGTTACCAAATTTGATCTGGCAGAGAAGAGTCTCTCAGCATGAAATCACTGAGAACCATGAGAAGGCTTTTAATGTATAATGCGGATGGAATTTTCACTTTAGAAATAAACATTATATTTTACATATTAAAAAAGCCCTATAGAGATACAAGTCAAACATGTGACTGACTACATAACGCAGTGCAGAGAAGTGGCTAGGATCCGTGTGGAGTCAGGTCAGATCGCCTGAGTTGGAAGCCATGCCTTGGAAAACTGCAAGTTACTCACTCTAATCCTCACTGTTCTCAGCTGTAGAAGAGGGATGATGATAATAGCACCAACGTCTAGGATTTTAATAAATAATAGATGAAACAACTATAAAATCTTTGGCATAGTGCCTAATGTTGTTATTACTAAGAGCACAGATCCACACCTGGCAGGTATGGCAAAGTGCCTGGTTTCAAATCACAGCTGCTATGAATTACTGTCAAGGAAATCTTGGGCAAGTAACCTCTGTGAGCATCAGATTCTTCAAAAGGGGAAAATAATAGTAACTGCTTCAAGAATATAAAATAATAATATATGGAAATTGCTTAGCCCAATACTGGAATACAGTAAGATCTCAGAAAAATATATATACCTCATTATATCTTCATGGTGGAATTTAATTATGCAAATAATTTAATAATTGGCTTTTCATTTACATGCACTGCAAATTTTTTGTCATTTAATAATTATCCTCATAAATCCAAAACAAAGAATGATTCTATGCCTAGAGGGCCGGAAATATTTTTGCAGGTATGAACAGTGCAAGATTGATCTAGGCAGGTATTTTAGAAATATATTCCCTTCAGGTCCATTCTCAGGGCTCCCAAGTTGTCCACGAAGAGTTTACTTAAATTTCACTCTTTTCTAATATTTTTTAGCTACAAAGAAAGAAACTAACATATTTCAAAGAAGTCTTGCTGTACAGTCTCACAAAAACCAGAAAACAACCAAGTGATGTGTGTAGTTATACTTGTTTAAAGCATTCGGATACCAAAAGTATTATAGATTGTATATTAGTATTACGTTATATATTACTATTCTATATTAGTATTATAAAAAGATTCTCAGATTACTTTCCTCCTTGCCGATCTTTTTCACAGGAGCCTTCCCAGCAGCCACGCTTGGTTCAGAGAGCCTGTTAACAATGGTCCCCTTTCAAGTCCAGGATTGTGTCTCAGCTCCTGGACTGTTCTATCTAGACTGACATTAAAGAGTGGATCCTCTCCTCCACAAAGGACTGCCTGATGGCTTTACGTACCAATTAAAAGTGAAGTCTAGAAGGGGCAAAAAGAATTTCTGCTAAGCTAGTAGGTAAGGAGACTAAAAAGGCTGCCTTCCCGATAAAACAGCCTTAAATTGTTAAGAAATAGAAGTGCAAAGGTTGGAGTTACAGAGGGCTTGAGAGCCTCCCCTTTAGCAAACACTATTAATTGGCTAACCAAAGCCATTCTCTCTCATGAGTCATTCTCTCTTCTCCTTTGCTGCCTCCTGCTACAGATGTTGGGAAGCTAAATAATCACTTTTCAAACTCTTCTGTAGCTAGGAGTGGCCAATGAGGTATAAGCAAAACACTAAGGAAGTGCTAAGGTTCTCTAAAGCTTTTGCTTTTGTGATTAAACAAGACACCACATGCCTGGTGCTGTCCCTTCCCTGCCCCTCCCCGTTTTTCCGCCTGAAACATGAACATGAGGTTTAGACCAGCAGTGGCATCGTGCACCCATAATCAATGAACAAACACCAGGACCAGGTGTCTGAGCAGAGCAAGAACAGTGTTCTAACTCTAACAACAGAAATACAGAGTGAAGCATTATTCTTCCAAACATCAAGGCTAAGACCTCGAGATTCTCAGCCAGATGATTGAGGTGCTATGAGATTGCAAAGGAGGTAACACAACGTCAGACTCAAAGATGGCAGCTGTAATGGCAACCAGGGGACAGCTGAATGTATTTTCAACACCAATATCCGTATTTAGCATCATCAGTACCAGTATCTCTGAATACTTAGGCTAATTATTTAATTTATATTTGAGAAAACAGATCAGAAGAGACCTGAAATGTTAAACTACTATGCAAGTGTAAAGCAGTTTATTTTATTTTACCGTATTTCAATTGAAAGAAAAACAGGACTATAAATTTTAATAATGAAAAACTAATAGAACTGAGACAGGATAAGCAAAATGTTATGCCTTTCTTTGATTGAAGCATATATATAAATATGAGTGTGTTAAAAGCAAGAATCCAAGTGAAAAAGTCATAAATTATAATGCTAAAGAAAGTCATGTTCCAAAATAAGACTTGTTTTCTTCAGCAGTCTGGATAACATTTTACCTTGTGTTCAAACTACCCATGCATGCAATGAATGCAGCTTAGTCAACCTCAAATTATACCCCATTTCTGATCATCTTGTAGAAACTCAACCCGTGTCCATGGAAATGTAGTATCACACTGCACAGCTAAGTAAAACAAGTAATACTTGCTATTTAAATGCATGAGGTACCTTTAAATTGACTTTTTTTTTAATTTAAATATCTCCACCTGAAAACAGACTAAAAATACAACACAGTATATTTCAGAGATTAAATCAACATGAAAATTTGCCCTGGTCAATCACAGTACTCACCTCTCATTCTACAATTTATTCATAATTTAACTGATTGCTTTCTGAGTTTTCTTGCGCTCATCCTTCCCACTTCTTAAACTACAATTCACTGATGTAAATGATTTTAATATATCTATACTTAAATTTATCACATCTTATATGCTATCATTCCTCATACTTAAAAGAACTGAGATCCTCCCTCTGTTCAAGGTTAATTTTCTCACAATGGTCTGTATTCCATTTCCTACCATTTGTTTGTCACCTTCTTCCAACGTTTACTTATACCTTCTTCTACACCATCAATCTCTCCCTCTCTACTGGCTCCTTTCATTAAGGCTATAAATCCATTCAAATAAAAACACAAAAACCAAAAAAGCCCAAAATGCCTTCTGGCTACCTGTAACCTAGTACCTAAAGAACATCCTTCTCTGCCATGCTTTTCAAAAGAGTAGATCCCACCTGTTTCCAAATATCCCATATATACAACCACTGTGTGCTGATAAATGTTTAGCAATTGGCTTTTCTAAAAATAAACATGTGTGTGTGTGTATGTGTGTTTGTGTGTATGTGTTGATTATAAATTTTACTAATATAAAAGATATAGCATTCAATTTACATATAATAAAATACACAATATTCTTTACCTTCAATTCCATAGAGCCAAATGGTTTCTTTTTTTCTTTCCAACTGGTTTCTTATAAAATGCTTTCATTGCTATTTACCAAATCTAGTATGTTCTGACATGAATGTTGGTTGATATTTTCTTTTACATTCATAAATGAGATGAAAGTGAAACAATGAATATGTATGTCAGAACTTCTCTTGCTCATCAAAATGGAAGTGACTTCTCTGTTGAACTGGATAATATTTTACATATTTGGAGAATATCTGGAAGCGTATTTCTTCCATTTCCTGTGCCATGTATAACGCAATTGCTACATATCCAACATACTTTTGAGTTTAGCCTGTATTATTAACAATATCTCTATCCCTTTAAATCTAGACAACAGGAAAACAAAATCTCACATTTGCAGCATTTGCCAATTTCCATGGTGTAAATACTCTCACTATGGCAAATTTCAAGATACCAAAGTGAAGTCAATGAACACAGACTCCAGAAGAGATATGCAGGAACAGAACGTTATATTGTGCATCCATTATCCAGATAAAATAGACATAAATAACCGTAAGAGCACAGACAATAAGAAAATGTAGTAAAACAAGTAGGAAGGGTGGATTTTAAACATTATACTTATTTTTAATATAATTTATTTAATTATAAGTATACATAATTCAGCTTACAGTAACGGCTATGTTTAACAACAGCTTGCACAATTCTTGAATATTTAACAATCTGATTCTCACGAATCCGTGTAAGCCAGCTCCAGGTCACCACTGCATGGTTATATGGCTTATCCACCTACCACTCTACTGATCTGCTCTTGCTAGAGCCAACATGGACTTGCAGTTACTAGTCCACGGGAACTTTTGTAGACCTATGTTATTTGATCTCTCTGCCACATTCCCAATCCTTTCCACACACCTTTTAACTACTCTTCCATGCTTTTCCAAATTCATCTTAGAATTTATTTCATTCACCATTCTCTATAAATGTTCATGTTATTCTAACCTCAGTCCCCTTTCCTGGTCATTTTGCAAATCCAGTCTAGGCAATCTCACTAATGGCTTTAGTTAAGCAACAATTTACCAATTACCTCAAATCTCTATCACTTAGCCGACCAGGCTGCTCTGCTAAGTACCAGAATGGATTACACAATACCTTATGAGTTAGGTCCCCTTCTTATTTACTTACTAATTAAGTAATTAGTTGGGTAATTATTTGTTTATGTCTGTCTCTCCCAGTAGGCTGTAAGCTTCACAGGCACATGAAACATTGCGACTCTTCTTGCTGTATCCTCAGAGTCTAACACGTTATCTAGCATAGAGTAGTTACTCTGGGAATCAATAAAGGTATAAATTGAAGTAATTATTTCAAACTCAACAAGTACAAAACAGAACTCCGTAAATGTCCCACAAAATGTGTTTCTCTCCTGAATCCCAATCTAACTAAATGGTGCCAATATCCAACCCTGCCCCATCTGAAAGCATCTGAGACTTGCCCTTCCCCTTATTCTTCTTATCCATTCCTTCATGACAATCTGCTTTCCCATCTCTTAAATACACTTCAAAGCTGTTCCCTCTTTCTCATCATTACTCTTGCTACCTTAGCTTAGACTTACTCTTGCCTGGACCACTATAATAGCCCCCACGAGCTCCTTTTCCCGTCTTTCCCTACTCCGACTCAACCACATAGTGCTACCAAAACAATCTCTTTAAAATGATGACTATGGCCATCTCTGTTTAGTAATCTATCAGTGGTGCTCTACCAGCTAGAGGATAAACTCCAAATTCCATCCCCTAGCACTTACAAAGCCCTTTATGGTCAGGACCTCATCCGGTTTCCCAGGCTCATCACCTTCCACTTTCCCAGGAGGACCCTACACCCCACTTGCACTCACATGGCTGTCGTTCCCCACTCTCTTTCACACCTCTGGGCCTCTGTACTTTGACTTCTCTCAGCCTGGAATATCCTCTCAATTGTTCACATGGTGGTCAAGGCTCATTGTAAGCATCTCTGCTGTTGGGAATCTTTTTAACCCCCAAGGAAGACACCCCTCCCTCTCTACTTTCATAGCACTCTGATCTTTCTCTGACTATATTTATGCCCTTCTATAATGATTACTTTTGAGTATTTATATCTCCCCAATTAGACTATGAACACTTGCCCCAAATTGACTATAATGACCACAGAGACAAGCACATAGTAGGAACTTAGCACTCCTGGTAGGACTATAAAATGACAAGTCATTTATTCTGCAGAGAAAATACACATCTAAGTAGTTGCTGTCCCTTTTAAAACCGTTCACCTTGAAAGTTATCCACTTAGTTTAATGATGGTGGCACTACTCCAAGTATTTTTGGAAGTCGACTTTCAGAATTGTCTGGGGAATGTTCTTTAAATTATCTCAAGTGAGGCCAAAAAAACATCATTCTGAACAGATCTGAGGCCTAGAAGGAATCACAGCACAAGTGATACAATTCTCTGTAGAGAATGAGGAATGAAATCCATAAAAGATCACATAATGATTGATGTGGGGAGACTAATAAATTGGCTCAGAGGCATATCTACAGAGAGAATCTCAAAAAATACTTTGAACAAAGGTCATATTACTTAAAGACATTTACAAGTTCTTAAGATGATTTCCTTGATAGATAATATTAATGTAGATGTATAATTATTGGTAACTTGCTTGATCCACTATGAAGCTCTTCGAATTAACATTTCCCAAAGAATATCCAGTGTGAATAGGTATCTAACAGAAACTGGTGATTAAAGAAATTTAATGCACAGTATTGAAGTCAAAAAGATTTATTTACTCCCAAACTTTTCAGAGATGTTAATATCTTGATATGACTCTCCATGACATTCATCAATGGTACATACAGCTTATCAAAATCTTTTAATGTCATGATCTTTTTTTCTTGCAGATGTTGTTGGATTAATGTTCCATATACTTTGAGAAATCCGTTGCATGGGACTACGTGCAAGATCTTTAGGCAACAAGACTTGTAATCTGAAACTCTACTGATACCCAAAGATACAGATGAGGTTACTGAGAATTTTTCTAACTCCCTTACATAATGTATCTTATGCATTTTTACAACATATCCTTACAACAGTCTAAAGAGTGTAGATAGTACTAGGATCCCCAATTTACAGTTAAGGAAAGAAAGGCTAAGAAATTAAATAACCAGTCAGATACCACACAGCAAATTAGAAACAGAGATAGAATGTGACCCTGTCACAGCCAGCCCATGGGCTCAAAAGCTGAACCTGGGCACTGGGTGGGTTCTCACCTACACTGCCTCTTGTACTTAACACAAGCTCTCCTGGAATACACTATCCCTTCATAAATTCCCTATTTCACAGAGCTAATTCCTACCTATTACTTTAAGGTTCATTTTATCTACTTTCCCTGGGATGCCTTCACTGCCAACTGACTAAAAATAGCCATCCCCATGGCACCTTATTCCTTTCATGGAACTTATAAATTTACTATCTTACACAAACTGCACATAGAAGCCAGATTCACATAGCCTAAGAAAAAAAAGCTTTTGACTGGCTAACATATCCCTGATAAGAGACAAGTTAATGGTCTAAGCTCATTTTTATTATCGGGGTATATTTGGGTAAATACCATAATAATAAATTTGAAATGTTGCTTTAAACATTTCAAAGTATTTTCAGGAATATCATCCCGTCTATACTCAACTTTGAAAGGAAGAAAGTAAGTTATCTGATAAATGAAGAACCTGAGTTTTAAAAAGCTAAGTGGCTCAATAAGCAAATCAGTATACCTCAGCACAGTATTTAGCACATAGTAGGTACTCAATGGAGGGCTGGGTAAACATCTGAGTACGGCTTAACTTAAATTTTGATATTATTCACACTTTAGCACTCCTCTCACTATGGTGTACCATCTCCATATACAGCAGATACTATTAATGCCTGCCCACATCCCCTGGCCATTACTACTCAAATGCACGCCCACAGACTTTCAACTGCCAACACTTCTATTTTGTCACCTGAGGGATTTCTCTGGACCTCTACAGTAGGCTGGAAGCAGCCTTCAACTAAGGAGTAACTGGTTCTAAGGTGTAATGCCCAAGAAGCTTCCTTGCTTCTTGGGTAGACAATTCTAAGGGATACCTTCTTGCAGTTTGCCCAAAAGAATTAAGCTTCAGTTGCCCAAAATGGTAGCTGGCTTAATACACACCCTTTACTGACTGCATATTCCCTATTCCCACTCATGTGTTCTTTGCCTCCTAAATAAAACAACCTGATCTCCAACCTTTTGTCTTAGAGTCTGATTCTGGGAAATGAAACACCGTAGGATGGTAAAGTGTTTCTAGTTTTAAAAACCAAAGGTAAAAAAGTCAAGGATCATTTATAAATAATTTAGTATAATCACATTTTTCAAAGCAAAAACATTAACAAGCCACTATTTGCCACTGCACAGTAAAAAAAAAAAAAAAAAAAACCCAAACTGGGAGTTAATGTTAGTACATAAATCTTAACTTAAGAATTTTCTGACATGAAAGGGAAAGAAAGACTGCTTTGAAAAGTACAGAAGACACTTTAAAAATCTGTTGGGCAAAGTACCATTTTAATACCCACTTTAGGCCTTCTATCTAACACCTTCCTCAGGTGTATGGGCCGAGAAAAGTAAAAATTCTCACATTCTATTAATCTACTCTTCTTGAAATAACTTTTTAAAAGCTGGGGGGCAGGGAGAAGAGACATCAGGTTTTTTTTAATGAAGCCATCTAATTACACAGCATTTCTTAAACAGTCCACAGGTCTCTGATTTTAAGTAAAGCAAATATAAGCTCTCTCTCCCATATGCCTACATTTGATGCCACTCAGTATGTCCATTCATTTGTTCAAAATTTGCCAAACACATTCTATGGAGAATTATGAGGATTTACTTGTAAAGATGGAAAAATGAAAGACACACAGCTACCCCAAGGAGTACCCAGTCTAGATGCTGAGACAGAAAAATGAACGGTGACCATTCAGGATGACAGAGGATGCTGAGAGTGGGTGGGGGTCACAAAAGAAAGGCTCCTAACCTACAAGGGGTAGGAGGAATGAGGTGTGGAGGCAGCAAAACTGGATTAAAACTCTTATGTTTGCTTTAAAATATGGGTCCCCACACCTAGCCCACCCTATTTTATTTAAAATTAAAATTAAAAACTACAAAACATGAACACTTATGTGCACAGTGAAATTAAAAGAGCTTCTCGTAGGGCGCCTGGGTGGCTCAGTTGGTTGGGCGACTGCCTTCGGCTCAGGTCATGATCCTGGAGTCCCTGGATCAAGTCCCACATCGGGCTCCCTGCTCGGCAGGGAGTCTGCTTCTCCCTCTGACCCTCCCCCCTCTCATGTGTGCTCTCTCATTCTCTCTCTCTCAAATAAATAAATAAAATCTTAAAAAAAATAAAAATAAAAAAATAAAATAAAATAAAAGAGCTTCTCGCTAGATTTTCTGATTGCAAAATTTGGATAAGTTCATCAAAATTCATCTCTTTTCATTTTGTAGGTGCTCCTCGTTGGCTCTGAAGGATCTACCTAACCCTCCTCTTAAGTAATCCAGCTGTGGTGATGTGTATAAGACACTCCAGAAGAGCTGAGATCTGAATGAAAACTTCAAGGAAAATCAGGAATTCTTTTGATGGGCCGAGAGAGAGACGAGGGGGTAGGATTCTTCTGGCAGAAATGTGTAAACAGATAACACGGAGAGATAGCATGGCACTCTTAGAAGTTAGTAGATTAGTACACAGGCACAAGGGAGAGAGCTCTGGGCAGGTAGGGGATGCGGAAAAACAAAAGTCCCAGGAAATGAGACTGGAAAGATCAGCAAAAGTCAGGTCTGTTACGGTCCCGGATTTATTTTTTGAGGTATAATTCACATACCATAAAATTCACCCTTTTAACCTGTATACTTCAATGATTTTTTTAGTTTATGCACAGAGCTGTACAGCCATCAGCCCTGTGCAATTCCAGAACATTTTCATCACTCCAAAAAGGAAACCTATGTGCATTAGTAGTCACATCCCATTTCCCCTCCCCCAAACCCCCGACAACCAATACTCTATTCTTACCGCTGATATTTCATACAAATGGAATTGTACGATATGTGAACTTACAAAAGGCCTTATAAGTCAGTCTTCTTTCACTTAGCGTAATATTTTCAATGTTCATCCATCAGTACTTTATTCTTTTTTTTATGGCCCAGGATTATTCCATTGTGTGCATATACCACATTTTGTTTGTTCATCAGCTGGTAGACATTTGGGTTGTTTCCACTTTTTGGCTATATTAATGGCTATGAACATTCATGTATACCTTTTGTCTAGAAATATGTTTTTAATTCCCTCAGGCATACATCTAGGAGTGGAAGTGCTACATAATATGGTAACTTTTTGAGAAATAGCTAGACTGTTTTCCAAAGTGGCTGAACCATTCCCATTTTACATTCTTATCAATGCTAAGGAGTCTGAAGTCATCCAGAAGCCAGGTGAGCCACTCAAAGTCTTGAGGTTGGATAGAGTTATACTGAAATTTTAATTTTAGAATGGTCACTCTAGAAGCAGTGTGGAGAATGATTAATTTGGAAAATACGAGGCATAAAAGTCAGGTATCTACTGCAAATAAACCAGGTAGGACAACAAGATAGTCTAATTAGAATAATAATAATAAAGATGGGGAGGAGGAACTGGAATTGGAAGGGGAAGGAAAGTGAAATCGCTTTTTTTTAAGATTGTATTTATTTGAGAGAGAGCGAGAGTGAGAGGAGAGCACAAGCAGGGAGAAGGGCAGAAGGAGGGAGAAGCAGACTCCTTTGCAGAGCAGGGAGCCTGACACGGGGGCTCAATCCCAGACCCCGAGATCATGACCTGAGCCAAAGGCAGCCGCTTAACCAACTGAGCCACCCAGGCACCCCAGAAAATTGCTTTTAAAAACAATTAACTTAAAACTTAAATTACACAGGAATATGAGTATCATAAACTTCAATGCCTAAAACATCAGGCAAGTAACGAAAATAAATAAAACACAAGATATAAGCAACAGGGAGTGGAGACTATAACAAAGAGAAAAGAACACATCTAATCTAAAAGGCAGCTACCACTCAGCTCCAACCACCTCAGTGCTATGGAGAATGTAGATGTAGTATTGTCAGATCTTTTCCTTGGTCAAGAAAAGCCAAAATCTGGATTTCATGTTAAATATCCTGATTTTTAAATACAGCCAATTAATGCAATGTGTCTTTAAATTCTGTGATATCGGGGTGCCTGGGTGGCTCAGTCGTTAAGCATCTGCCTTCAGCTCAGGTCATGATCCCAGGGTCCTGGGATCGAGCCCCGTATCGGGCTCCCTGCTCAGCGGGAAGCCTGCTTCTCCCTCTCCCACTCCCCCTGCTTGTGTTCTCCCTCTCGCTGTGTGTCTCTCTGTCAAATAAATAAATAAAACCTTGAAAATAAATAAATAAATAAATAAATAAATAAATAAATTCTGTGATATCAACAAAACATGCCTATGAGTTGCAGTTTGTGATCTCCCCAACATAAAGTGAAAGGAATGATGAGCCAAGAATCAGAGTACATACACAGGGAAAGGGTGGACTGACGATCCCACAAAGGAGACTGAGGAGAGAACAGAGGCAGAGGAGGAAACCATAAGGGTTTGACAACCCAGAGGCTCAGGGATGATAGATTCCAAAAAGAGAAGTAAGTAATAAACAGTGAAAAATATCACAGAGAGCCACTTCACACTGGGACTGAAAAGGGAACTTCAGGATTTGAAAACCATGAAATACAAAATATAGGAAAATGAAAAAAAAAATTTTGGTGACTGTGAGCAAGTAGAAAGCTGAATAATTTAGTTTTCTCTCTCTTCTCAAATCTTGTTTTCTTCAAAAGTCAGCATAAGAATTATGTGCCTCAAAGTTTTACTTAGATTTCTCACAGACGAGCCATCATTAATTATGCTGTCCTTTTTAGCTGACAGATACTGGACTACCCAATTTTTTTAATGACGTTCTATGAAGAAGTTGTGATCTCTATGAGGCATGATCCCTTGCTCCTCTCAAGTTTACAGTTATAAAAATTAACTACTAACATGTCTTATAAACAAAAAAAAAGTTGTGAGAACAGTGTATAGTTTTGCCCGTGTGTGTGGTAGAGACCCAAAATAACAGTGGCTTAGACAAGAGAGAAGTTTCTTCCTCAGTCACATAAAGCTCCAAGCTGGTATGGTAACTCTACCTCAAGAAGTCATCATCATTGTCCCAGGCTTTTTTTAAAAAATCTGGTTGCTCTGCTATCCTTAGAATGCTGGCCTCTTATCATGGTCTAAGAGAGTACACCGCCAAATCCACATTCCAGCAAGTAAGAATGGAAGAGAGAGCACACCCCTGTGCTTTAATGGCCCATCTGGAAGTCATACAAATCACTCCTGCTTATTTCCTATGACCAGAATTTTGCCACATGGCACAATTCCTAGCTGCAAGAGAGGCTGAGAAATGCCATCTTTGTTCTGTAGGGGGTCTGATCTCAGCAAAAATTCAGGGGCTCCGGGTTTGAGGAAGATGGAAAAGTAGATACAGGGAGATAACTAGCAGTCTCCACCACAGAATGGTATTCAATTTTTAAGATTCTGTTCTTAAAATTCTATAAATAATTTATATTTTGGTTCAATTTTATAAGAGAATATAAATCTGGCCTAACCTTTATGCTTATATATTGGAAACAGAGCAATGTAACATTGCCACAATTTTGGCTTCATCATGCTGGTATTTATGACAGTGCTGAAGAAAGTTAAAATTAATTTTAATTTGTTCTTACAAAATTATTTTCCTAAGAATTCTAAAGCAACTCTAGTCTTCTTGCCATGCTTAACAACTAGCTTTCAAAAGACTACATTAAAAACTCAAATTATAAAATACAAAAATCATTGACATATTCCTACAGCATATGGAACTATACCACCTCAAAGATTCTTTTAAATTAACACAGTCAATTGTGCCCCTACTGCCAGAAAATGCTTGAAGTAACAACATACATGCGCTAAAGCAAGATGTGCTCCTGAATTTTGACACTCTATTCTCATATTAGTTCACAGTGCTATATTTTATCATTCAAGTACTAGAGAAAACTAAAAATAAAATAGTTCACCAGCACATAGTTGACTACTACTTGATATGTGAACATTCTAAAAACTTACCTCTGAACTACAGAATCCCCTAAATAAATATAAAAAGGAACTCCATAAAAAGCAATACAATTTAAAAGACAATGATTTATTAGCTGTTTTACGATCATTCACATCCTATAAATTTAAGAGTATATTATTATAAAGCTATCTGACGACTTCAATCCTTCCTAAAAAACAAGCTAATAGGACACAGTATTTCCCTATAGTAGCATCTTTTACCCACGTAAAAGTATGTAAAGTATTATGTTTAACAAATTTCACTTTTGATTTATGACTGGTTTGCTTTAAGAATAATTTTGAATAGCTAGGGCAATGATTAAAATCATCAAGCATAATATGGGACATAAATGATTATTAAAACTTAATTTTTGAAAATACGTAGTACAAATGTTCATTATAGAAAGTTTGGAACCTACTGAAAATTAAAAAAGAATGTCACAATAGACTGCATTAAAGTGAGTATTAAATACCTAAATCATCTCCAAAATTATCTTGACCAACAAGATTTTACATGGAAGAGAAAAATGAATGGAGGATACACACTTCCAATCAAGATAAAATAACAGGGATGGGAAATGCACTCTTCTTGCAAAAAATGAAAGAGCTATACAAAATATAGGAAACAACAGTTTTCAGTACACTGGATATCAGGCAATAATCCTTGAGAAACAGGAAACATAATACAAACCCTAAGAAATGGGAAAGTGATGACATGAGCTTTATGACTGTTCCAGCTTCTAGACAATGGCTCAGGGAAGAAAAACAAGGCAGAGCCCAGCACAATCCCTGAGCTGAAGAGATGTATCTGAGAATCTAAGGAGATCAGAGCAGCTAGAAATCTCCAAATGAACTACCAGAGGAAGGAGAGCTGAACAGGGAGAGATCTCCAAAGATCTGCAGATAACCCTCAGTATCAGCAAAATAGTGATCAGCACAATATATAAGGGAAACGACACATGGCCAGGCAAAGAACCACCAGAAAGGATTAGAGGGAACAGTACCGAGCACTCACTCAAGGCTGGGAATTGTGCCTGTTCCCACCAGGAAGACTGGAAAACATTATAATTCATGGAGGTTGGGGTAAAGCTGAACAAGACCTGAAAGGATCAAACTTTTTCCAAGTAACTAACTGCATCCCATTAAAAAAACGCTTAAGAAGATTTATAGGGATATAAAAATATCCTGCATTCTACAAGGTAAAATTCACAATGTCTGGTATCCATCAAAAATTACCAGGCATTCAAAGAAGGAGGACAATATAACCCATAACAAGGAGAAAAATCAACCCAACAAAATTGGTCAAGAACTAAAAAGATGTTAGAATTTGTAGACAAGGTCATTAAAACGGTTTTTACGAATCTGTTCCATATGCTCAAAAAAGTAGAGACGTGGAAGATTTTTAAAACATCTAAATTAAACTTCAATGTATGTGATTTAAAAAAAAACACTCTAAATGTGATCACCGGTAATGAACTTGAAGACACAACAATAGAAACTATCTAAAATGAAACAGAGAAAAAAAAGAATACAGAATAAATAGAACATCAGTGATCCTAATATATAATTGGAGTTCCAGAAAGAGTAGGGAGACAAGAGAAACTAAACAAATTTGGAATAACTACACTCTTTTCAAATTTGATAAAAATCATAAATCCACAGGGCCAAGAAGCTCAATGATCCCAAATTACAAGAAACATGAAGAAAGCAATACCATAATCAAACACACCATAATCAAATTTTTCAAAACCAGTGAAAAAGGGAAAACGTTTAAGGACATGTTGTTATAAAGAGACACAAAAATAAGAATGACAGCAGATTTCTCCTAAAAAATAATGCAAGTAGGAAAACAGTGGAGCAACATCTTTGAAGTCTGAAAGAAAAAACTGTCAATTTAGAATTCTATATCCAACAAAAATCTTATAAAATGAAGGTGAAATAAAGATCTTTTCCACTATATAAAAGCTGAAAGAATTCATCACTAGCAGACCTTTGCCACATGAAATGTTAAAGGAAGCCCTCCAGGCAGAAGGAAGATGATACCAGATGGAAACGGTTTGAAAGTGTGAAAGGAAATAAAAGAATGAAAGAAACAAAAAGTACTTAAAACAGCAACTGCATGACGAAATACAAAAGATTTGGTTTTATTATGCAATCTCTTTAAAAGATTATTTGGTGTTTAAGCAAAAATAAGGTGGAGTGGGGTCTGTAAGGTATGTAAAAAATTAAATAAGATATGAAATAAAATTTTATGTTTCCAGTACTCAAAAATTATTAATTTCCCCAAGAATATTTCAGATCTGCTATTCTAGAGAAATTAAAACTGTATCATTATTCTAAAATCCCATTCCACTTGGTCTACCTTTTCTCATTTGGCTTGAGTATTCTTGGTGTTATACTTTTGAATATATAATTTGAGTTACATTTGTGTTCATAAAGAAGAAGTAGTAACTCCAGCTCACATGGTTTCAGTGGCTTTTGTTGAAAATTATAAATAAAAGCAAGTAATTATTGTTTCACTACAATGTTAAACTCATCAAATACTTAATGCAGGTAACTTTCAAAATTTGGGTCAAACAGATAAGTAGATCAAAAATATATTTATAGGGGTGCCTGGGTGGGGCTCAGTCAGTTAGGCATCTGCCTTCGGCTCAGGTCATGATCCCAGGGTCCTGGGATGGAGTCCCGCATCAGGCTCCCTGCTCAGCTGGGAGCCTGCTTCTCCCTCTCCCTCTGCTGCTCCCCCTGCTTGTGCTCTCTCACTCTCTCTGTCAAATAAATAAAGTCTTTAAAAATAAAAAACTAAATAAAAATATATTTACAGCACAAGTCATAAAACAAAATTCTCTTCCTCATCCCCCGAACCTGCCTAAAATGAACATAATGCATAATACACATCATTAGGTATTTTTAGGAGAAGGCTTATCAGCAAGTCGGAGCAGAAGATAACAAAGCAGCACTAGCTTCTCACCATTAAGAGGCAGATGAAAGCTATCATGTGACCAAAGCACAATTCGCAAGTCACGAGCGTAAAATTCTACATGTTGTTACGGAGTTTTTCTATTATTCTGTGACATCTATTCAAAAGCATATCTACAAGTTTTCTCAGTGAGTAGCCCTGTGCTAGAACAAAAGTGGAAATAAAGAAATACAAACAAGATGCATCTTTTGGGTAGTAAGGGAAAAGTAGTTCCAAGATAAAAATTTTGTACTGACAAAACTGCCCTGGAAAGGAAGTTAACTCAGCCATAAAGTATAGTTTACAGGCTTTTGAGTGTACAATCCTGAAAAGAAATTCTGATGCATATTGAAATTTGTGAACTAATACACTAGACTAAAAGAATGAACAAAGGCAAGTCGCCACACCAAAGTCTGTGTTCAAATTCTGCCATATAAAAAACTATTAAATCTCCAGCAGTAGAGAACGAGTGGAAAATTCTTAAGTGTTTCTGCTTGCCAGCAGAGTTTACATCAATTTACTTGATATTTGGTCTCTACCTATTTAGTTTCTACCATTACATATTACTAGATTCAGCATTCTCAAAAGAATTAAATGAGACAATATATATGAATATACCCAGTACTGAGGTTCAATAAATATATGATGGGTTTTAATCAAAGTCTTGCTCTTAAAGTCCCACAAGTTGCCTAAAAGACCTTGGCCACTTAGAGGAAGCAATTCCTGTCTTTCTAAAGGAAAAATCCTGGTATAATGATTTCATGCAATTGATACCAGCTGCGAAACTTGTAATGGTGAGATTGTATCTTACATAAGGATTGAATCATCATATGTTTATGTGTGTATGATGCCACTTCATTCTTCTCTACCAGAAAGAATAAAAGGATATGAAAAGCAAAAAACTCGACAGAAAAAAAGTAATATTTACATATTTTTAAGAACATGGAAATTTGATGGGGCACCTGGGTGGCCCTGTGGGTTAAGTGTGGGACTCTTGATTTCGGCTCAGGTCATGACCTCAGGGTCCCTGGATCAAGCCCCGAGTGGGGCTCTGCGCTCAGTGGGGAATCTGCTTGAGATTCTCTCTCTCCTTCTCCCTCCGGCCCTCCCCACTGCGACCATGCACGGGCACACAGGCACACACTCTGTCTTAAAATAATAAATAAATCTTTAAAAAAAAGAATACATAAATTTGAAATCAGAGTATCAGCAGACATTAGTACATCAAATCAAATACAGACTATTATAAACACCATTATAAACAATGATGATAATAATGACTATCAAATAGAGAATCCAAGTTTAAATGGTTTATTAGGATAGAAAAGGTGTAAAACAATGAGACTAGCAAACACAAGGAAACCTGGCAATTAGAAAAAAAAAAAAGTGTATGTAAAACTTTTCTGATAAAGCAGTATCAGGTGTCTACACTAATAAAGAAATTATAAAAACCCAAAGCAGATGATGGGATGATTGAAAGGATGACATTCAATGTTGTTGGTCATTTGGGAAAAGAATAAAACGAATTTGATGGAATATATTGCCCTGTGTTTAAAGTAATAGAACTCAAATAAATAAAGTAATATAACTCAATTTATTCATCCAATAACAACTTCCAACAACATCTAATTACAACGAAAAAGTGCAGTACTGGTGATGTGGGCAAATGAGTTTGAAAATGGAGGCATTATGTCTGGACCTCAGCTGCCTATCAATCACATGACACTATTTTAAAATTAAAATTAAGTAAAAGTTAAATTCAGGCTCTCAGGCTGACTACCTTTCAAGTGCTCAAAGGTCACATGTGCCTATTGACTATGATAATTGAAGTACTCAGATACAGAACATTTCCATCATCAGCAAAGATTCTATTAGATAGCACTGATCTATGTAAGTGTTAAAAGTGCCTTGTATACGAAGCATGAGATCTAAAAGAAGACATGCAAATGCACACATACACACACAAACAAAAGCTAGTAACTCATCCGCTCTTTCTTTCAGAGCATTTATTGAGGATTTCTCATGTAAGAGTTGCTGTGCTAGGCATCTGGAATCGACAGATTAAAAAAAAATAGTCCCTGCCCTTAGGAGCTCACAGTCCCATAGGAAATAACATATAAACAGTTGGTCCATCAGCAAACACTTCTTAGGCACCAAGTAACAGAAACGCACTTGGTGCTGTAGAATAAAACAAAAAAACAGTAAGCACGTTCTCGCTGACTTCACAGGGCTTACAATTTAGTTAATGACACAACACAGAGTAAGACATAAAATATTTTAAGTGGCAATTAGTATTTGGGACTATGTATTTTAAACTGAAAAGTTTGATGTGCAATTTTGTTTTACCATTTTGGGTTTTCACTGGGATGACAATCTAAAAGTGTAAAATAGGGGCACCTGGGTGGCTCAGTTGGTTAAACATCTGCCTTCGGCTCAGGTCGTGATCCCAGGGTCCTGGGATTGAGCCCAGAGTCAGGCTCCCTGCTCAGTGGGGAGCCTACTTCTCCCTCTCCTCCCCACTCATGCTCTCCCTTGCTATCTCTGTCTCTCTCTCTCTCTCAAATAAATAAAATCTTTAAATAATAAAAAATAGAAGTGTAAAATAAATATAAATATATTCTAATTAATTTCTGAATAAGCATCTTTAAAACAAAATACCACCATGGAGTTTTCATTCCACTATTTGTGATTGGTTTTCTCAATCATGCAGGTACTAGGTGAAGGTAAAATAACATACAGTTTGCTAAATAAATAAAGTCTGATGAGAAAAAAGGTGAGGATGAATTGAGTCACTACAGAACACATGGGAGTAAGGCATCCAAAAGCACCTGCACTATAGTGGTTAAAATCATCATCGTGCTTGAAGGTGATGCATACGTGCTATCTGTGTGTAGTTTCTACGCAATCTGTTCTCCATTCCTGCAATCTTTGGATATGGCTTACACATTCAATTTAGAATTCAGTAATTTCACAATGCTGATCACATCTTTAAGAGAACAAAAAGACACTACAGAGTGCTCAGGTGATACCTTAAAACTGACGTTTGAAGATTATTTACTAGTAGAGTTTTGTTCATGTATGAAGTCTGATTACACTGAACCAACAAACAAAGCCTTGAAGTTAACATTGTGAAGGGTTTTAAATCTATTTTTTAAAAGGACACTTCCTATGTGTATATCAATGTAAAACACAGAAACAGATTAAATAAGAACAAGATCTGAGGCTACATCTTTGTATTCTTAAACCCAACACTGGCAATGTAAGTTCAGGAATATATCACTTATCACAAAATTTAATGTTGTTCCTTTCAATTTCATCAATTCTGCTGTTTACATTTAATGTTGGCTCATTGGTTTGGGTTTTATAATCTGTGAAATCCGTAAGTAAAAGTGTTTGCACTTTATTCTATGTTCCTACACACTTACAAAATGTTTAGTAAGACTAACTTAGGTTCATACTGGACAGACCAGTAAGCTTAGCTAAAATCAGACCATTCTTCCTTCCTTACTTGGAAGGCTACTCAGGAGGAAGCCAAACCTTCTTTCCCTCTAGGCATGAGAGGCTATAGATCTCTAATGGAATTGCAAAGAGACCACAAAAGGAGATGTAAGTCGTTTCATATATTAAATTTACCACTATATTTCAAAATTAATACATTAAAGATGCTGTTCTGGCAAAAAAAAAAAAATGCAAATTCCTTTAACGGCTTTACTCAGACAGTAGCCTTTTATTATTACGGATTTTTTCAATTAATAATAAAATTCAACTTTACATCTGTGTACACCATTGGCAAAGGCCTAAATCACTATAGGGATTCAGAAATGAAGGAGACCATTGTGAGCTACGGTGACCTGATGAAGCATCACAAAAGCGGAGGGATAGAAGTTGGGCACAGGGGAAAAGGAGCACAGAGAAGGTACACCTTCTAAAGGCCACACTTCCCAAATAAAACTCCAGAGGAGTAACACTCTGATTTTGGCTAAGAGATAACTACTGATAGTTCCAGAGGTAGCAGGTTCAAAAAAATGCATTGAGAATCCTAGACTGAAAGAAACTTGTGCTATTTGGTACTCGTTTCAATTCCAAAAGACAAACTCAATTTATGGAAAACTTCTTGCTCACATAAACGTAAACCACAAAATTAGTGGTAGAATGGCCTCACAGAATGATTGGATGCTGGAACTGAAAAACTGAAACATTGCTTTTGTTTCTCATCTCCTCACCCCTCCCCCACACACTCATTCACATCTTGACTTTTCTTTACATGTCAGGCTGGTTGTTCAATATCTAAAACCTAAAGTCACTAGCTAGTTCCAAGCTTAGGGCTTATGCCCTTAAAGCAAGGAATGATGAGATTTAAAAATGAAGAGGGAATAAATAGAGGCTAGGTCCAGACTATGAGAGAACCTGCATGCCAGGCTAAATAGTTTGGGCTTTTAGGGTCAAATCTGGCCTAAGATAAGTTAGACTATCTAAATCCTATGTGAAAAAATAAGTTTACTTAAAGGTTTCCTGAGCTGTAACTTGTTGGGGATTAGGTTATTGTAGCCCACCCTAGTAAGCCACAGTTGAGTGGCCCACTGGTATGCACCTGACCTAACACAACCCAATCACAGTGCTGCTTTAGGGTATTCTGACTTAAATGCCCAGGGAAATCTTAAAGTCTTCCTCATACCATGCTGGGATGTGGGGTACAACTCGGTAAAACTAACAGAATACAGATGAGTCCCACACTGAGCTTGTATTTTGCAGTAGAGCATCAACGGGATCCGAGCAAATGACTGTGATCAATTGAACTAGATCCACTTAAAGAAGAGATTTAAGTACATAAAACAGAAGGGAAAAAAGTAGAGTATCTATGAATAGAATTCAGAGGCACCACAGAGTAGAAACGGGAACTGAGTAATAGAAGAACAAAGGAGAAATGTCTCAATAGACTTTTCAAGTAGATCAAAACAGTGGCATCTACTGAAAAAGCTGAAGAAAGAACCCTATGGCCAAAGAGGCAATGAGAATGCATAATGTTTCCTAATTGAATTTAATAGAAATCTACATATAGGAGAGAAAGGAGACACAGAGCTTTATATTTCTGCCAAAATGATAAGTAGAAATAAAAATATACAGCCTCCACTCCACATTCTTACTTTTAGATGGAAGACAGACCTATAATCTGTACTTCCTGCTGGGAAAAAAAGCAGCACACTCTCTCACTCCTCTTTAACCCTCATACTCCAGTATCCAGTTCTCACAAGATGAACGAAGGAACCCAAGAACAATTGTAGTGCCGACATCCACTTCAGTGGGAAGAACAAGCCTTTCCCCTGGAAGCCTCACTTACTGCTTGTGAGTAGGGAATGTGTGCTGTAAGACTATGGGCTTTGAAATCAGAACTAGATTCAAGTCTTGGTGCCACCCATATCTGAATGACCCTTAGCAAGGTATTTAACCTTTCAAAGTCTCCATTTCCTTGGGAGGGAAGCAGGGGTGGCAGAACTAGGGAAACTGAAATTCAAGTTGCCAGAGAGGGCATGCAGATTAGATAAAAATCACTCCTACAAAGTGCTTGGAGCTAGAGCACTGCTCAATAGACCCCCCTCCCCCCCATACCCCTATGCAACACCTGATACTCATTGAGCCACAATTGTACAATGAAACGGAGATGGTTTCTGGCTCTGTTCCCTCCTGAAAAATAAGGGGAGGCCAAATTTGTGGACCTCCAAATCACAGTACTGGTTCATACAAGGATTGGTGGCAGTAATCCTTTAAAGATCTTTCATATGTGAAATATATTAAGGACTAATTAAGCCAATGCCTAGACTAACATGTCTGCTAATCATTCATCTTTTTAAAGGCTTCTACTCCTTTTTTACTACCATTGCAGGGTTCTTGTCTCACAGAGTGGAAGAATGAATCTCCTAGACAAAAGGGTGAGGTGAAAGCTTATTAAGTGAAGATAAGAACAAAAAGGAAAGAGAGAAACTCTAGAGTGAGAGGGGTCCCCAGTGGGTTGCCACTGAGGGCTTTTATGGGCTGATAGCTTTTCTGGTAGGTCTTATATAGAAAACTGACCAGGGAACTTGGTAAATTTCATGTCAATAACATGGTGGTTTTATAAATATGATGAGAATATCCTGTCTATATTTAGAGCAAACATGGTGCTCTTGTAAATATCATGAGAACAAACAAGGCCTTCCCTTCTCTCTGGTTAATATCTCCTGGATTTCTCCATATCTGGGACTTCTGTGAGCCTGGTTACTAGCCCCCTGGGTGAGCCCCCCTGTCTCTCCCTACCTAGCCTCTCCTGTCCCTTACTCACCACCATTCCTAAATGAAGCCTCACTACCCCCATTCTCCTAAATCCTGCCAGAGTTTTCTTTCTCAGGAGTTGCATGCTTCCAGCTACTCTCCAGTTCAAACCTGTTTCCAGATGGTCATCATGCCTACACCATCAAAAACTTCAACATTTCATTAAGCAATCATTTGCTCACATATTTGTCCTTTTCTGGCAGTAGACTCTTGTCATCCTTTAGGAGCCCTGAGCAATTGAACCCCATGGTTATATATGAATGCTTTCTCTTATAATACAGAGCTCAGCTTCTACTATAGAAGCTGGTGTGCCAACAGTGATAGCAATACTCTCTCCTGTGAGACAGAACATAGGACTTGCTGCTAATCAATAGAATATGGCAAAGGTGACGGATGTCACAGCCTTGATTAGATTATCTTCCATGACAAAATTATGTCATTCCCACTCATTATAAAATACTGTCTTATAGGGTAGCAACAACTCTTGTTGCTGGCTTTGAAAAGTAGGCTGCCCTGTTGTAAGAGTGCCTATGAGAGGGTCACATGGCCAAGAACAGTGGGCAGCCTCTAAAAGCTGTGAGTGGCCCCTGACTGACAACCAGCAAGAACATAGAGACTTCGCTCCTACTACCACAAGATGATGAATTCTTCTAACAATCTAAGGAAGCTTTGAAGCAGATCTTACCCTAAGTGAACCTCAGATAGGACTGCAGGCTTAACCAGCTGGTGAGATTCCTGAACACAGGATGCAGTTGGGCCATATGTGGACTCCTGAGCAATGAATCAGAGATAATAAATGTGCATTGTTTCAAGCAGCTAAATTTGTGGTAATGTGTTACAAAGCAACAGAAAACAAATAGAGTCAATATCCTCTCATACATTCATTTAATGCTTAAATTAACTTGTTAGTTTCAATGACTTGCTGCCAAATATCTTGAGTGAGATCTGAGTGAACCAAATCTTATCTTCCTTCGCTGGCCATTTCAAATTCCATTCAACACTATTCCATTTAAACTAGTCCACACTAATCTCCTTCTTATCACAGATTCTGTAGAAATGGGAAGAAAGTACCATTTCCAGTAATTTCAACTTTCAGTCTCACCAGCAGCATGCTATACTCTCCCTGGTATAGCAAAGAATATTAAAAATGGGTGTTTTCCTCTCCTTGAGGCTCTAAACAGAACTCATTATAGTAAATGGCAAATCACACTGCAAAAGTAACTTTCTCAGTATTTCACCCTTAAAATGTTTGGATGAACTCTATCTATAAACCCTACATTTAGGGAAAGGACAGTAAATAAATAAACTTAATAAAGTAGAGAACACTGGTACCATCTCCTTATTAGAAAATGATGAAAGTATTTTCTTCAAATACACAAAGCTTGCATAACATTACATATTACTCTTTTCTATGAAAATACAATGCTTTCTTCTGTATCATGGGTAATGTATTCCACTTCTGAATCTAACAATACAATATCATAAGTCTTGGCTGTTAACAAATCATGTGGGCAATTACCCTGAAAAATTCCAGTGAGATCTGAAAAACAGAATTTGAAAAAGTGAAGAAAAAGTCATGAGTACCTTCTCCACAGAAGAACAAGTTGCCATCCTTTCTTTTTTTTTTTAAGTCTGATTTATCTAGATACGATGTCTACATGAACAGAAAGAACCAGATAACTGCATAAACCCACTGTTCACTTTGATTTAAGTTCAGCCAAATAAGCAGAGCTTATAGGAGAAGATGGGTATCCTGACACCCAGAAAAACATGATCCCTAATCAATACTGGCTGGGTCTGGAGTGGACGGTCCATTACTGTCCTCAATCAATACTCTATCTTCTCAAAAATTACATTCTGAGTTCTCTAACCAGTACACATCTTCTAACCACTGATGATCTTCAAGCTTGGTGACTGTGCTGATAAAATTCAAAGCAGCTTTGAGCATTAAAAGGACAGTATGTGGTTGATAAGGTAGGACCAATGGAAACAGAAATGTGTGGCATATGGACTGACTGCAAGAATGAATACCCCTGAAAGGTGTGTATGTTTGTTTTAACACCACCTACTGAGGTCACGGTTCTCCATCAGCAGGCCACAGTAAGGGCCCATTCCCTTATGACCCTATTAGCGGATATAAAATCTGATCATCATATCTAGAAAGCTAGGCAGTTTAAAGATCCAAGGCTGTAGAAATTTATGAAAATACCGTTCAACATAGCCACAGGAGCAGCTTGCTATTGTGAACAGAATACAAGAAATACAGAGGTTACCCTCAGCTTCACACTGATTCACTAGTGTGTGACCTTGGATCTACTATCTGTGTACCTGCTGCCTTCTTCTGAAAATGAGAACAATATGTCTTCCTACATGCCTCTCAAGTGTTTTGAAGAATATCTGAGAAAGGTAAGGGTTATAATAGCAAGCTAAGAAACAATTGTACATATAGGCGGATGTGTGCAATAAAAATTAAGTATGACATCTTTATTGACAAGAAAGGGCTTCAAACAATAAGAGCCCCCACCAATTTAAACATTAATATAATTACATTTTAAAACAAAAAAACCACTGAAGCAAAAATAAAAAGCCACATTTGAATGTAATAAAAATGTCCATAACTACAATATTTCACTAATGAGAAAGTACAGATGCTACATGCAGAAGGATTTTATGATGTCCATATGTTTCTCAAATGACTCTCCTTGTTAGCTATTTCTCCGTATCTCTATTTAAGAATAACCTACACCTTCCCCACTGAGCAGGTGTAAATTGCAGTATAATATGTTGTAATATTTAAATACAAATTCAAAATAGAAATAAGTCTAATGAAAAGAAATGAAAGCCATATAACCGTAAAACATCCTTAGATGTTGATATTAATACAAATCTGAATTATGTGTATCACTTAAACTAGTTAGACAACTTATCTGGTCAGTCGGTTTTATGATTTAAAATTCCTAAAAACCCAAATATATTCCAAACATACCCCAAATATATATAATAAGTATTTATGTGTAGTGACAGTAACTTCATAGAGCAACTCTTGTCTACCATAATACTGGGCATAACAGTGGTCATAAAACACTCTATCATAAAAGCCTGTTACAGTGTATAAAATTACCTTTTTCATTTCAGAAGGACCATCACTATTTTTAGAGGATGGCAGTTCAATATGCCAAACACTCTGTAGCCAAAGAGTGTTTCCAGTGAAGGCCAGCCCAGCAGGCTGAATTGCAGAGGGAAAGAAAGAGGAAGACTGAGGTTTAAAAAAAAAAAGGAAAGAAAGAAAGAAAAAAAAAAAAACTTCCTTCCTAACCATAGACTTGTACTTCATTTAAATCTCTTAATTCCTTTTGCACAATCCTCTGTGCATCTAACCGTGTCCATTCTGAATGAAGATCAATTCAGGAGAGCTGGCAAAGCATCTCTCCCTCTAGCTGGCAGTCTATTATCAAAGGTCAGACTCAGGATTCCCACTGGACCCACACCTGTTTCTGAATGAAACATATATGAGAACATTCACTTTTTCCACCCCCACAGAAAA
This sequence comes from Leptonychotes weddellii, assembly GCF_054177405.1. Taxonomy (NCBI): domain Eukaryota; kingdom Metazoa; phylum Chordata; class Mammalia; order Carnivora; family Phocidae; genus Leptonychotes; species Leptonychotes weddellii. The sequence goes on from NC_138380.1 coordinate 51,522,855, forward strand.
TGACATACTCCAAGGAAATGCTCTCTTCTTGAGATTTGCCTCATTCAAACAAAATGGATGAGTAAATAAATTACAAGAAAGTGTTACAACTGACTAATAATTTGTCCTTTTGGAAATACAATGTTCTTATTAAGTAGTTTAAATGCAAATGCTTTCCAGAAGGCACATGAGTGACTTGGTCTTTGGGTAATTAAATTGGTCCAAACTGGAATAGTGGTTTAAAAGGAAAAGGAAGACGAATTATTTGTGGTAAAAAGCAAATACATTAAACAACAAGTTTTTAGTCACAGTAATTTCCATAATAAACATCCACAGTACCAAAGAGTAGTTCAAAAGCTATCTTTTCCAAACATGATATTTTAATTGTCCTCATTTACTAACTGCAATTTATTCTGTGCTGTTATTAATTACAGGATTTAAAAGATTTGCAGCGCATCAGAAAATAACATGCAGACCTTTCCAAATGTCAAATTTTTTCCAAATAATTTAAATTATTTTTTCTTTAATATAAATTCTCCATGTTTTTACTCCCTTTTTCTAGCTTTCAATAATGCTTGCAAGATTTGAAAACATTGATTGTACTCTAAATACCTGTAATTCCTAAATCCTACCTTTTATGAGAAATCTCAACACACCAAGAGTATTTAGTTCTATAAGCATTGTTATACCCTTTGGGGAGAAGAATATTAACTCTTCACTTTCTTTTCCAGTTAAGTTCAACTTTTTAAGCCCTTCTTACCCCACTCTCACATTTTGCATACACATACACACACGCACAATATACATAGAAAGAGGTTTATGTAGATAGCCCATTTCCCACAGATTTCAAAGTGTTAGAGTTACTTAACCTCAAAGTTCCTTTCAGGAGATTATACACACCTCCCGGCAGGGAAAACAAACGCGACACATCTTTCTGAAATTAGAGCGTAGGAGACTCACGAGAGAATTTCCAATTCCGTATCACCTGAATCGCGTCCTCAGCTCCACGCTGCAGGCCACCGCTCCTGACAACCTCGCCTCGGATCTGGAGAGCACCTCAGTCCCACTCGATCACACCACGAACGCACAGGCCTCTGACACCTCTTACTGCGGACAAGTGGGCGATGGCTTCAAAGCCAAACGCTGCCCGCTAGGCACTCAAGGAACGCCCCCTGTCCTCTACTCCCTCTAGTCCCCACTGTGACACCCTCGAAGCATTTAATTAACCAGTTTACCCTAATAAGTTTACGATTTACCAACCTCCTTCCACCAGCTAAGAAACTGCATTATTTCCCATACCCCAGGCTCCGGAACTTTTCTTAAAACCCAGAATTCTGATGTATAGACTTGGAATTGAAGTCCCCCCACGAAACATCAAAGGTACCCCCACTAAGTATTGCTGCCCTCAAGCAACACGTTGGCAGTACAAACTTTTCATTCATAACTCGGCTCCAGTATAAACTGTGTGTGTGTGTATGTGTGTGTGTGTGTGTGTGTGTTGGGGGGCGGGGAGGGAGAGGGTGTCATGTCACCGACCCCTCGCCTGGGCTTGTCGTAACCAATGTGTTTTTGCTTAGCAAAAAAAGATCACCTGGCACTGAACTTACGACAAAGGTTCCCTTAAACCCACCAGCCTCTGGGTTGGAAGATGCAAGGCAAGCTGAGTCGGGGTCCGGACTGAGATGCTGCTAACCTGGGGAATCCGAGCAGGGTATACAGCGGTACATCCGGGGGACGCTTGGCCCCCAATTCCCAGGCTTTCCCCGGGCACCAGCCGGGGACGGGGCTGTGGTGCCACTCACCTCCGCCCGCGCCTGCTGAGGCTGTCGCTCCCTCCTTCGCCCCGCGCCGGAGACCCCCTAACTTCTCCCCCTTCTCCAAACAGCCATCTTTCGCGGAGAAGAGAATGGCGAGGCAGAAGCAAAGGGGGGATTGAAAGTTGACTCGGGGACCGCCGCTGCTCCGCCAGCAGGGACTTACCGGCCGCGACAGGCGCCTGAGAAGGAGACCGCGGTGAGGGCGGCGGGCGCGGCGGGGCCGGCTCGGTTCGCGCTGCGCGATGTGCGGGACGCGCCGCCGCCGCCGCGGCCACCGCGCGGGGGGGAGCTCCGGAGGGCGGTGCGCGCGGCTGCGAGCTGCGAGCTGAGCCGGTGGCGGCGCGCGGAGGATTTACTAAAAATAGCAACTCTTGGGGAGGAGGGGGGGCGGAGGTGGGAGGGAGACGGAGAGACCAGGCCGGGAGCCCCTGCGCGGCGGAGGCTGGGCGGGGCCGGGTGGGAAGGGAGGCAGGGCGGGCGACGGGAGCGCGGGCCCAGGAGACCCGCAGGCCCGCGAGTGGCGGGCCGGGAGGAACGAGGAGTGCGGGGACACCTGGGCGCGCGGCCGAGGCGCGGGAAAGGACGCGCGGGAGGCAGCAGGACCCAGAAAGCCGCCTAGGGTGGAGCGGAGGAGAGCTCGGGGCTGGACCGGCGATTCCTCCCAGGGGAAGGACCGGGTGCCTAAGGACTTGGGTTTCTGAAGCGAAACAAGCCCACGCGAGGCGCAAGGTGATGGTCGGGCGACCCGCGCTCCTCCTGCCGGGCTCGTCGGCTGCCAGCGGCCGTGACCCAGGACGGTGCGGGAAGGAGCCGGGCGGCCGCCGCGCCCACCCTAGCTCGGGGAGCCCTGGCCGCTCAGGTGCGCGCCACGCAGAGTCCGCGGGTCCACAGCTCCGCCACTTCGTTATGAGAGAAGGGACCGTTGTGGGGCGGTACCTGGAGCGTCCCCACATACGCTTGCAGCTTAAAGAATCATTCAAGGAAATTTTAAAAGAAAACGCTACAGTTAGGGGTTTTTAAAACCAAATGGGAAATGGGAGGAAATATGGTGATTGCTACTGGAAACATGGTTTAGTTTGTCGCGTTTTAAGGCTGAACAGAGAGCACCATCTGCTCTGAGACCAACCCTGATGCAAGGAAGGCAGAGTCAGTAGGTCCGAGAATTGATGAAGTGATCCCTTTCAGTGGTTAGTATTTTTACCTTGCAGACCTTTTTTTTTTTTAAGTGCTATAACTTAGTCTATACCAGTATCACTTACACCCATAGAATCCTTTATACACAGTAGAACCCTGAAAGATGTTTTTAAAAATTGTAATCCTAATCAAACTTGTCTAATGCTAACATTTGGTCATTTGAGGAGGCTAATATTATGGTGCATATGACTCTTAAACGAATTAAAGCTAGGTCTCAACACGTACATTTCTGTTTTCCACTACGTTAGCTAAAACACAACTGGCTCGTAGATTATACGTCTGTAAAGAACAAGAGACACTTAACCTAGTGCCCTCATTTTCAGTGAAGAGAACAGGGATCCAGAACAGTGATGTGATTTGGCCAGGGTCTCACAGTTAGTGGCAGGGTTCGATTTAAACTCTAGTATTAAAACTGCACTATCAATGGAAAAAGACCAGGATAACTCGGAGAAAGCGGGATGGTGTCTAATCTAAAATAGTTCAGCATTTAGAGTAGAATGAAGACATGTTGTGGTCAGATTTAACCCTTCTTTGCTCTAATCAGGAATTCACAGTACGGAGGTGGTGAGCTAGCTTTAAATAAAAAAATCACAGTCCTAAAGCTTTTGGTCCTAGAGCTTATCTTGCTTAACTTTCTGTCTACACTAGGGATTATGTTCATCAGGAAAGGAATCTTGATAATGGGATCTCAGTAGTGAAATTGGTTGTGTTGAATGTTGACTAAAAAAAATTGTAGAGAAACTTCTTATTCACATATGAACTAGGCATAAGGAGGTATAAACATCTAGTGACCTTTAACCCTTTACCTTCCAGAATAGAGTCCTTTCTGAAACCATCAACTGTCTAGCCTTTTTTTTTTTCCCTTGGATAATGATTGTGTTTGCCTACTACTGACCCAAAGGGAAAGAATTTTCCCTCTCTTGTCTCTCAAGAAAACCTTTTCACATGAAGTGTTTGTTGAAACACCAAAAAAATACCTTTTTGAAGCCCAAAAAAAAGACAAAGTGCTGGGATTTCACTAGATGTTTGTGTAAGAAAGGTATGTATGGCAGAATTTGAACTGAAATTTGTTTTCACCTTTTAGGGAGGTGGTACAGGGCATAGTTAACATGCACCTATCTCTGATTATTTCTACCACATCTGGGTCATTTGACAACAGGGAGCTGAATTCCTCATCATTCTCTTAGATATTCGAATGCTAACTTTAAGCAAGGCACTTGCTAGGTGCTACTGGAGATTCAAATATTTTAAGATAAGGTTTAGTAAGGAAGGTTAGAGTTTCTCTTCAAAGTTCTGATGGGGCTTCCCACAGTTTTCTGTTCAAATCTATATTATAGCATTTTATGATACTATTACAATTTTTTTCTAGTTTTATGCTCTCCTCAACTCTGAAGGCAGAGATTACATAATCATGTTTTTGTATTTTTAATAGACTTTTTTTTTTTTTTTTAAAGATTTTATTCATTTATTTGAGACAGAGAGAATGAGAGACAGAGAGCATGAGAGGGAGGAGGGTCAGAGGGAGAAGCAGACTCCCCGCCGAGCAGGGGGAGCCCGATGCGGGACCCGATCCCGGGACTCCAGGATCATGACCTGAGCCGAAGGCAGTCGCCCAACCAACTGAGCCACCCAGGCGCCCTTAATAGACTATTTTTTAAAAGAGTTTTAGATTTACAGAGAAATTGAAAAGCTGTATAGAGTTTCCATATATCCCCCCACATACACATAATTTCGCATTATTGACATCTTACATTAGTATCATATATTTGTTACAAATGGTGAATTAATATTGAGACATTATTACTAACTATGGAGTCTATAGTTTTTCACATTTTCTTAGTTTTTACCTAATGTCCTTTTTCTTTTAAGATTTTATTTATTTGAGAGAGAGAGAGAGAGCATGCATGCAAGCTGGGGGAAGGAGAGGGACAAGCAGACTTGCACTGAACACGAAGCCTGAGGCAGGGTTCGATTCCACAACCCCAAGATCATGACATGAGCTGAAATCAAGAGTTGGACGCCCATTTTGGGGGGGGGATTGGGTTAGCCCCGTGATGGGTATTAAGAAGGGCACGTATTGTGTGGAGCACTGGGTGTTACACGCCAATAATGAATCATGGAACACTATGTCAAATTAAAAAAAAAGTTGAACGCCCAACCGACTGAGCCATCCAGGTGCCCTCCTAATGTCCTTTTTCTATTTCAGGATCCCACCTGCGGATCCCATGTTGTATTTAGTGGTCATGATTCCTTAGGCTACTCTTGGCTGTGATAGTTTCTCAGACTTTCCTTATCTTTGATAACCATGACAAGTTTTGAGGAGTGATGATCAGCTATATGGCAGGATGCCCCTCTACTGTAATTTGTCTGATGTTTTTCTCAGGTTAAGACTTGGATTATGGGTATTGGGAGGAAAATCATAGAGGTAAAATGCCATTTTTAGCACATCATATCCAGGGTACATACTAGCAACATGATTTATCACTGCTGATGTTGACCCGGCTAAACTAGTGTTTGCCAGATTTCTCCCCTGTAAATTTACTTTTTCTCTCCTTCCCATACTGTATTCTTTGGAAGGAAGTCACTATGTGCAGTCCACACTTCAAAAGTAATTTAATTAACTTTTAATATTGTATGTAAACTACATATATATGTATGTACATATGTATTTAATTTAGATTATTTGCTGGAATTATTATGCATTCATTTACACTTTTTTTCTCCAAGGATCAGCATACTGCCCTCACCATAGTAGGCTCTTACTGCTTACCAAACTAGGTTTGAACAGAACTTTTTCTTCCAAGAAAGCTGATGAAATTTGTGCATATTAGCAGGGGGAAAAAAAATGCCTGGTGCTAAACCTCAAAAAATTTTTTTAATGTTAGTCATGGAAAGGAAGATAAATCAGGTGTTTGTAGTGGTGGTGATGGTAGATGTTCGTAGTTCCTTTTTTTTTTGTAAGATTTTATTTATTTATTTGAGAGAGAGAGTGAGGAAGAGAGAGAGCACAAGCCAGGGGGGAGAAGCCACACTCCCCGCGGAGCAGGGAGCCTGATGTGGGGCTCGATCCCAGGACCCTGAGATCACGACCTGCGCTGAAGGCAGATGCCCAACGGAATGAGCCACCCAAGCACACCAGATGTTCGAAGTTTCTTTATAGGGAGAGGTACTGCATAAATTTCATTATTGTTTGAAATGTTTGTGTCACCCCCTTGGGACCAAAACTTCCCATTTCACAATATCCAGCTTAGCCATATGACTTACTGTGGCCAATGAAATGTTGGCAGAAGTGATGTGTGCCACTCTCAAGCAGAATCTTTAACAGCCTTCCTGTGGTTCCTTCATTTCTCTTTGCCTTTGGCCACAATTAGAAATTTTGCAGAAATGAAGACATGAAGGCCACCTCCAAATAATGGAGGACATAAACACAAGTAAGATATAAAACACTGAGATTTGATGATTTGTTGTTACCACACCTTCACCTAACCTATCCAGTCAGATTGCAAATTTCCTTTTGGGTTCCTAAAACTGGATCACCAAGTGCTGTGCTTGATTCAGTTCTCATCAGTGATCACCTTTGGGGTACATCCTTTTAGTACCTGTTTGTGTTTATGACACAAGTATGTTTTCAACTGATTTTCTAGGGACACCTGGGTGGCTGAGTCGGTTAAGCATCTGCGTTCTGCTCAGGTCATGATCCCAGGGTCCTGAGATCGAGTCCGGCATCAGGCTCCCTGCTCAGCAGGGAGCCTGCTTCTCCCTCGGCCTGCTTCTCCCCCTGCTTGTGTTCTCTCTCTCTGACAAATAAATAAATAAAATCTTTTTTTTAAAAAATGAAATTATTTTCTATCATATTTAAAAGTGAACACCATTTTTTATGCATGAAAAAATTCCATCCTTTTTTATGACATGGTCAAAGTTAATTAAACACCCACTGTGTGCAGAACACTGTAGCAGATACTGTAAATTTTTTCTATATGTTAATTTTAGGGTGATGCCATTTAATTTTTTTGTTTATATATTTATCTTTTTAAGTTTTTCTTTAAATTCCAGTCAGTTAACATATGGTGTAATATTAGTTTCAGGTGTATAATATAGTGATTCAGCACTTCCATACATGGGTGATGAAGTGACCGTAGCACTTTCCCATCATGTAGCTTTCCTTTAGTTTGTCAGTGCTCATCACAAGTGCCCTCTGTAATCTCCATCACCTAGTTCACCCAACCACCCACCCACCTCCCCTCTGGTAACCATCAGTTTGTTCTCTATTGTTAAGAGTCTTTTTCTTGGTTTGCCTCTCTCTCTTTTTTCCCTTTGCTTGTTTGTTTCTTAAATTGCATATATCAGTGAAATCATATGGTATTTATCTTTCTTTGGCTAATTTCGCTTAGCATGATACACTCTAGCTCCATCCATAGTGTTATAAATGACAAGATTTCATTTCATTTTTATGGCTAATATTATATATATGCCACATCTTCTGTCACATCACCACTTGGGCTGTTTCCATAATTTGGTTATTGTAGATAGTACTGCTATAAACATCGGGGTGCGTGTATCCCATTGAATTAGTATTTTTGTATTCTTTGGGTAAATACCTAGTAGTACAATTGCAGGATTTTAGGGTAGTTCTGTTTTTAACATTTTGAGGAACCTCCATACTGTTTTCCAGAGTGGCTGCCCCAGTTTGCATTCCCAGCAACAGTGCAAGAGGGCTCCCCTTTCTCCACATCCTCACCAAAGGGTGATGCCATTTTAAAAAGTAAAGATATTATATTTAGCAGCAATAGATACAGAAATTTAGCTTGAATAATATACTACCAGAGGTGGATTTTACCATGGAGCTACTAAAACTTAGGCTCCAGGGACTCTCATGTGCACAGGTGCCTTCTAAGGCCCTGTATTCATAATTTAGTATTATTTTACTTAAAAGGGACCCAAATACGTATAAGCTTCAGACCCCACCAGACCTGGCTCTTTCCTTGCTTACTACCAGATCCAAAAGGGTGAAAGCAAAGAGCTATAGAGTCCTAAGAATAACAGGTAAATAGTCGCACAATCTCTGTATCTGACCTTCCAGAAAGGGCTCTGTGCAAAAAGTGGCACTGAAGTTTGGGTTCCTCAGTCAGATTTAAAACTGAGTCTGCATGTACATCTATAATAAGAGATGAGGATATATTTCACATCAGGTGCAGCTTCCTGAGCCTAGAAACTACCCAATCTGCAAGGCCAGTGTCAATATACCCACTGTAGCACTTTCCCATCATGTGGCTTTCATCTTGTTTGTCACCCAGAAAAATCTCTGAGTACATTAGTCCTCTCCATAAAAGTTCTAGTTTTTATTGAGATCATTTCTTTTCCTGGAAGTCATTTCATTTTGAAAATAATTTTTCTCACGGTTGCTGATACTTCCTCGGGGGATTTAAGTGACTATTTCATCCTCAATTAATTTTGTCCATTTCTAGGTCTGCAACAATGGATATCGTATTGCTCATCATCTGTTCAGGAATTCCCCATTGAAGGGAGAGGTCTGTGCAGTAATAGAGGTTGTAATGTGACCCATTAAGGATTTCTTTCCCTTGCTAAATTTTGAATGGAAACTGGATGAATATGCTGCTTCTATTTTAATAATTCTTTTCTTATGCAAAAATGTGTGGGTCATAGTAAGTTTTAATCACAACCCATTGCTCATTTATGAAATACTCTGAACTGCAATTAGTCACATGCAAATGTGAAGTGCTGTTACCATGTGTACATTAGCAGGCTGTCAAAACAAGTTTTTGAATTATGAAACAATCAAAGAAAAAACTTTGCTTTTTATACTTTCACAGTGAGTTTCTTTTTAAAAAATAGCTTTCATATCCATTTTCATAAGTATTTCATATTAAGGTACCTCAAATCTATAGCTAATCAGCTTACATTGAAAGAAAAGATTTCAAAACCTAGATCTATGTTTATAGGTATATGCCTATATTTATATATAATATTGATAGGTAAAGTCCTTTTTAGAAAATAATTCTTTTTTTTTTTTAAGATTTTATTTATTTTGGGGAGGGGGCAAAGATGGCAGAGGAGCAGGGAACCCTATTTCAACTCGTCCCCAGAATTGAGCTGGATATCTACCAGACCACTCTGAGCACCCACGAAACCAGCCTGAGATGTAAGAAGATCTGGATCTCTACAAACAGAATATCGCAGGCGGTTGGTTGTGAGGTACGAAGCAGAGAGCCGTGATTCTGCGGGCAGATATCGGAGGATAAACGGCAGCGGGAGGGTGCCTGGCCATGGGGAACCTACACCGCCGGTGAGTGACAGCCTCATGCACTGCGGACGGGACACAGACTCGCAGACTGGTAGCGTCGGGAAAGGGCTTTAGGGCAGCCCCCTGGACAGAAACCGGAGCGACGGTCGCGCGCACGTGAACTGCAGCCTCCGAGACTGAAACCCGGTGCGCCGGTGTCCCGCCGGTAAACTGCAACCCCCGGGGTGGAATCCCCGAGCGGCGGAGTCGCGCACACGTGAACTGCAGTCCCCGGGACAGAACCCCAAGTGGCGGAGTCGTGCACGCGTGCGAACTGGGAGTGGCTGGAGGTTTTAGAAGCACAAAGGGCAGAGACGTGCCCCGACCTGGAGGCAGGACCGGGAGCGCTGCGGAGGGGCGCACAACCCAGGACGCTGCAGTTTATAGCAGCACGGACAGAAACGGAGACAGTGTGGCCTGGAGGGCTCACTGAAGAACAGACTGAGGTCTCTCTGCTCTGAGGCAGAGGGTTGGAAACGGTCTCTTCTGCTCTGACTCGCGGAAGACACGCGAAAGTCGCCAGGGAAAGGCGCCAGAGAACAAAAGCCCCAAACACTGATTCCCGCTGAGCCCATCCCCCGCCACAGGGGCGCAGGGCAACTCCGCCCAAACAGGGTGGCCTGAGTAACAGCGCGGCAGGCCCCTCCTGCAGAAGACAGGCTGGGAAAACAAGAGGCCAGCAACCCTAAGGTCCCAAGAAAACAGGTGCATCTTGCTTGGGTTCTGGTCAATAATTTGGACCCTATACGTTCCCTCAAACACCCATCAACAGAATGACTAGGAGGAGGAGCCCCCAAAACAGAAGACTCAGAGATTATGACTT
>NC_138380.1:51533468-51549789 GCF_054177405.1 Leptonychotes weddellii
GCTCTCTTTCTGTCATAAACCACATCCAAACCATGAGCAAATCCTGGTAGCTTTACCTTCGAAATACATCCAGAATCTGACTACGTCTCTTTACCACCACCACTCCTCCCAAACCATCATTCCCTCTCACCTGGATCAGTTCAGTAGCCTCTTAACTCTACTTCCTGCTTCCACCCTTGTCCCTCTACAGCTTATTATCAGGACAGAAAACAACACAATAAAAGCCAAAGTCTTGGCAATGACCTACATATGTCCTGTAGTTCTGCCTCTCATTTTCTGGGGTTTTTTTTTTTTTTTTTTTTAAGATTTTGTTTATTTATTTGAGAGAGAGAGAGTGAGCAGGGGGAAGTAGCAGAGGGAGAGGGAGAAGCAGACTCCCCGCTGAGCAAGGAGCCCGACGATGACCCAGGGCTCGATCCCAGGACCCGGGGATCATGATCCTCAACCAAAGGCAGAGGCTTAACCGGCTGAGCCACCCAGGTGCCCTCTACCTCTCATTTTCCATTGTTCTCCTCATTGTCCCTTGACCACGCCAGGCATACCTCTGCCCAGACTCTTTGCTTGCTTTTTCCTCAGCAGGAATGCTCTTCTCCCAGATATATGCACAGCCCCTGCCCTTAATACTTCAGTATTTACTCACAAATCACCTCCTTAAAATCGACACCCCTCTCCCACATTCTGTCATTCTTAATTTCCCTTCCCTCATTTCTATGGTACCTATCTCCATTTGAAGTAATGTATTTTTTACTTATTTATTTGAGTACTATATATCTTCTCCCACTTCCACTTAAGGCAAACTCCATAAGGGTGGAGATTTTTATCCTATTCAGTGTTGTATCCGTAACTGCCTGGAACAGTACTTGGTACATAGCAGGCATGTGATAAAAACTGATTGAATGAATTTAATAAGTTAATTTTACACTATGAGTATTCTATGAGTATTTGAGAATGTCAATGTCTTCATCTTGACCTTTATTTTGAGGATTTTATCAAGTCTCAATACAACATACTTCCTAATTGATCCTGTGCAAATAGCTGAGTTTCATTTGGCTATTTCACCTTCTAGTATGTTTTTACTCCAAGTTGTTTGGGTTTGCTCAGGTTAAGGCAGGTTACCTGCTGAACACTATCTTACTATGAGTATCTGCGGGAGGCAACATAAAAGATAGTTGTCATCCAAACCCCAAATCCCAATCCGTTTCTTGCAGTTCACTCCTTGTGTAAACAGAGTTACATATAACATTTCTAACAGAATGGAATCATTTGGGGAAGGTAGAATGGAAAACCGAGTGGGTAGCTTGAGAGAAAAACACTGGAAGTCGTAATTTGCCTTTCATAAATTCACACAAGTGAGAAATTCATCTAAAAATGGAAATTCTAAAACAACCAGAAAAAAAAAATGACTTACGAACCAAATTTTTGTTTCTCTTTCTCTTCTTTTGTAAAAGTGGCTTCTATCCCACAAGGGTAACATTGGTAAATGCACTCCTGGAGCACATCTGTCCTTTCATTCCCATAAATCAGAAACACTTAGTGAGGGCCCACTTTTGATAGCAGATACTGTAATGTGTTTAAAAAGAATCCGACAACACTATCCTTATTCTTCTTAATTTTTCCAATTGGAATGAACAGCATTGGAAAAGCAATAATACCTCTTTAATTCACACACTACTAAAGCTGGATTTGTAATTATTCAGAAGGAGGCCAGACTAATGTTTGCACTATCTCTAAAGAAAGTCTTTGTTAAGTAAATGAATTTTCCACAAAATTCCATGAAAACTATTTAAACTATTTCAGGCCACTATTTTCAAGTACCTTTAAGCATTCAAAAACACTCATTTACACATAGCTTGTTGTTATGCTATTCAGAAATGATTTTGATCTATTTACTAAAAGCAAGTCAGCAAAGGACATCTAAGCCAACATTTCTCTCAGACCGAATTATGGTACCTTCCTTAAAAGAGGAAAAAAACTGTAATTAATTGTGAATATTTTTTTAGCTGAAGATTTTTCACATTAAATATAAACTAGAGTGGTTTTTCTGTATTTAGAGAAATTTTAAAACATACAACTGGGGCGCCTGGGTGGCTCAGTTGGTTGGGCGACTGCCTTCGGCTCAGGTCATGATCCTGGAGTCCCGGGATCGAATCCCGCATCGGGCTCCCTGCTCGTTGGGGAGTCTGCTTCTCCCTCTGACCCTCTTCCCTCTCGTGCTCTCTGTCTCTCATTCTCTCTCTCTCAAATAAATAAATAAAATCTTTAAAAATAAATAAATAAAATAAAATAAAATAAAACATACAACTGAAGTTATACAGAAATACACACAAATACTATATAGGTGGGGGAAGGAAGGAAAGAAGGAAGGAAGGACAGGCAGAAAGACGAATGGACAGAAGGAAGGACGGAAGAAATAAAGAAATAAAAACATTAACATTATAGGGGCACCTGGTTAAGCATCAGTCGTTAAGCGTCTGCCTTCGGCTCAGGTCATGATCCCAGGGTCCTGGGATCGAGTCCCGCATCAGGCTCCCTGCTTGGCAGGAAGCCTGCTTTTCCCTCTCCCACACCGTCAATGGCTCAATCCCAGGACCCTGAGATCATGACCTGAGTTGAAGGTAGACACTTAAATAACTGAGCCACCCAAGCACCCCTATTTTGTGTGTTTATTACTGGTCTGGAAAATTTCCCAAAGATGAGGACCATAAAATTTAGATATTTTGTATCTCCAGTTAGTGGATGCATTGGACAAGGCATGTAGTTAAGGTTTACCATCCAAGAAAAGCAATGGACTAGGGGTCAAGTTTTAGTCCTAAACCTTCCATTTGTCTTTTTTTTTTTTTAAATAGGCATTTTTTTTTTAAGATTTTATTTATTTATTTGTGAGAGAGAGAATGAGAGAGAGCACATGAGAGGCGGGAGGGTCAGAGGGAGCAGCAGACTCCCCGCCGAGCAGGGAGCCCGATGCGGGACTCGATCCAGGGACTCCGGGATCATGACCTGAGCCGAAGGCAGTCGCTTAACCGACTGAGCCACCCAGGCGCCCTCCATTTGTCATTTTTGGGTGGCAACATAGCATAGGAGGTTGAGAGCTCTAGAGCCAGATACCCTGGGTTCAAACTCTGATTCTACCCTTTACTAGCTCAATAAGCAGATCACAACTTCTCTGTGCCTCAGTTTCCTCATCTGTAAAATGAAAGCATAATAGTTGTATATATTTTATAGGCTGTTGCAAAGATTAAATGAGTTATTGCCTATAAAGTGCTTAGTATGGTACTTGGCACAGAGTAAGTGCTCCACAGTGCTAGCAGTAATTATTACTGCTATTATTATTATGACTGAAACTCATTCATTATCTTTACATTTAGTTTCTTCATGTACTTAGTGAAGATAAATGCCCTGTCACACACCTGCCTTTCAAGACAAACCAGCAATGTAGCCAAGGCTCATGGAGGCAGGCTGGGCCCAGCCTGTCAAATGCAGGATGAATAAACAACACTGAGATAAGTAAATCAAGAAAAAAAAATCAGAATAATACAACTAAATTCTGTTAAAGATATTTGAGCCTGTATTCATTGGTTGGACAAGTCAATGATTGATGATTCCCCCAGATAAGACCGATATTCAACAGTCTAGTACCATATAGGTTTTTATATAGGTTCCTGCCTATAGCTGTCCACATTTATCCTGCACTCTGAGAGTGTTGGGGTAAAGGAAATAAATTATACCTTCATCAACAGAGTCACAGCGTTAGACATTTATTCCCTGAAATAAAAATAAATCCATAGTCACTTTAGTAGCCTTCCACTCTCAGATTAGAATTAAGTTCTTGCCTTTATTATTATTTTTTTTTTAGATCTTATTTATTCACTTATTTGAGAGAGAAAGAGATGGCATGAGCCGGAGGAGGAACACAGGGAGGAGAGAACCTCAAGCAGACTGTGCACCGAGTGGGGAGCCTGACGCAGGGCCCCATCCCACAACCCCAAGACCACAACCCGAGCCAAAACCAAGACTTGGACACTCAGCCGGCTGAGCCACCCCAGTACCCCAAGTTCTTGCCTTTATGGTACACAAGGAAAATGGTCCAGATCACTTTATCTTCTGATTAAAAAAAAAAAATTAAATGTGCTATAAAGCCACATACAAAAGAAGAAATTTAAGGTATGCACTGATCAACAGCTATTTTCTTTAGAACATCAGTAGTGTGTGTATATCATGTCCTTTGAAGTTAATTCTTGCATTTAAAAAACATCTTTACAATTTACAATGTGTTTATATATGTTACTTCATTTGATCTTTATAACAACAAAGGGAGGGATAAATACATTTAATGTAAAGTAGATATTAATATTTTTATTTATTTTTTTAAAGATTTTATTTATTTATTTGACAGAGAGAGACACAGCGAGAGAGGGAACACAAGCAGGGGGAGTGGGAGAGGGAGAAGCAGGCTTCCCGCCAAGCAGGGAGCCCGATGCGGGGCTCGATCCCAGGACCCTGAGATAATGACCTGAGCCAAAGACAGTCGCTTAACGACTGAACCACCCAGGTGCCCTCTTTTTTTTCTTTTTTAAGATTTTATTTATTTATTTGACAGAGAGAGAGACAGTGAGAGAGGGAACACAAGCAGGGGGAGTGGGGAGAGGGAGAATATATTAATATTTTTTAAAAGTATGTCTTAGAGAACCTAAGGGAACTAAGCCAAGTCAAATGGCTAGTAAATAGGGGAACCAGATTCAGATTCTAAATCAAATTTGTTCAGTACTCAGTAACTTTTTGTCAAGGGTACATTATGTGCTAAATACTATGTTAAGCTCAAGGGCTAAAATTACTCTTTGCCCTTTAATGGTTTTCAGTCTTGAGGAGATAATAGAAGAGCAACAAAGTCATTACAATACAATGATAATGGAAGTTTCATTCATTCATTCATTCATTCATTCATTCAATATTTGTTGTCTGTTGTATCAGTTGGTCCTAGCAGGAAACAATGGAATACTCAAAGTATTTATCCCTGGCTATGGCCTAGTTATGGTCCCAATAGCAAACAGGTGGTACTCTCAAATTAGAATAATTTAAGTAAGGTTTAGTGGGCGCCTGGGTGGCTCAGTTGGTTAAGCAACTGCCTTCGGCTCAGGTCATGATTCTGGAGTCCCGGGATCGAGTCCCACATCGGGCTCCCTGCTCAGCGGGGGGGGGGTCTGCTTCTCCCTCTGACCCTTCCCCTCTCATGCTCTCTGTCTCCCATTCTCTCAGATAAATAAATAAAATCTTTATAAAAAAAAAAGTAAGGTTTAGTAAAGGCATGGTGTATAAGGGTAGAATAGTGCAGTTCCCCAGTACTAGTAACAATGGGGCTATTACCACCTTGAAGCCTAAGAAATCAAGGTAAGAACACAGTCTTTGGAATCTAGGACAGTCCTGTAGAGAGGGCCATGTTGAAAGAGCTGTATCCTTTAACTGTGGAACATCACCAGGATGATACTCCAGGGTGGGAGCCAGGAAAATAAAAACACCAAACTCACTCTCCTCTGGCTCCTGATGAGACTCCCAGTGGCTGAACCCAACTGGAAGCAAGAGTTTCAAAAGTCTAGCTATGGAGAGCAGAAGAGAAAGAAGCAGCTCTGACAGAGGCACAAGATTCCAAGGAGATGGGAGAGTCTGGTTTGAGTCAGAAGGAGAGGTGCCTATTCTTTCACAACTGATGAAGAAAGAAGGAAATGGGATAGATGCTGGTGAATTTTAGTGCGTAGCAAGATGTTGAAGAAATTCTTACATGATAACTCTTATTTTCTTGGTGCAAAAGAGATTTTGCATAATTCTACTTCGTTCCCCACTCTGTTAAGACTGTCACCTATAAAGCGAAGCCATTAGGATACAACTCTGGAAGATCACTCTGGCTTTTTAAACAAGTAATCCAACTTCGGCTTGGTGTCTGAGTTAACATCAGCTAATAATCATTTTCTGAAGTGTTCTATTCAATTTACATCTCTCGCCTCCTAGAAGAAAGAATGTTAGTGGTGAAGAAAGCTGTCAAGTCTCTGATTACTGCCTACAAATGTTATCACTTGCTACTGTTCAACAATGTTCTGATGAAAATATTACTACTAATGGAACAGCATGCATATGTTCTTAGGATAGAAATAGTATTGCTACATTCTGTTTGCTTACAAGTAAAGTAAATTAACGTTGAATTGAGGTGAAAAGTAATTCCTTGAGCAAAGTTCTCATGAAATTTTAACTCAGATTGCACACATTTCATAAGAGATTGCAAGAAACTTCAGACTTGAACACTTTCCTAAATGAAACCTCGTATCTCAGTAGGTATTATTACAGAATGAAATTAAAGCAGTTAATGCAGTTCCAATTTCATATTTCTGGGTACACTAAATTGTGTTTAGTGACATAAACTTTCCCCAAGGAGCTGACAAAGGACAAGCTAGAAACCACCATCCAATCAGTTTATAAGCAAATTTCATAACAGCCATCTATCTAGTTGTCGTTCTTGAATTCAAACTAAATTTTTTAAAAGCATGTCCAGTATTGTCAATGATAATGACAGTAATGCAAATTTAAATGTAAAAGACTTCTAGCATATAATAGTATTAAAAAGTAAAGGGTAGGTAGATGCAAGAATTTTACATGAAATAAGGAATAGCAAAGGAAGTTTTAAATTAAAACCATAGAAAATTTATATTTCTCAAGCATAGTAAGCTTTTTCATGTACTTTAATCAGTACTTCCAAGAGTGAGACTCTGTTTATAATTTTATGTGTGGTTGCTACTTATAGGTCAAGATGCTCATCACAGAATTATTTTTACTTTAGAATTATTCTTGTTTTTTAGTTTTAAAAGCTAAGAAACAAAGTCTATCAATAGGAGAGGGGGATTGGGTAGTGAGGAAAGGTTATAGCACATCTATTCAATGGAACCTTGCGTAGTTATTAAAATTCTTTTTGTAATATAATACCATGCAGCTGTTTAACAGACTAAACAATAAATATATAGATGATAGGATAGTAAGATATCCAAAATGTATTGAATGGTAAATATAGGTTGCCAAACCAAATACAAAATGTGATCCCAGTGTTGTATATTTGTAAGATATATGCATACGGGTTTGTGTTTAAACACATAGGCAAAAATTTGGAAGGATATACATTAAATTTCACTGCATTTATTTGTGTGGTGGAATTACTGCTGTTATATACACTTACATATTATTTGAAATTTCTATAACTAATATGAATTACTCATACAATGAGAATAGGAAAGAGAAATATCCATTTTTGCTTTAAAAATTATGCTTGCTAGGTGTTTTATTTTTTTTAATTTTATTTATTTGACAGAGAGAGACAGCAAGAGAGGGAACACAAGCAGGGGGAGCAGCAGGGGGAGAGGGAGAAGCAGGCTTCCCACAGAGCAGGGAGCCCGATGCGGGGCTCGATCCCAGGACCCTGGGATCATGACCTGAGCCGAAGGCAGATGCTTATCAACTGAGCCACCCAGGTGCCCCTATTTTTTTATTTTTTAAAGCTTTTATTTATTTGCAAGAGAGAGAGAGCATAAACACAAGCACAAGAGGCAGATGGAGAAAGAAAGAGAGAAGCCGACTCTCTGCTGAGCAGGAAGCCCAACGCAGGGCTTGGTCCCAGGCCCCTGAGATCATGACCTGAGCTGAAGGCAGACGTTTAACCAACTGAGCCACCCAGGTGCCCCTTGCTAGGTGTTTTAAATGACTAAGGAAAATCCTCATGTAATATTAAGTGCAAAAGCAGGCTATGAAACTGTATGTAAAGTCTCAAATATGTTACAAAAATGCAAAAAAATGCCATAATGAGTAGTAGGATTTTGAGTGACAATTTTTTCCCACTCATTTACACTTTTTCATACTTTTCAAAATTTCAACAATGAATATTTATTAATTAAAAAATAAGAAATAGACAAACATAAAGATTCATAGAAAGCATAGAGTTCCATGCAAAAAAACTAGTAACTAATGTTCACCATTGAAAATTTTCCACGGGAATGTACTCAGTATGGTGTTTATGACAGGCACTTCCTGCCAAATGTTCATTTATTCCTTTAAAAAAAATGATCTTGAAACTTCATAGACTAGAGCACCCAAATTTCTAGCTTCTGGGGCTAAGTATGGCTAATTCAATCAAGTATGAACAAATCAGTGGCTAAGGTGACTAAGTTTTTAACAAAAGATGGAGCACTCAGATAATGGGTCCTTCAGCTTTTGTCAAATGGATAAATGCAAAGTAGAGATAACAATGCTTTAAATTCGGAGGTTGAAAAAGATGGCACTATTGGGACTTAAGAAAACTTAATAAATGGGAGGGAAGGGAGTGTAGGCAGGGCAAACATGTAGGACTTAAATTAGGTTTTAAAAGATGGACAATGTTTGACTAAAATCAGGGAAAGCATTTCGTATGGTCAGCATTATGCGTAACTGGGTTGCAAATTAACACCTTACCACTTAGATATGCAAAGAAAAAAATTTTCTTGTGATTTACAAGGGTCATAATATTTTTCTTGAGCCTAATTCTGCAGGATGTTGGTAGGGAGAGTTAGTACTATAGATGAGGGATGTGAACTTACTAAATGTTGGTTTCTCAGTCTCTTAAACTATTGATGACTCAATATTTTAAGACTAATGCTCAGTTTTTCAGATTTCCTCTGGAGGCAATGGAGGAATAAGTTATTCTATGTAAAAAGAATAGTTGGTGTAATCACAAGGTTGTGAAAGTTCCTAATTGTATTTTTCTCTCCATAGACCGACCATGGTAAAATGGAGGCATGCCATATCCTTTAAATAATGGAATTTAGCCATGCTATCTTTACCAAGAACAGATGTTAATTTGGGAATAGCATAGTCTAAATCTCAGTCTAAAGACTGTGAATAGAAATGTTTTCTCAATTAGTGAGGAGCCTCCCCCTTCCCATATTGTGAAATGTCACATTTGGTTTCTTCCATCTGAGGGACCCTACAGAGAAATAATCTCTTCTAAGGAGTTATAAGGTACTTTAAATGCTGTTCCCTTGTTTCTCTAAGGAAGAGCCAAGATTCTAGAAATTTCTTTAGGCTTAGTAGTTTGGAAGTGTGGGGAATCAGGGAGACAAGAATGCCAATACTTTTTTTAAGCATCCTCTTCTTCCCATTCAGCTTTCCAACTGTGCTGCCCTTCTGCCTTGCTGACTAAAGGGACTAATTGTCACTTGGTAGCTCTCAGTTCTGTTTCTTTTCACTAAAGAGAATTCTCCCTGGGCTCTGCCACAAATCCTGAGGAAGGAAGGAGTTGAGAAGAGAAGATCTGGGCCGAAGGACATGTTATGCCTTGTGACTCATTCAAAACTGCCTTTTCCTTTTGACATTCATCCACTGTGTCTAGGCCAAGTCTGTGAACCTAGGCTCCCCTGACACTCAGGATGCACTCATTATGCATCAAGCATATTACCAGGAAGGTTTGAGCATAGCTTTTGTTACCGGCCTGGGAGACCAGCCATCAGCTCTAACAGCTCCAGGCATTGGCCTTCCCATGAGGCCCTGCGTCCATTTCAGGAAGGACTGGATACATCTGATTTCTCCATATCCCAGCCAAGGTCTCTCTTTGAGTCACCCACCACTAATCAAATGTGTCCTGAGCATCCACCACCTACCAGGTCCTGAGCTTCAATAAGAACTGGAATAAAAAAACGGAAAAGGCATGTCTCTACACTAAAGCACATCAGAGGCTAAGGAAGAATTAAAGGCAGACATGGAAACATTTCATCTAAAGACTGGACCGTGGAGGGTCTGGGAAGGGGGTGGGTGCTGGAGGTGTCTGGAATGTAAACTGGGGCTAGATTATGGAAAAACCCTTTAATTCTGAGTGAAAAAGACCAAATGCAACAAATCTTATTTCTTAAGCAGTGGTATTTCTGTGATTTATGTCAACAGTTTATTTTTGAATCTTAAAAAAAGTTATTTTGGTCACTTTAAATATACCACAAGCACATTTTTAAAGTCTTAGATTTTGTTAACACCTGCAGCTTTGTCATTGTACAAAATAAGTCACATTAAATGCTAAGTGGAAAAGCTTAAATTAAGTCTTTCAAGAATAGCCTCATCTGGAAACCAATTCTTATGGTGAGGTTTTGGAACACCACTGCTCTAATCATTCTTAAATTGGACTCTGTGATAGAACCTCAAGGAAAGGTAAAGATCAGAGGCAAATTGCTTGCTGGTCATTTACTAAAATCATTAGTGAGTGTCTATTAACACATGATCTATGCTAGGTGCTATTTAGGACAAAGTTAAAATCATGGTTCACCCTTTTCATATTTACAACCCTAAAAGAAATTTAATTCTAAAAACTCCAATGCCTCAAATCAAAGTTCATATTGATTTTTAGCCTATCATCATAAATCTGTTACATGATCTTCACTTTTTCAAAAATCCTCCAATACTGCTAAATACATTTTCATTATTAAGTGCTTACGCTATTATTTATCTACTGAGCATCAACTATGTGCTTGACCTTTACATATATTACCTAATTTAATCTGCACAACAACCTTGTGAGACAGACTTTACTATCCTCATTTCAAAACAAGTAGCCTGACTCTTAGCAAAGTTAAGTAACAGGGCTTAGTTACATGACTAAAAAGAACCTAGTTTTTCCTGATTGCAAACCTGTGTTCCTTCTCCATCATACATTGTCTGGGCAGCAAGTTAAGAAAATACAACATAGAGAGGATTACAATGAGGACATATACCCGACATAAATGTTGGCATGTCTGGTTATGCCTAATGGAGTCAGCAAAAAAAAATCTCCCCACAGAGAGGTGGAGATCTAGGTCCAGATTTAAACAATAAGTGCTTTACTAGATAGAGAAATCAACATGTCACGTTCAAAAACACGTCTGGATGGAAAACCATGTTGGTTTCAGAGACCTTCCATGATCTGATAATGTTAGAGCACAGAGTACACATGGAAGAGTGATCCTAAGTGAATCAGCCAGGGAATAAAACATAAAAAGCATCCTAGGGTTTTGCTTGATGGAAAGATCTTGTTTCCAGAAAATAAAATTTTCATTTAAGGGAATTGTGTGGTTATAACTGAGGTTCCTTTGCTCAAGTTGCCAAATGGAAAATGTAGTACCCAGGTAAAAATGATTTCTTCATTTACTGAGTATTGTAATACGCCGGAAACTGTGCGAGATACAGAGATAAGGAAGATACTCTCCTACTTAGGATACTCTACTGTAATTGATATTGAAGTTGACTCTCAATTCTCCATCGCAGCACTCCCTCTTGCTATTATAGGACTGACCTCAGGGCGCCTCGGTGGCTCAGTCAGTTATGTGTCTGCCTTTGGCTCAGGTCATGATCCCTCATCCCGGCTCTACTCAGCAGGGAGCCTGCTTCTCCCTTTCCCTCTGCCTGCCACTCCCCCTGCTTGTGCTCTCTCTCTCTGTCAAATAAATAAATAAATAAGAGCTTAAAAAATGCATTTATAATAGGACTGACCTCAGTGACAAAGTTGTAATGATTTTCCAAGTCAAATATAATAATTCCATCTCCCTTTCAAGTGATTGGTTCAGGAAACCAGATTTAAGCCAATCAGAGTCTTTAAATGTCCTTGAGATAATTCTTGTTCATAGGTGGATGCATGATCCAGTTTTTAGGAGACTGATGGGCAGATTGATTGATAACACCACTTTATTCCAAAGAAAGATTTAAGGCAGTCTGCAGATATGAATGCAAAGTAGCAGGATAAAGAATAAACTGATGAAGAATTGAAAATAAGGGGAATAAAAGAATAGTGACCAGCTACTAGAAGAAGCAAATTTGATCCTAATGTTCCTAGGAGAAAAAGCAAAAGAGAGAACATGTATAGTTGTAAGAATCACCAACCAGTTGCGTGATAACAACAACAATAGCTTACACTTATTAAGTAGTTATATTCTAAGCATGGCTCTAAACACTTATGATATATGAATTTATTTAATTCATATTAATCCATTTAATCTACAGCCCAACCTTTTAAGGTGGGTAAAATTTTCATTCCCGTGTTTGAAATGAGAAAAAGTGAGGCCCATAAAGTTTAATTAAATTATTGAAGTCTCAGATCTAATAAATGGCAGCTAAGAAAAAGATAAAAACAAATGTGCTCAGGAGAAGCACAGTAATCTTAATACATTGTCAGAGAGAAATGCCTCTCAAGGGTCCTTCTAAAGGGGGATTTTGCATTATAATAGTTAACTTGTTTGTGCAGTAATGCAGAAAATTCCATGGCAAATAAATAAGATTTTTTTTTGTTTTAATGTAGGGAAAAGTCTGTGAAGGATAAGATTTAGAAGTAAAGTCTGGATGCTCTAAAGGATCTTTGTATTTCCTCTCAGTAGTTGTGATCTTTTTCTCCACCAGAAGAGTAAGGTTTCAAGTTTCAAAAATATAGGCTTAAGCTGATTGTGACATGAATCCTTCATTGGGGACTGGAAAATCTACTCACCTAGCAACTATCGTTCAAAGATACATACTGTATATGTATTTCTAATTTGCTATTTGAGGTTTCCAGTAGAATTACTATTTTGAGAAATACCTTTTCTTAAAATAAATAGAAGGCATCATCTTACATGTATTTCCTCCATCATCAACATCTTGGATTGTTTTCCACTCAATGATTCTGCCATTAGAAACATGGGTAAATCTCTGGTGCTGATTTATTAGGCATGTGGTCCAGGCAGACATGGCCCCTTTTGGTAGTATCCCTTCCCCACACCTGAGTTACTCGATTCCAACCCCCAGGCTTTCTCCTCCTGGTCATTAATAGCCATTATCAGGAATGGATCTGAACAACTTGCTTCCACTAAAGTTAAATACAGGTGAGGCTTAATACCTACTTACATTTTAACCATGGAACGAACCTGAAGGATCCAGTCACTGAATGTTGAGATTGTCTGATCTAGCTAACCTAGCCTTTTAAAGAAATATTACAAGTTGAGAAAGGAGAATAAGGAAGAGAGAAGCAAAGGGATTAAGGTTCAAAAGTTACAGTTTACATTTCACTGTTATTCAAATATTATAAGAAAAAATATTTCCTGTAAATAACAGGTGAATATTTTCACTATAATATCACAGCATTGTAGGTGTTGTAATTTATTTTTCCTAAAGAATTTCAAACTTACAAAAATGATAAAAAACCAAACTTGCTTTTCAAGACCAGTACCACTCAGTGTCTTTTTTTTTTTTTAAAGATTATTTATTTATTTACTTGACAGAGAGAGGGAGAGAGAGAGAGAGAGACAGCGAGAGAGGGAGCACAAACAGGGGGAGTGAGAGGAGAAGGAGAAGCAGGCTTCCCGCTGAGCAGGAAGCCCAACGCAGGGCTCGATGCGGGGCTTGACGCGGGGCTGGATCCCAGAACCCTGGGATCATGACCTGAGCCGAAGCCAGACGCTTAATGACTGAGCCACCCAGGCAGCCCATCAATGTCTTATCCACAGATCAATACCTTCTGTGAACTCTTTGTTATTGGTCAGTGAGCCATACAGATGTTAAGAACAAAAATGTGACAGAAATAATTTTAGGTCAGTTTGACAGAATAAGTTTATGTCTGTTGCAACAAATAATTTTAAAAATTGGGTTTTTTTGGTCTTTCTAAAAATGTCATTTTTCTAGAAATTCATTTATTGTATTTTACAAAAGAATTGGTCTACAATGGATTGAATATTTAAAAAAAAAACAAAAAGAACTATCCCTTCTCCTCAGTTAGTTTGAGAAGCACTCTGCTATAGCATAAATAATTCTGTGTTAAGTAGGACTCTGTCATATTTTGTTCTAATACAAATAAATGGTACCAGGTGTCAGAGGTTTAAAAGTATTTCCTCTAATTCAATTTTCTATATATGTTTGTATGTGTGTGAACTAGGTAATTGTGTAATCAAATACATATCTAAGAATTAATATTTGAGAAATACTATAATCAGGTAATAAAACTACTAAATGATAGAAGATAAAGTAATTTTCCAGGAGTTGTTAGAACTCTAACCGAGAAAGGGATGTGTACTGGGGCTGTTGCATTTTTGGCAAATGGCTGACAATGGAGAAAAAATTAATAGAATCATAAAAAGTTGGAAATCACAGAATCTTACTTCTTTGTTTTAACAGACAAGCTCAGAATAAGGAAGAAATTGTTGGAACTAAAAAGATGAACTAGTGGGTGAGAAATGCAGTTCCCATTATATACACAGTTCACGTATATAAATACATCTTTGTCGCTATTTTGTAATATCCAGAATCAGATAATATTAGAGTGAGAAGAAACCATCACTGTGAAATAATACTGCTTCTAAATTTTACAAATAAGACAACCAAACACTTGAGAGGTTAAGTGAGCATGCCTGAAATTGCTCAGTATTTAGAAAAGGAAGACTGGGAAGATTAGAATTCCAACTATTCTGATTCCCATTTCAGTAATATTATGTGGCACCATGTTATGGGACTTTCAAGTGAGCTATTGTGTTAATCCTCAGGAAGAGTCTTCTACTCAGTACTCAAAGTAGTATATTTCATAAGAATGAAGCTTTGATTTTCTTCCACACATCAATGAAAAAATAAGTTTTATTTAACAAATTAAACGATTAACCATAATGATAGGACCAGAAGAATTTTGTCAAGTAAAGATGATGCATTTGGGTGAATGATACAATTAATGAAAATTAGAGAATTTCAGGGTTAGAATAAACCTCAACTAATCCATGTATACTCAGTGGAACTACCATCTAGCCTACCCACTAGGAGAATCGTAATGGATCCAAATCTGAGATTTCTATGTTTTTGGAATCATAAAAACTGTGCTGATTTATAAAAACAGAAGTTATTTCCTGAGTACTTCTATAATCCAGGTACCAAGCTAGCCCTTTATTTAAAAGCTTCATAATAACCCTGGGAAGAAGATGTTATTATTACCCATTTTACACATGGGATAATTAAAGGTAAGAGAAGTCAAGTAAGTTGTACATGTTACATTGCTTACATGAGATCGGACTTCAATCCGCTCATATACCCTTCATTCATATCTATCATACCATATTGTGGTCTAGCTAGTTAGTCAAGGTGGTGTTATAGGCAGCCAACAGGGCCCTGGAGTCAGACTGTCTGGGTTCAGATCCAGCTTTTACTGCATAATAACTGCGACTCTGAGAAAGTTATTTAACTTCCGTATGCCTACTGTTTCCTGTCCTGTAAAATGGCAGTGGGCTATGGTGAGGATTCTAAGTATTTAGCATATAGTAAGTACTCAATAAATGTTAGATATTATTACCAGGGCTCAAGGAGCCAACTCAAGCTAAAGTAGGCCTTCTGGTTGTCCTGGGCACAGGAAAATCAATTTATTACCTCTGTCATCCTTAATCTTCCTGTCTGTAGGCTCTCCACCTGGTGGGAAGAAAGCAATCCAGCTTTTATAGTACATTTCAAAGAAGTTATTCTATTTCTCCTGGTGAGGTAAACAGGCTCAGACATTCTCCATGCTAGAATTTGGTTGGAAGTATCAGCTTCTGATTCTCCCAGGGGTTATCAGGGTAACTTCATAAACAAAAAAAGAGAAATATTTGAAGATGGTAATGAAATAATGAGGTTGTAAACCAAATCCATATTCACCATAAGAAACTCCGAATACCATACTTCTAATTAAGAAATGTATTCTTTAGAACAGTGGTTTCTCAAAAGTGACATCAGCCTGAAAAGCTCTCAGGGTTCAATTTGGACTTAGGATGACCCAAAGCCAATTACAGCAGGATCTCTGAGGATGGAGCCTAGGTGTCAGGGTTTTTTGGTTTTGTCTTGTTTTTTAAGTTCCCAGGGGATTCTAATGTGCAGCCAAGATTGAGAATCACTGCTTTAATGCAAGTCAAAAAAAAAAAAAGTCAAAAAAAAAAAAATTCCTGAGGTTGAGTCTGGAATTCTGCATTTTCAGAAAACAACCCAGATGACACTGAGATTGGCCATATTAGAAATCACTTGTTTAAACACGTGACACCCCAATAAATAGTGGAGGACCCATATTTACACTTATAAAGTCTGAGGAAACATTGCCAGTGGAGCTTTCAGGCAGAAAATATTTGGTAATAGTTTGGATTTCAGTTCATGAAATAGGAAATAGATTATTAAGATCCACTATTAATGAGGGGCGGAGCAAGATGGCGGAGGAGTAGGAGACCTGGATTTCGTCTCCTCTCAGGAATTCAGCTGGATAGGGATCAAACCATTCTGAACACCTACAAACTCAACAGGAGATCGAAGAAAAGAAGAGCAACAACTCTCTCATCAG
>NC_138380.1:51550289-51613247 GCF_054177405.1 Leptonychotes weddellii
AAAAAAAAAAAGATCCACTATTAATGAACCTGTAAGCAACATAAAGGAATTGGAGATTTAAGTTGAAATTTAAATGTGTATTTCCTGCTTCCATTATATTGAAATCATAACCCTTGATATTGAACCAACATAATTTGTTTCTTACCTACCAGAAATTATTTTCATATGCAAATCGTATGAAACTCAGCCTTTATAATACAGAAGAGACAGCACAAAAATCACAGCTATGTAGCAACCAAGCAAAAACAGTGCTGATTTATGAAACTTCACAGACTTAGAAATAGAAACAAAGCACTAAATATTCATGAAATCCCATACAGTGCTTGCACATAAGTTACATCTCAGTGATTTGTAACTTAGTTATAGGGAAAAAATAATAATCTGAGCACATCCAAACATATGGAACCTTTCAAGTGTTAAGTTTCACTAATTTCTGGTCTTATTTTGGTCATAAATTTGGTCTTATTTTGGTCTTATTTGAGTCATAAATAAATTATGAATATGCTGTAAATGGTTGGCCATAATCTAAACCTCCCAAAGAAAAGTAAACAAAGATTTCATCAGTAAGAGGGTAACTATGGAAAGGATTTAATGAAAATCTTCTCTGATTGCAATATTTTTTAAAAGTGGTAAAAGCTCCAGTGCCTGGGTGGCTCAGTTGTTAAGCATCTGCCTTCGGCTCAGGTCATGATCTCAGGGTCCTGGGATCAAGCCCCGCATTGGGCTCCCCGCTCAGCGGGGAGTCTGCTTCTCCCTCTACCCCTCCCCCCAGCTTGTGATCTCTCTCTCTCTCTCTCACGCTCTCTCTCTCTCAACTAAATACATAAAATCTTTAAAAAAAATCAAAGTGGTAAAAGCTTTTTAAACACACAAAGACACAAGTGAAAGAAGCAAGTAAAATTCTGTCACTCAACAAAACAACATCATAAACCTACCATGCAAACAGAGTTAAAATAAGAAAACAATCTGTGCTGTGTACTCTTTGAATTAATCATAAATTCAAGAAATAATGTGAGAGCTAATACAATAATCAAGAAAATATTAAATTTTATTGAGTTACCTTGCCAATTTTGGTTCCAGTTTCATAACATAATTATCTCAATTTTATTTAACTATACTAATGACAGATGCAGACTTCAAATACAAACACTATGCCTACAATCCACATTTAAAGTAGAAAAATTAGAAATATATCACTGGTGAAATCTAACAATTCAACCCAAGATCTGTTTATTTATTTCAGACACACTGAGTTTTTTACAAAATATATAATTCAATTAATTGCTAAAAATCACTTCTATTCATTTTTTTTTTTTTGCAACCTGTGATTTTTTTTTTCCTTCAATGTGTAATAAACCATAATTAACTCCGAGTAGCTCTGGAACATAGTGCTGTTTTTTAACAACTGTTAAAGAACTTCTTTAATTAGAAAAAATTTACAATCAAGATATGCTCTTTTTTTGTGTGTGTGAAGGGAGGGTGCTTGTTTTCAAATGACCTTAGTTTACCTGTGACACAAATACATGGTCAGAGATAATGTATCACCTCCATTGAAATGCTTTTATTGTTCTTGAAAAAGTAAGTGTGACACTGGGATGTATGAATAGTACATTAGGCATTAGGAATGTGAAGTGACATAGCTAGTGTAATACTTAACACTGGTCAGACCCACATGAGCACCAATTATTTGGATTTAGAAATTTAAGAGAGAGATGTAGACAGCAGTAAAAATGATCAAAGCCTATAAAAATAGAAACTCTAATGAAGGCCTTGACAAAATGAGATTATGCAGCAAAGGAATCTTTTAATAATAGTTCTCAAATATATGAAGAGGATGGTATCAGCTGCTCTTCATCTTTATTGAGGAATGAATAAGCAAGAATGAGATTAGACTTTAGGAGAGTAGACTTAAATGAGATATAATAGAATTTTCCAAATGAGTTATATTTTTAGAAAGAGCAGACCAACAAAAGGGTCTGTGGAATTTCCTTCCCTGGAGATATTTATAAATAAGGCATATTTTTCCTTGTTCAAGATGTTTCAGTGATGTCTTGCTGAGAGAAATAGTCTACTATCATAGAATCTCAAGACAGAAAGATCATGTTTCCCAATCACCATTTATTGCTATAAAATATACTAAAAATGGAGACTGAATATATAGTTATAAGAATTAAGTGTTGAAATAGTCAAAAGGTTTTAGGATCTATAGTTAAAATATGCTTAATCCCTATTAGATAAACCAAGGAAAATAAGAAACCATTCTCTTTTAGTTAGCCAATAATTTTCCACATGGCCATATGACTAAACTTTTTTTTCAGGGACCTTTATCTATCGTTACATATGGAGAGAGCCTGCTACCATAAAGATGCACTAAGATGACAGTGACTTCCTGGCTTTCACCTGACATAGGAATTCATGGGTAAAGACTCACTCTAGTTCAAGGAGTCAGGTGGAACCGTGCACTATTTGAAGAGGCATACCTTCAGCATGTGACCCTCTCATCACAGGTCACTGTAACCCCATGAGAGAGAGAGGGATAAGCAATAATTTGCGAGTTCTGCTACACTGGTCTTGCCCCTCCAAGAAGAAGATAACTAGCAAGTGCCGAAAAATCTGGAACAGGTCTCCACGTAGACCAGTTCTGCTATCTCTTTTCAAAATTTTCAACATCTATCTATATCCTGTATACAGAAACAGCTAACATTGATAAAGTACATGAGATACACAGATAGAATATAAGGCACTATTATTAATGGTTTATATTTCCTCTACTTATTTAATCCTCACAGTCTTGAGAAGTTGGTACTATTGTTGTTATCCATTTTATAGAAGAGGAAACTTTGGCAAGGATATGTTAAATGATTTGTCCAAAGCCACCCGGGTATGAAGCTGTTGAGGTAAGATCCACACGCAGGCAGTCTGGCCCCAGAACCTCTGGGCAAATTTGTAACATCAAACTGCCTCCCTGCAGTTGGATTAAATATACAGGAAATGAGAAATCAACCATTTCCATTCTACTCCTCATACTGGGAAACATCATTAATCACTATTTTTCTAGGCTCCAAACACAGAGCAGGACCCTCCAAAGTTAATGAAAATAAAACATGGCTTTAAAAATATATATAATTTTCAAGAAATAAAATAATAGCTTATTGTCATAAATTCATTTATCCACTGGCAAAATCTCTTTTCTTATGTCTATGAAAGGAAGAAAACAGATTGACACTAATAAGCTGTTTCTTGTTTTTCATTGTAGTTTATTTGAAATGAGAGCTCATGAATTGAATTGATAAGAAGTAAATTAACATATAAGGATATGAAGCAGAATGTATTTACACAAAAAGTGACTGTTGGTGAAGTAAACTGCTAAAGTCAACAATTGCAAGTAACATTTAAAAAGACAAATTACTAGAAGTTAGTATATAGAATATACATTCATTATATGCCTTTAGTCTCTCCTATCACCAACTCTGAGTTGATCAGAAATGTAATTATAACCTTGATATTAAAGGCCCTAGCAGACATGGGAAAGCCACGTCGGAACTGGAAATACAACAACGTCACAAGCTTACACTAGCTAAATCCAAAAATTAGCCCTGTCCGAAAGCATCCAACAGCTATTTCTGATAACTCCTCAGACTACAGGTTTCTCTTACTTATACAAGATCCTGCAGATTTGTTCACTCCAGCCTCTTCATCAGCTACCATGGTGCAGCCTCTGTTACCACTAATCTTCCTGAAATGGCTTTTCCCCCCAGGACAGGTGTTCTTTGCCAGTGGCAGTTGCTGCTTGCTGCCTCTACCATTCTGCCCTCAGGGAGAGAATCTGAGCACAGGCTCATCCTAACGTCCTGATTCAAGAGCTAAGACTAGCTGTCATTATCTGTGGGCTTCAGTTTTATAGACTTCATGGATCAAGAGTGATGGAAGCTAAGGCCCAGGGCCTGCCCAAGGGGAGGAGTCTCATAGGAGATCTTCTACTCATTAAATTGGGACCCAAAAGCTTTCTATCTTCAGAATAATGGTGAACCAGAAGTAAACCTGCGACCACAGTCCATAGTAGAGAGGGATGTCCATTGTTGTGAACAGAATGGACAGCAGAGAATACTGTTAGAAAGATGGGGGAAAGGGTTGAGAGGAGGGGATCCTTGAGAAGTTGTTATATCCTCTGGATAGTCCAGGGAAACTTGAGTGCTCCACGTGGTTTCAGGTGGTCCCAGACTAATAGCAGCTCCATGCAGGAGTCAGAAACAAATTCTTTCTGGAAGAAGAAACTTTCATTCTAGACTTCAAGAAGTTTCCTCATATAAAATTTCATATGTCATGAGGGTACATAGTTAAACATAAACAAGCACAAAAGAAAAAAGCCAACATAAGCAAGAAAAATAGACAGCAGATATAGATTCAAAAAACTTCATACATTGGAATTACCAGATACATCTTATGACACATCCATTTTACTAGGTTTAAAAAATTAGATTGATAGAAGAACAAGTGTGAAGATAGTTTCAGAGAACAAAACTCTAAAAACTGCCCCTCTAGAATTGAAAACAAAACTAAACAAAGGTTTTCAAATGAGAAATACAATAACTAAAATTGAAAACTCAATAGATATTCACACGTGTTAGAGTGGCCAAAATCTAGAACACTGGCAATACCAAATTCTGGTGAGGATGTGGAGCAACAGGAACTTTTATGCATTGATGGTGGGAATGCAAAATGGTACAGCCACTTTGGAAGACAGTTTGGCAGTTTCTTATAAAACTCAACCCACTCATACCATATGACCCAGAAATCACACTCCTTGGTATTTACCCAAAGGAGTTGAAACTTTATGCCTACATGAAAACCTCCACATGGATGTTTATAGCAGATTTATTCATAATTGCCAAAGCATGGAAGGAACCAAAATGTCCTTCAGTACGTGAATGGATAAATAGACTGTGGTCTATCCCAACAATGGAATATTGTTTAACACCAAAAAGAAATGAGCTATCAAGCCATGGAAAGATGTGAAAAAAATTTTAATGTATATTAATAAGAGAAAAAAGTCAATCTAAAAAGGCTACATACTGTATGATTCCAACAATATGACATTCTAGAAAAGGCAAAACTGTGAAGACACTAAAAAGATCAGTGGATGTCTGTTGCGAGGGAGAAGAGAGACAAATAGGCAAAATACTGAAGATTTGGGGGTAGTGAAAATATTCTTTATGATATTATCATGATAGATACATGTCATTATGCATTTGTCCAAACCTATGGAATGTACAACATAAAGAGTGAACCCTAAGGTAAACTAGGGAGTTTGAGTGATGATGGTGTGTCAGTGTAGGTTCAACCTTCATTTAAAAACAAAGTGTCATTCTGGTGAGTGGTGCTGATAATCAGGGAGGCTAGGCCCACACATCCTCACAATCTTTACCTTCTCTTTTTTTTTTAACTTAAAACTGCTCTAAAACAATATTTTAAAAAATGACTTCAATCTACTGCTTTTATAGCATAATAGACCCAGATTAAAAAAAAAAAAAGAGTAAGTAAATTGGAAGATAGGTCCGAAGAAGGGATTCAGAATCCAGCAGAGGAGAACAAAACAAAACAAAACACTTTTTTAAAAAAAAAGCTATGAAAGGTTCATAGAAAATTGAATGAGAGGTATATTTTAAGTTTCATTAGAGTTTCAATAGTAAGAGAGAGAATTGGACAGGGTTAATATTTAAAGAAAAGTAAGAAGAATTTTTTTCTACCACCCAGGAAAAACACCAATCCACAGATTCAAGAAACCAAATGGATCTCAAACATGCGATTACTTTAAAAAATTGCATACCTAGACTCATAACAGTGAACCTGTATCAGAAAGAAGAAAGAAAGAAAGAAAGAAAGAAAGAAAGAAAGAAAGAAAGAAAGAAAGAAAGAAGAAAGAAAGAGAGGAAGGAAGGAAGGAAGGAGAAAAGAAGGAAGGAAGGAAAATCTTAAAAAGCAGCTAGAAGGAAAAAATGTATTACCTTCAAAGGAGTAACTTCAAAGGAGGCTGAGTTCTAAACACAACAAAATCCAAAGTGAAAATGATGGCCTCAATGCACTGAAAGAAAATACCTGACAACCTGAAACTGTACACCTAGCACAAAAATCTTTCAAGAATGCGGGTAAAAATGAAGATATCACACAAAGAAAAATGAGAATTTTTCACCAGCAGTATCCTGAAAATTTGTAAGGATGTACTTTAAGCAGAAGGAATCTTAAGATTCAAGAATAAAAGAGGGGCAAAGAGAGTAATACGTAGGTAGATATACCTAAATGAATACTGATTATATAAACAACAATAATAATGTGATTGTGGAAGTAAAAAAAAAAAAGGAAGGAAAATGATAATACCTGGCCACTCCATGTCAGGAAAGGTAAATCAAGTTAAAGGACATGAAGTTAAATGGCATTTATTAGCAACACCACTAATACATACACATACATTAAGGCTAAAACTAAAAAATAGGAAAATAAACCAAATACTATTCAAAAGATAGCTAACATAATTATATTACCACCGGACAAAATAGAATTTAAGGCAAAGGTCTTACTAAAAAAACAGTTATACTTTAAAATGGTATCTTAATTCATCAAAGAGTTACAACAAATTTGTAAGATAACCAATAAGCCTCAGAATACAGAAAAATAAAAGCTTTATAAAAGATACAGATATATACCAACAATCACTGTTGGAATTTTAATGTATTTCTCTTTGTATTTGATGAAATAGACCAAAAAAAATCAGTAGAGATATAGAAGACATAAATAACATTGCAAACAAACCACGTCTAATGTGTGTGTACATAACCACTCCAGAGTACATATGAGCACACATGGAATATTTATGAAAAGTTACCACTTAGGATCACAAAAATGTTTCAGCAAATTTCAAAAGACTTAAATCACACCTAGAGCATGTTTTCTGACAATAGTGCAATTAAGCTAGAAGCCATAAACAACAAGATATCAAAATGTCCTATACATTTGTTAATCAAAAAATTAACCCTTGAACAAAGAAGAAATTGCCATTAAAATTGAAAAATAATTTTCCCTGAACATCCACGGAAATACTATGAAAAATTACACACAGAGGAGCCTGGTATCATGATCTCAGGGTTGTGAGATCCAGCCCCACATTGGGCTCCACACTCAGCACAGAGTCTGCTTGTCCCTCTTCCTCCCCCACCACTTGCTCTCACGCACACTCTCTTTCTCTCTCAAATAAATAAATAAAGTTTTTAAAAAAAAAATTACACACAAATCTTCAGTCAAAACACTACTTAGAAAAAAATATAGCTTTAAATATTAATAATAAGCTAAGCATTCATCTTACAAAGTTTAGAAAAAGGACACCAAAATAAACACAAAGAAGGGATGAAATGAAATAAAAATAATCTTAAAGTCAACAAAGTTTAAAACAAGCAGCCAGTGGGGAGTGCATCAACAATTTCAAACATTAGTTTTTTGGAAAGACTGATAAAATTAATAGACTTCTGATGAAATTGATCAAAAAGAACAAGAATAGTTACAAAAGCTTAATACTAGAAATAACAAAGGGAATCATATTAAAGCTGCTGCAGATACTAAAAATACAATAAAAGGATATTATGGAAAACATCGTCAGTAAATTTGAAAATTAAGATGAAATGGGAATTTTGTTTAAAAAAACTTAATAAAACTGACAAAAAAGTAGAAATCCTGAATATAACCAATAACCTATAACCTGAATATAACAGATAACCATTAGAGAAATTGAATTAAGTAGTCAAAAATATTTTGGCCCAGTTCCACATGTCATAACTTATATAAATCTTCCATATGACAGAAAAAGATGAAATGCTTTCCAACTCATACATAGCTAGCATAATCTTATTTTCTCAACTCAATAAGTAAAGACTAGAAAATTATGAGCCAAATTCTCTCATAAAGATATGTGACAAATTCTAATTAAACTATTAGCTAACTAAATCAAGCAATATATTAAAAAGATAATATAACAAGATTAAATTGGGTTTATCCAATGAATGTAAGGTTGGTTTAACATTAGAAAAGAAATCACTGTAATTTACCATATTAAGAAGTTAAACACAGGAAAATCATATTATAATATCAAAAGATGCAGGAAAAGCATTTGGCATAGTTCAAGTCCCTTTCTTGATTAAAGAAAAGAAAACAAAAAACAGAAACTTTCAGCAAACTAATAATAGAAAAGACTTTCTTAATCTAGTAGAGTATTTTCTAATAAAATGCAACACACAGGGCACCTGGGTGGCTCAGTTGTTAAGTGTCTGCCGTCGGCTCAGGTCATGATCCCGGGGTCCTGGGATCGAGTCCCACATCAGGCTCCCTGCTCAGCGGGAAGCCTGCTTCTCTCTCTCCTCTCCCCCTGCTTGTGTTCTCTCTCTCACTGTGTCTCTCTCTCTCTCTGTCAAATAAATAAATATTTTTTAAAAATGCAATACACAAACATCATTCATAATGGTAAAATATTAAAGGTCTTTCCTTTTGAGATTTGGAAAAAGGCAAGAATGACCACTGTCACTACTTCTAGTCAATCTGACTTCAGAGGATTTTAGCCACCGGCAAAAGGCCAGACAGGGGAGAAGTACAAGGAACAGAGAGAAGAGCCATCATTGCCATTTACTTCCAGGTGATATAATGGCTTCTAGAGAAACTGTTAAAACTCACAAATAAATTTTAATAATGGATGCAATATTTAGAATATCAAGTATATTCCTATGTAAAGGTTAGAAAAAAACAATTTTTAATAAATACCAATAAAATCATGTAAAAATTAAGTATCTGGAAATATCTAAAAAAATACAGAAAAATATTTATAAGGAAAGACTTCTACATAAAAATTATGAAAATTTAGTTTCATTTTAAAGAGTAATTAAATGGAAAGAAATAGTATGTTCATGGAGTGGGAAACTCAATATTATAAAGTCAATTTTCCCCCAAACTGATTCATAGATTTAATGCAATTCCAATAAAAATCTAACAAAAATTTTAGTGGAACTTGAAAGCTGATTCTAAAATTTGAGTGCAAGTATGAAGGGATAAGAATAGCCAAGATACCCTTGAGGAAGAAAAATGTGGAGGCCTTAAGGTTTTGCTCATTCTAACACATATTTGATGGAGAAATTCTTTTGTTTTTGCTTAATTTTTTTTAATAAACTGATACACAATGATTTCCTCCCAAGGGGCAACATCAAATCGAACTGGCAAATATTTACCCTATACAATGCTTAGTATCTTTATGATAGCCAAGTGGTCTTCAGAGTATGACAAAAAGATCTTTCTCAATGGCAAATACTGTAAGAAACTCAAGGAGGGGAAATTGAATAAGAAATAGGGGAGCCTTTTAGTTTTCACCCTATTTTTTATGAGGCTAATACGTAGAAATTGGTTTTTAGATGTTCAAATGCCCAATGGATTTTTTTAAATTTTATTTTATTATGTTATGTTAATCACCATACATTACATCATTAGTTTTTTGATGTAGTGTTCCATGATTCATTGTTTGCATATAACACCCAGTGCTCCATTCGATACATGCCCTCTTTAACACCCATCACTGGGCTAACCTATCCCCCTCCCCCAGAACTCTCAGTTTGTTTCTAAGTTCATAGTCTCTCATGGTTCGTCTCCCCCTCCAATTTCCCCCCAAAGGATTTTTTAAATCCCCAAAATAATAAGAGTTCATATTCTACATGTACTTGTCAAAATATTTCTGGAACATAATACAGGTATTTTAAGTTGAAGTGTGTATGTTTCTAGTTCTTACAGAATTATGTGATATTTGAAAACAAAATTCATACACAGAGAAATAAGGGTATGAAGAGAGAAAATCTAGAAGCAAAATAAAAATGCCGTATCACAAGGGCTAGAGAAATGAGTCAAAGAGAAATAAATCAACTATACCTTTGATTTTCCCAAATGGCAAAATAAATGTCAATGAAATAAACCAGTGGCTCTCAAAAGTGTGGTCACCAGAAGGGCAACATTAACATTACCTGGTATCTTAGTAGAAACACAAAGCCTATGGCTCCATCCCAGACCTACTGATCAAGAACTGTGGGGACAGGGCTCAGGAATGTATATTCTAACAATCCCTCCTGGAGATCCTGATGTCCTTCAAGTTTGAGAACCACTGAACCATTCCAAACCACACCCCACTCATTTTTCACTTATGTGAATGGACAATTGGTCTTAATATTTATTATGAGGATTAAATAAATGGTCACAATTGAAAAGAAAAAAAATAAAATGTCTTTAAAATAGGTTTGAATAGCATCAATGGACCTCGTGTTTTGTCAAAATATAATTAATATGAGTATCTTTTCACTAATTTCATGAAACTAATATTCTACACAAGAAGAGAAAGATCTATCATCAAAACCTGCTTTAAAAGACTTAAAAATATTTCACATAAATATTAGGGAGATATTTCTCATTTGCAATTTACTAATTACGGAACCTCTCCATATACTGCTTCATCTATCATTGCAATTATATATTAGTTAGCACAAGTAACATCATTTTTGTTCCAAGATTATTATTTCATACTAGGATTTTCAAGTTCTCCAGAATTTTTTTTTAATTTGAAAGTGTTTCAAAAATACCCTCATGAGTCTACAATAATACCCTCAGAATTAAAGTGACATTTCTGAATCAGAAAATTTTCTCCTTTTCTCCTATTTGTTTCACTCAGCTTTGTTTACCTAATCACTGTCTTCACATCTATTGTATAAAATGACAGATTTCCAACTAAAAGCTCAGTAAACGCACACAGTAGTCAACTTTAATTGTAAAAAATTACAAAACAAACTTTAAAGCATTTCTACCAATGTAAAGCTCTGTGGGAAATTTTCTCAGAGTATTGTGGATGATTATTATGAGCAAAATAATTGAGGTAAGGTAATGTTACAATAACGATCTGGAACTGTGAGTCAAATGAGTAAGATTAAAGGCACAAAGAAACTCTTCCTAATAAACAAGCAGATAACTGCTGGAAAGAAAAATATGTTCCTTATTTGAAATTAACTGCCAAACATTCTCAACCTACACAAAGCTGTCATAAAGGACATCTAAATCTGTCCTTGTTTGTAACATGTGTTGTGACAAGATTTGACAGTTTATCAAAGAACTATAATTGCCACCTAAACATCTAGCATTTTGTCAACTGCAAGTATGTTTAGTGAAAGCATTTATTCTACTTAAAATACAACAACTGTTTTTCTCCACTTTCTAAAAGAATTGACTGAATTTCTTTTCTCCTTAGCTGATCAAGCTGCATCAGGGCTCTCTCTTTGAATTATTTATGTTGGAATTGGGAAGGGTAAAAGAATAATCAGTAAAACAAGAAAGTATTTCCAAGGTAATATATATATATTCTGGGTATTGACTCAAAAGACCTTCAAAATATAGCAATTCTCACAGATCTGTAGAGATGACATTTAAATATGCTTGCCTTGGGAAGGAGAAAGGTAGGCATTTTCTCTATACCACAATTTATTTATCCAGAGTTATTTATTAAGGGATGCTGTCTTAAATACAGAGAATGTGTTCTTCAATAGGCACTATTCCTACCTGTAACTTCTGTTCGAAACAGCCAATAAGATAGATGTCTTTCTCTACCTACAGAGACCAAAGTAAACAGGAGCTAAATCCCCTTGCAATAGATTCACATAACAGAAATGTCAGAGTAATAAAGATATTTCCATGACACTGCCAATCGTTCATATCTTTCAGGAAATAATTTTTTAAAGAATTTTCCAGTCTCAGGTTTGGGGCTTTGCTCTTTGTTGTAGCTGTTTGATAATAAAAAATGCCATTTTTAGGCAAAATTTTCTGCATGCCTTTTAAATTTTTCCTTCATTCTCATAAACCTCAAAGAAAAAATGATACAGTGAGAAAAACCCTATTTGGAAATTCAGGAATCCCATATTTTAGTGCACACTCTGCCTTTAATTAGCTGTTTGATCCCAGACAAGTTGCTTTATTTCTCTGGGCCTCGGCTATCTGTCTGTCAATCGGGTTGTTGGACTGGAAGGTCTCGAAGGCCATTTCCATCTTTAACATTTTATGATTTTAGACAAATCCCTGGAACTATGAGGTGTTGCAACAGCCAGAACTTGGAGCAAAAATAGCAGCAAGACAAAAATTTCTCCTACTTGACACCTCAAGGAAAATGCAACCAACTATTTGTTTTTAATGTTTACATTAGCATTCAGTCCTATTTAGGCAATAATAAGTCTATTTAAAAATCTGTTTTGTTTTTCTTTAAAAAGTGAAAAATGTGTGACACATTGAGAACACTAAGAGAAAAATCATTTTAATTGAAGCTGCAAGTACTTTTTAGTGCTGCTAAATTAAGCTACAGAATTTTCTTCAGAAATCACTGTATGTAGTCAGGCTGAGGATGAGAATTATATAGTATAGATGGTTCTGCTGATTTTATGATAGGAAGGAACATGAATGGAGGGTTGTGGACAGAAATGAGCTGACAATGCACTGTCAACCGTGAAGAGTCTGAATTGAGGACTGGGAAGAAGTTGATTTTGGGGAGAGATGTGATTGCATCAGCAGCAGGACATTTTGGTTTAGTCTTTTTGACATAGCTGTTTACATGGCTTTATAATAATAAACCATTTAATATAAATACACTTTTTTTTTCCAGCAAAGTAATGTGTTTCACAGACACTGCCAAATCTTACCCATTTCTGTTGCCTAATCCAATTCCTGAGCTTATCCCTTCCGTGAACCCAATCCGGTGGGGGAGCTTGAAGGTGGGATGTGAAAATATATTCAACAAATTACTCAGTAATTTCAAAATACGAAAAAATGGTTATTTGATTTTAGGCTAAATCAAAATGTTTCAGAACCAAATGTCAGACACACAATTAGCAGGATAAAAGTGTATGATCTATATATGATGCCTCCATTATTTTTATGACACAGTTTGCTATTGAAATTCCTGGTATCTGTGGTCCCTTCCACTTCTTTCCCCATTACTCTAACCCCCAGGGCACTTTAGAAGCTATGTACTCAAAATTTGCTAACACTTAATCATCTTATATATTAGTGGTTTTTTAATTATAAAAGTAATGGAAGTTCAAATACTACGTTGACAGATGGCAATAAAACGTGACAGTCCTCCTTCATCCCAAACTCCCACCAACCTATTCCCCTCTCCAAAGATAATCATAATAAAAAGAACCTCCACAATGATTTGATGTTTTGACTATTGCTTACTATTAAATACATAAATTTCATATTATGCATATCTTTTTGACTGGGTTTTTTACATTTAGAAATATCTTGGGGATATTTCCATATGACTACACATAAGTCAGTTTCTTTAGTGGCTGCTTATTTGATAATTTACATTATATGATAATTTACCTATTGATGGACATTTATTAGTTTCCAGATTTTGCTATTATAATTCTAGAGAGATTCCTATTTGTCAAGCACCATCTTGTATTCTGTAAATGGTACAACACTTGACACACAGAATACCTCAGGAAATATTGACAGAATGAATTAATACAGCAATAAATAACATTAACAATATATTTTGGGAT
Source organism: Leptonychotes weddellii (assembly GCF_054177405.1). Lineage (NCBI taxonomy): Eukaryota > Metazoa > Chordata > Mammalia > Carnivora > Phocidae > Leptonychotes > Leptonychotes weddellii. The sequence goes on from NC_138380.1 coordinate 51,563,903, forward strand.
TTGGGGGATGCCTGTGAATATTGCTACTGAGTAGATTCCTAGAAGTAGATACATCCAGTCAAAGGTTATACAAAATTTCCCTTGCAAAATTTACACACTTACACATTCTATTACAATAGAGGAGTTAATCTATCTTACAGTTTTGGCCCACCTGATGTGTGAAAATGATTGGCATTTTCCTGATTACTAGCACTTTTTCGTATGTTTATTACTTCCTCCCCTCCCCCCCACCCCAGCCCCCGTCCCCCTGTGAATTCTCTATTTATACTACTTCCAAACTGTTTTGGTCATCTTTTTCCTCACTCGATTGGAAAGAACTCTGCCTAAAATATATTTTAGACATTTTCTCCAGTCTGTAACTTCCCTTTTAAACATAAACATCTTCTACGCTGCAGAAGTTTTACATTTTTATGTGTTTCAATTTGTTTTGCAGCCCTAGGACACTACTACAGGCACCAATAGAAGAAAAAAAATCCATGAACTGAAGAAAGACTTGATTTTTTTAGTTTAGAAGTGTGAAGCGGGTGCCAAACAGGAATTTTTTTCTAAAGACCCGAGGTCAACTTAGAGCAGCTCGCAGCCGGAAGTGGGACTGTAACCGCCCTGTAACAACCGGAAGTCCTTCGTTAGTCCGTGGTCTGACGTCGGTTGGGATCTTGGCCGCAGCGGTGATCGCTGGACGAGGAGTGCCTGGAGTGATTGGCCAAAATGCCAAATATCAAAATCTTCGGTGGCAGCTCCCACCAGGAGTTATCTCAGAAAATCGCCGACCGCCTGGGCCTAGAGCTAGGCAAGGTGGTCACCCAGAAATTCAGTAACCAGGAGACCTGCGTGGAAATTGGCGAGAGTGTGCGAGGAGAGGATGTCTACATAGTGCAGAGTGGTTGTGGCGAAATCAACGACAGCCTAATGGAGCTTTTGATCATGATTAATGCCTGCAAGATCGCTTCAGCCAGCCGGGTTACCGCAGTCATCCCATGCTTCCCTTATGCCCGGCAGGATAAGAAAGATAAGAGCCGGACCCCAATATCCGCCAAGCTTGTGGCAAATATGCTGTCTATAGCAGGTGCAGATCATATCATCACCATGGATTTACATGCTTCTCAGATTCAGGGCTTTTTTGATATCCCAGTAGACAATTTGTATGCGGAGCCAGCTGTCCTGAAGTGGATAAGGGAGAATATCCCTGAGTGGAGGAACTGCATTGTTGTCTCACCAGACGCCGGTGGAGCTAAGAGAGTGACCTCCGTTACAGACAGGTTGAACGTGGACTTTGCCTTGATTCACAAAGAAAGGAAGAAGGCCAATGAAGTGGACCGCATGGTGCTAGTGGGAGACGTGAGAGAGCGTGTGGCTATCCTTGTGGATGACATGGCTGATACCTGTGGCACAATCTGTCATGCCGCTGACAAACTTCTCTCAGCTGGAGCCACCAAAGTTTATGCAATCTTGACTCACGGAATCTTTTCTGGCCCGGCCATTCCTCGCATCAACAGTGCATGCTTTGAAGCAGTAGTAGTCACCAATACCATACCTCAGGAGGATAAGATGAAGCATTGCTCCAAAATACAGGTGATCGACATCTCCATGATCCTCGCGGAAGCCATCAGGAGAACTCACAACGGGGAATCTGTTTCCTACCTATTCAGCCATGTCCCTTTATAATAGAATAACTTTGAGTTATTCTCTTTTTAAAATAAAATACGGTAAAATAAAAATAAAACATACCCTGCCCCTTGTTTTTTCTTGGAATTTGATGGAAAGTTCAGTAGAAGACCCAGCTTCCTCGGGTGTGACTTTCTGCATCCCACCTCAGGTATATTAGAGTTTATCTTAAACTGAGGAAAGACAGATTGAGGATAATTGCTGGGATTTTTCTCTCTGGGTTGTCTCATTCTGGCTTCTTTATTTTCTGAACCTTGCAGGTTTAACTACAGCTCAGCTACTGATTTCAGACTTCAAGGGTGTTGTGTGGAGGTATTTGAAAGTGATTAGGGAAGTTTAGAGTACATGTGAATGCTTCAGGATAACTAGCAACTTCAGCCAACCTGATCCACCATCCTCACCACTACCCTTTGCACCATCTTCTACTCCCTTTTCTTCCTCCTCCTCTGGGCTGCTCCCCCTCTCATTTGTCACAAGTTCTTCGAGATCCGTGTTAAACCCATTGCGAGACCAGAGTAGCAGCCTTCAGTTTGAACAGCCCCTGGGTAGAATCATGAGAGGAAGCTGCAAAGTGCAGCCAATGCTTCTGAAGAGGAAGAAGAGGCATCTGTCACCATCTGTTTTGAGAATATATATATGGGATTCTCCACAGTTGGCGGGGGCGGCGGGCAGAGAGGGAAGAGGGATAATCTCAAGCAGACTCCCCACTGAGTGCAGAGCCCCCTGTGGGGCTTGATCTCAGGACCCTGAGACCATGACCTGAGCTGAAACCAAGAGTCCAACACTTAACTGACTGAGCTACCCAGGTGCCCCTGTATCTGTAACTTTTAGTTTTACCTCCAACCACCTTGACCTTTTCTGGGACAAATATCCTGTTGGGTCCAAATGATCAGTGTGCCAGTCCTCTGGAAAGCAAATCCACTTCCTGCTATGCAATCTCTTAACATTTGCATTAGATGTTTTTGCTGTAGCTTCATCTTAGCCTACTGCCACCATGATTATAGATTTTAGGTGATGTTATAGTGCCTTTTGATTAAGCATTTACCTTTGTCCTTCCTTGTATTTGGTTGGCATCTCAGAGGACCTCAGATTTATATTTAAAAATTGGTACTGTTGTCCTCCTGTTGGGAAAACTAATAAAATGTCTGCATGTATGTGGAAAAAAAAATACACATCTGGACATATCATGAAATTTCTGATCTCCAAGAAAATGCACACAGGCCCTAAAATCTCCTAATATATAAAACATAAACAGGGTGATTTTAAAGGAACAGTATTCAGATTACTGTTAGAGTTCTCATTTGATCTCCCAGGCAATAAGCAAAATGGAAAAAAATTTTTGCGTTCTGAAGGACATTATTTTCAATCTAGATTTCTTGCCCAGACAATCATTTAATTTTGAAGGCAGAATTAAGGCATTTTAATATATTAAAAGACTCTGGAACTTTACCACCATGAATGCTTTCTGAAAATATCACTTAAGCATACTGAAAATTAAAAAATATATACAACTAAGAAAAACACATGAATTAAAAGAGATAATGGTGAAAATGATATAAAAATAATTTTTCATGAAGTTATTATGAAGATTATCACAGCTATTAAGATAAAATTCACATAAAAATTGAGCCACAGTATAAAGTGAATTATTTTAAAATCTATAAATAAAATACCAGATATCCACAAAGCATGGGAGGTTAGGAGATGTTAGGGTTGGTCTAAGTATATTAATAATCTTACCTAGTTTGGGAAGGAGGTACGGACACAAATAATTTACATTATAGCAAAAACTGTGTTTACATATGTTTTATAAAATACAAGGACAAGCAAGATAAAAATGCAATGAATTACTTGAAAATTCCTAGACAGAAAAAAAATGCATAATGGCAATTATAATGGCATAATGGCACAATGAACAAAGTAAAAAAATCCAGCTGAAGATAGGAAATAAGGAAGAAAATATGGCAAATAGCAAATACCAAATATATGTTAAACTAAAGTCAATGCATTAGCTAGAGTCAAGATGTTAACTTTATGAAAGAAATTATTAGATTGGGTAGCAAAATTATCTAATGATAAGCTGTTTACAGGAGATAAACCTAAATAAAAATTTTGATAAAAAGGGATGATGAAAAATATATCAAGTAAATGCTCACAGAAAGAAACAAGGAGGGATTTTCAGTCAAAGTAAACATGGAATATGTTTTGCTGATTAAACCCCTCCAATAAGTTACAACCATCAAGAATCTTTATGCACCTAACAGCTCAACATTGAAATATAAAAAGAAAAACAAGTGAGAGTATGAGGAGAAATGTATAAATTACATTAACAGAGGGAAATTTTAACAAAACTCTCATAAATAATCAAGATATTTTAATAACTACATATGGAAACTAAACAGATAATTCACATTTTCCAGCATGAATGAAAACATTTATGATATTAAAACTAGTAATAGGTCACCAAAAAGTCTTCACACATTTTTTAAAAAGAAATTTACATAGACCGTATACTCTAAAGAGGATTTACTACAGTCGTCTTGACAATCCTGTGAAAAAATAGAACTATCAGTAAAATAGGAATAGAATGAAGCTTGCTTGACCTGATAAAGAAAATCCACCAGAGACAAAGATATAATTAATGCATTCCCACTACAATCAGTCAAATTTCTAAGCCAGTGGAATAAGGCAAGAAAAAGAAGAGAGCAATATTGGAAAAAAAAAAAAAGTCAAAACTGTCCTTATTTATAGATGTCATTATTGTCAACAAGAAATCCAACAATCAAAAGAAAATCTGTCTGTTCCTACAGGAGGTCAGGAGAGTGACTACACATAAGATAAATAAAGTAATTGCCTCTCCTAAATACCAGCAAAACATAATTTTAGAATATAATTGAAAAAATTGTCCACAACCTAGGGCAATAAAATCTGCAAAATAACCAGTAAGAAACTCCCAACACTGTAGGACTGGTATGAAAAAAGTTTGCTAAAGGATATAGAATATATGAACCTGGAGAGGAAGAACAATTGAAAGTTTTCTCAAATCATCTAGTCAGTGTAACCCCAATCAAAATCCTAAGAGGATTAAAAAAAAAAACCAAAAAACCAAACTTGACAAGCTTTTCTTGAAGTTCATCTAGAAAAATAATTAATAAAAATATTCAAGAGATTTTTCAAAATGTTTTTGTATTATAATATATTAAAATATTATAAAGCTACAGGAATTAAGACTGTTGTGTTGATGCAGGAATGAACACATAAATCGATATTACAGAATTTAGATTGCTGAAACAGACCTATGTACACTTACAGGAATTTAGTATACCCATACCCTTTTTAATGGAGGGATTGTGTTACTGGAAAAAGAAGCATAACTGAATCAATTCTCTAGGAGAATCACTATCACAAAGTCTCTATGGAGGTGCTTTCCTGATATCCTGCCTTGGCAACCACTCCTGTAATCTACTCAGATTCTCTGAAATGGGGATGAGACTCCTGCCACAATTTTTTCCTTAGGTATCTTCATATAATTGTTGGTCAATCCAAATGATAGTGATGCTTATAATGGGCTCCTTAATGTAAGTTGACACTGACCAATATCTATCTTCTTGATGATCTTAACTTCCTGCTTACTTGATTCTATTCTGGAAAGCACCTCCAGCCTCTTCAAGACTTCTACTTTAAGTACCATTATAACTCTATTACCTTGTATATATGAAGTATACCCAATGTTATTTCCACACATTTAACTAGTCATTTTGGACAAACTGTTCTCAGAATACAAAATAAATGAAAGAGAGGCCATAGCATAGTAAATAACTCACATAGCAGAATATATTCATCCTATGGTTAGCGAAGTAGCAGATTCTCTGGCTGAAAGCTATAGTGTACTTATGCTTATTGGTCAAGAACTGTTTTATACAGCCCATCACACTACATACCAGCTTCTATCAGATGAGAGCTCACAACAGTACTTAGAAGCTGAAGGGGAGGAAATGTGTGTATGTGTATATATATATATAGTTGGCCCTTGAACAAGTTGAGAGTTAGAGGTGCTGACCCCACACACAGTCGAAAACCCTCTTATAACTTCTGACTCTCCCAAAACTTAACCACTAATAGCCTACTGTTGACCGGATGCCTTACCAATAACATAAGCACCAAATTAACACGTATTTTGCATATTACACATACTATATACTATATCTGATAATAAAGTAGACAAGAGAAAAGAAAATGTTATTAAGAAAACTATAAGGAAAAGAAAACACATTTACAGTACTGTACTATTTTTATTTAGAAAAATCCGCATGTAAGTGGATAAGCAGTTCAAATCTGTGCTGTTCAATAGTCAACTGTGTATCTATAGGGGTATGTATGCATATATATATTTGTATATATATTAAAATTAATTTTGCCAAAGTGGCATTCAATCAAGTATGCATATATATGACAAAATTGGCATATCATGTCATTAGATAAATAATGTACTGATCAATCAGTGATGCTGGATAACTATTAATTGGGAAACCAGTTTTTTCTAATCCTTAAATGATGCATAAAAATAAATTCCAGGAGAAATGGTCATAAAAAATAAAACTGTAAAGCACTGGAAGAAAATGTGGAGTAACTTTTATACTCTTGTAATGGAGAAGGCAGTAAACTGTACAAACTTTCAGGCCTAAAAGCACACTTTGAAATTTTACCCTCTCACTTTTAAGAACTATACTCATGAATTATCTCTTTCGGCAAAATTCTGAAGCCTGTTGGTCTAAAGGTAGAGACAGTCATAACGATTCTACTGCTCTTTAATATATTCATTAAATTCATTCAGTTCAACAGACTGATCATAGATCATTACCGTTCTCAATACCCAATACCTCTCTGGAGGTTTTTTTTAGAAATTTGCTACAAGGCTTCCTTTTTGAGGATCCTATCTATCTCTATGAACTTCCCGTGCTTTCATTCTATTAGGATTTATTGGCAATTGGTTTCCATATATTTTATATCACATGGGAATTACTTACTTTTCTGATCTTTTGATGGTTTCCCTTCAGGCTATGCTTTTGTTTTATTTTATTTTATTTTATTTTATTTCTGTTGACCTTCCTTATTCTCCTTGGCATTTCTGAAAACCATTACAAGATTGTTAACTATTTTCTTATTGAGGTGCCCTTTTTTACCTGACTTTTTATGACACTGTACTACAGGGGCTTTTCTCCCAACTCTTGGTCCTTCTCAAACTTCTTCCCCACCATCCCACTGATACAGCTCATTCTCTGCCACCATAGGCAAGTCTTAAGGGCCAAGGCCTCTTTATATATAACTAACATCTAAGGTAAGCACTTAGCCTAATATCCTCCTCCAGATTCTCTGTGCACTTTTGCCAGACTTATTTTCCCAAAATATTACTTTTATTACCTTAATGCCATAATAAAATTTTCAATAATTCCTTTTTATGGTTTACAGCAAACCCCATCCTTTATTTTCACGCATGACCATCAAAATCTGGCCCACTATTACCAACTTTCTGCTCTGTTCTTATTGGTCTATTTATTGCCCCAGAAAATACTTGCAAACTCTGCCATCATTCCTTTACACACATTCTCCTAACTTCTACTAGACTCTGTTACCTTCCACTTGACTGAATCTTACTTTTCTTCAAGGCCCACTTCTTTTACAAACATCACAATATCTGATCTCTTTGTGTCTCTCTCCTGCAAACTCCTTTTCTTTACATCATTCTTTATAGTGTTGCCTATTCTTATGAGATTAATTTGGATTGTCATTAAGGATTGGGAATATTTCATATATTCTTTTATCTTCAAGACACCTTATTTAATGTTTACCATATACCAAGCAGTCAGTTATTATGGTTTGGTTGATATTTTTAAATTGATATAAACCTTACCTAAGGATGGGTAAATTTAATAGTAGCTAAGTAGGTGTCTTAAATACCAACCTAAAGATTTTGTATTTATTTAAAAAGTAATAGAGAGCCATTATAGCCTTTTCAGTATATTTGCAGTAGATGGCTTTAAAATGAAAATAGTATATTTTTTTTTGAAAATAGTACTTTCTGGAAGACAATACAGCAGCATTGTGCAAAGTGAACTGGACTAGAAAGACTCTGCAACTGGGAGATCTGATGTGTCTGGATGATTTCCATTTTGAGAAATTAGGCCTAAACAGTATTTTTTTAAAAATTTATAGTAAACAAAGAAGTCCTCATTTTCCTAATCCCTAATGTACACAAGGGATGTTTACTGGAATTCAGTCTAAGTATAAATTTCTAAATGTAACACTGACAGTATCTCTTATCAGATGACATGATTAATGATGTTTTCTTCAGAGTGGCTTCAGTTAGTGTTTATTAAGATACTTCCCAAATCCTAATGCTCAAAGATACAGTCAGATGATTCTACTTATGAGCATCCTGCAAGAATCAAAAAAGATAAGGCTGTGATTGAATGGTTTTAAAGAATACTTTTTACCCAGATTTGTTATTCAACTAGTGACTTTGTTTTTATATTCGTCATTCTTTATTTTCCAGAAAAACCTTAATTTCCTCACATCTTTGTAGATGCTATGCAATGACTGGCATAACTCACTGCTTGGAGCTATGGCCTCCCTTTTAGAATATTAGAGATCGATTGTCATATAAGCAATGAGTCTACTTCACAGACTTAAAATCTTCCCCCTTGTTTACCATTTAGCTTTTTCTCTTAATAGCCCTACCACTTAAGAGAGGATTAGGGACACTAGGCCTGTGAAAGTCTACAGGGATGACATACCACGCAGGGGAACAGAAAGGACAAAAGCTTTGAGGTGGGAACGTGTTAGAATAACAGAAAGAAGATCAGTGTTGCCCGGAGTGGAGTGAGCAGGAGGAAAAGCAAATTGAGAATAAGGCAGTAAATTGGGCAGAGCTAGATCCAGTGGGTAAGCCATCACGTGTGCTGAATTTCTCTGATCACTCACCATCAAATTGATCTGTTGTTTGTCCCTGGCTGGTAAATGCTCAAATCTCTACCAGGAAGATTATGTCTTAAATAATCACTGCTCAATAACTTCCGCATTTGTCCTTCACAGGGGCTTTCTGAATACAAAGGCAACTCAAATAATCCCAAACTTGCCAAAACATAAAATTCCAGGCCTCCTACTCTTAACCTCCTATATCTTCCAGATAAGAGCCCTGGGAAACAGTTTTGTTTTGTTTTGTTTTAAAGATTTCATTTATTTGACATTTATATGAGACACAGTAAGAGAGGGAACACAAGCAGGGGGAGTGGGAGAGGGAGAAGCAGGCCTCCCGCCGAGCAGGGAGCCCGATGCGGGGCTCCATCCCAGGACCCCGGGATCATGACCTGAGCCGAAGGTAGATGCTTAACGACTGAGCCACCCAATTAATCTAGATGATTCCTATGATCAGGTAAGCTTAGGAAACACTAAGCCCGAAAAGTGAGAATAATTTTGAGAGAATTAAAGTGAGAGAATTTTGAGTGTGGAAGGCAGTTTTGGGCAGTAGCATACCAAATTACATATTACTTTATTAATATTTGTGGCAGCTCTAGCCACTACATAGCACATAGCTGCCATTTTCCTCACCCATAACAATGGCCTTCAGCTCATATGGATCCCAAGGCTCCTTCCTGTTGACTTGGACATGACCTCAGACTTTTTCTCTGTGCAGAGATCCAGGCAGCCACTACCAATTACTAACATCTGACAGCAGATGGAATTTGTTTGCCCTCTTGTAGGGTTATCCCTCGACTAGGAGGTCTTCTCAGCTGATTTTTATTTTGAGCAATATTGTATTATTATGTAGAAAAGTGTATTTGTATTTGGGGGTTGATCTGTAGAGTTAACTTTGTTTTATTAACTCAGAAAATATACTGACATAGACTTCATAGCTGCAGCATCTAAAAAATAGATTTAGAAGTTTCTTTTAAAAAAGTTTATACAAACGTATTTCGGAAATAGTGGGCAGTGAAATAAGAATGAGCTTTAGAATTAGATAGACCTTAATTTAAATTCTGGGATGTGCTGCTTAACAGCTATACTATACCCAGTTAATACATGTCTTTGTATCCCTGATTCCTTATTTCCATAATGCAGACAAAGTATCTCACACAATTGCTGTGATTCAATAGGAACATGTGTGAAACAGCTAGAACAGTTTGGGTCACATGGTAAGTACATGAAATAAAGCCTAGATTTCCTCTTATCCTTTGCTTGAAACAGAAAACTTCCTCTATTAATAGACTTTCTCATAGACTTTTTCCTGTGTTCCTCTATTTGGTAACAGAATTTGGGTAGTGTAATGTGGAAATATGAAGAAAAACTCTAAAATGTTATTTATTCAAAGTTTGGTAACTAATATGTATTCAAACAAGCAAAATCCTCAATTAACCTTTTTTCTGTGTATGGGTATATGTCTAGCCTCGTAAGGAAACCAGGGAGCCATAGTTCCTTAGAATTAAATGGGATCCTCCACGTCATTAGTACAACACACTGAATTGCTACAGGCAAGTGATGAGAAAATAAGCTCAAATCGGGGCCTCATTTATAAAAATGTATGTCCCGGAGTTAATAAGGAATTGTCCAAAACTATACTTTGCACTTCTTCAGTAAAGAATAATGTCTGTTAATTATGTGCAACCTTCAAATTAAGGTATGTGCCTTATACTACCGTGATAAGTCTGGAAGGTAAAGCTGATCTAAGAAAAGGAAATATAGGAAGAATTTATACCCAAAAAAGTTTTCTACATAGCTCAAATAATCAGAAATCTAAATGAATCAGAACAATACAATCCTTGTACATGAAAGTTATTGCACATTTTATTGAAATTGTATGTAAATGCCTTTCAAATTCTCCCAACTTCTTTGTTTCCTCTGCCCCTTCGGCATGTAGACTACTTCAAAACATATATCAATATGCTAAAATATCAAAAAATTAGACTATAGGTTCTTTATACCTATATTATTATTATATTATATTATATATTATATTATATATTATTATATTATATTATATATTATATATTATTATATTATATTATATATTATTATATTATACCTATATCAGTTCCAAGGGCCAACCCTCATTTTATATCTCCTACCTCTCCTTCCTCAGCTATTCTCATGGGGATTTGGTAGTTTCTGAACCAGTTCTTTTTTTTTTTTTTTAAAGATTTTATTTATTTATTTGAGAGAGAGAATGAGATAGAGAGAGCATGAGAGGGGGGAGGGTCAGAGGGAGAAGCAGACTCCCCACCGAGCAGGGAGCCCGATGCGGGACTCGATCCTGGGACTCCAGGATCATGACCTGAGCCGAAGGCAGTCGCTTAACCAACTGAGCCACCCAGGCGCCCTTCTGAACCAGTTCTAACAAGATCAGAGATCAAAAGCTTTGAACCTGCAACCTGGTGTAGGTTTAGAATCAATCAACACAATGCAACTGCTACCCATAGTGGTTGGGTTCCCACGTGTCCTCTCTTTCTTCTTTACCATCTACATAGCTTAACCCAAGGTCTGTTCTGTGAGGACCAAGCCTCAGGTCCCTAGGCATTGCTTGGGTTGGCATACGCTGACAGCCCTCTGGTGTTAGCTATTAGACTGGGATTTTCCTTTGATTATCTCTCTTCTCCATATTCTATCAGCTCTGTGCTCTGGTTCCTGTTTGGACTGGGGCCCTACACTGAGCCCCAGGGGATGTCAAGGCTCTAGTGTGTGCAACCTTTCCTGAGGAGAAGCCTGGAACAGTCTTTCCCACACCTGTTGCTTTGTCACATCTGGTCAGCCCTCCTGCACCATCACTTCGATGATTTCCTCTTACGTTGTTCTGCCCATCAAATCAACTCTTCTGATTCTGGCAGTTGCCGGTATCATGCCCAAGCATGCCTTTTAGATGCTGTGCTTTGGAGCTCGCTTCTGACCTCACTGGGGCTATTCTTCCACTTCCTATACCCTTACCTCTGCTACAGTGGGTAAGTAGCTTTCTACCTGGTTCTGACTGTGACCTGCTCCCTGCTGTGGTCCTTATGTGTTTTCATCAGGGTCAACCTAAGTTATTTCTACTTGTTCCCTGGCCACTAATCTTAACCTATACAATCTCTCTTTCATAATGCTGACAGATTAATCTTCAAAGGCATCCTTTCAATGTCATCATTCTGATGCTCAACAGCTCTATAATAGCTTCCTATTGCCTATTTGTTTAAAAAGTTTTTCTTTTGGCATTTAGAAATCTCCCAGGATCCATCCAAATTCCCCAATCATTCTCACGAGTCAGATACTACTTGCTCACAGGCCAAGTCCTTCGCTCATGCTGTTGGTCACACATAAAGTGCCTCCTTCCTCCTTCCTTCATGCCCCAGTGTTAGTCATCACTCAAAGACAAACTCAAGTAGAAATCCCAACACTAAGTCTTTCCTGACCCCTCTAGCTTTTTGGTACATTGACTAGTATTTAACAATTTAGTTCTTAATTCTTTCCAGTTGCTTCATATGTTTCATCAGTACTGACTTTCCAAAGAAGTCTGGAAGGATTCTGTAAGAGATGCAAGAGATGACCATTTTCTCTGCTCTTGTATCCCTTCCAGTGCTTAGGACAGTAACAGAAGGCAGGAAATAGATAAAACAAGTTCATTTGGTTTAAAAAGTGTCCAGTAGAGGCGCCTGGCTGGCTGCATCGGTAAAACATGTGACTCTTGATCTCGGGCTCTGAGTTTGAGCCCCACAATGGGGGTAGAGATTACTTAAAAGTAAAATCATTAAAAAAAATAAATAGTGCCCTGTAGGCAAATCGTTTATTTCCATTGAAAACACACTGCTCACTAAGTTGAGTAGTGGTTTAGTTATGTTTGATACAGTGATTCAATTATGTGGTGCTTTCCTCTGTCAAAGCTATCTAAGTAGCAAAGAAGACACATAAGGTGACTCCACCTGGGTAAAACAGAAACAGGTGTTAAACAATTGTGGAAACCTGTCTAGAGCAGTAACTGGGATGGTACCTGACTCAGCTGAGTTTAAAAGCCTGGGAATAACTGTTTCCTGTTTGTTTTACTCAGAGTTTCTCTGGTATTTAGTTCAAACAGGGCAGAGTACTAGGTGCTATGCTCTCAAGATAAAAGAGAGAGAAAGAGAGAAGAGGGCAGGGGGCAGAGGGTAGGGGAAGAATGAATATAAATATAAAGATTCTTCTCTTTGAACCAGCTAAGAGTTTAATCGGAAAAAGCTCTATAGGGGAGCCATGCTTAGTGATACTTACCTTGCATATAAACAGTGGGGTGCTGGTAAATGTTTAACAACCAGCTCTCCGGAAAACAAAAGTGCTGATTTGTACTGTTTGCATATTGCATATTTCGTTGGAATAAACTCCCAATTGCCAAATTCAAGCTACCAATGTGCCCTTACTGAACAAGGAATTAGAAAGAATGGGCACAATTGTGTCACGTGAGCTGGTAGGAGGGGCTCTAGAACACCCTTGCATAAAAGTTTAGGCCAGTAGCTACAAGAACTTCCTGAAAATAACGTGAGGGCTTTTAAATTCTCTCATGTTATTCAGTTTCCTGAAGCTGCAGGCAGTGAACCCCTTATTGGAAAGGGCCTAATTGCTTTTATCAGAATAAGACTGATGACACAGTGTTCTGGAGAGACTAAGTCCTATTCTTCAAACAGTCTTTGGAGGCAAGCAACCCAATATTGCAGAATATATGGAAACATTTCCCATCACTTTTTCTGTTCTTGAAATAACCAGTTTTATAGTGAATAATATTCTTGTGTAATCCGCAATTCTTACGAGAAGAATTTGGTTTTTCACAATAATAACCTGTCTTAGTCATTTCAGACTGCTATAACAAGATACCATAGTTTGGGAGGCTTAAACAACAAACATTTATTTCTCACAGTTTGGAGGCTGGAAAATCCAAGATCAAGGTGCTGGCAGACTCGAAGTCTGGTGAGAGCAGGCTTCCCAGTTTGCAACCTTGCTGTATTCTCAGTGTGTAGAGAGATTTTGTGTCTCCTCCTCTTTTTATAAGGATATTAATTCCATCATGAGGGTCCCACCCTCATGACCCAATCTAAGCCTAATTACCTTTCAAAAGCCCCACCTCCTAATACCATCACACCGGGGATTACTGCTTCAAGCAACACACGAATCTGGGGGAAGACCCAAACATTCACTCCTAGCATAACCATTTTTACGTAAGGAATAGGAACAGGGCAAGGGATTGCGGCCAGCATTGGGGGCAGGAGCGAGCTGAGAAGGTAAACTAAAGCAGAGAGCCTGGTGGAGAGCTCTTGTTCAGCTTCACTGAAAACATATTTCTTCCTCTTGGGCCAACAGGGACAATAATGTGCTATAGCTGTTTTAGAGAAGTGAAAGTAAGAAAATGTTTAAGAATTAGTTGACCAAAAAGTAAACTGTTGTAAGCTAAAAGGTTACAAAAAAAAAAAATAAATTGATATTAGAGTGATCTATACAAAATAAGTTTGGACAAGTTTGATTTATTTAAATGAATAAAAACAAAATGTTAATTTATGGACATAATTCGGTAGGCTAATTAGTCATGCAGTACAGCGTTGCCCTTCGACAGTTTATTTCCATCAGCAGAATTAATCACAGCAGAGCAGATGTAGTAGGGACAACCCAAGGTTAAAATAAATGATAGAAAATAATGAACTAGAGCACAAGATGATAACCTGGAGAAAGTAATGATTTATTATTCTGCCAGAGCCTTCTGTGGATTGTGCAGCCACTTTATGCAAGCCTGTCTCCCTTTTAACCAGATATCTCCGATTGTAGTGATCTTTTACTTTGCATTAATTTTATCTTTCTTTGAAGGTAGTGTAACTACCTTCAAAGTGATAAGAGCCAATTAGTTTTGCACCATCGAGAAGCACAATGAAATGTGACTTAAGAAAACAAAGATAAAATTAACTGTCTAAATGAGACTACAAGGCAATCTCATCTTTGCTATTTTCTTATAGGACTAGAGCACCATACGTTCAGCATCATAAACTGAAGGACAACTATAAGGATATTTAAGTTGGTTCAAAGACATGCTGTAATGAACACGATTCTTCCAGAGTACCATTAACCAGTAATTTAATGCTAACTTTCCACAGGACTTAAAATCTATATCTACAGATTACATTACAAACACAAATGACAGGGTAGCACTATGGGGAACCAAATTCCTTTTAAACTTTATGTTTGGGATTTTGATTATGAAATAAAATGAGTGAGAGTGTCTTCCGTTGAACATCATCTGGCTTTATTATGCCATCATCATCCTTTCCCTGTTGCTTCAGTATACCCAGGACAATTCCAGTGTTTAAATCACAGAGGTATTGTAAAAAGGATAAACTTTTGGTGGAGTTAAAAATTTTGCATGTCTTTTATGTTTTTAGCTTGTGCTTCTGGCAAGAAATGAATGCAAATGATGGTTTAAATAATACAGACCTATTAAATTATTCTAGGTCTCCTTTATCAATCAAAAAATAAACACTTTTAGTGTTAATAAAGAATTTTTTGAGGGTTAAACAAATTGATAATGAAAGGTCGTAGTGTTGTTTTTTTTTAAGTCAAGAAACTGACATGTATAGATCTTTGGAATAGATTAGAGAGCCCAGCAATAAACACACATATAAACGATCAATTAATTTAATACAAAGGAGGCAAGAATATGCAATGGGGAAAAGACAGTCTCTTCAATAAATGGTTTTGGGAAAACTGGAGGGTCTCATGCAAAAGGATGAAACTAAACTACTATCTAATCCCATACACAAAAATTAACTCCAAGGTGGATTAATGATTTGACTGTAAGACCTGAAACTATAAAATTCCTAGAAGAAAACATAAGCAGTAAGCTCCTTGATATTGGTCTTAGTGATGATTTTTTGAATTCAACTCCAAAAGCACAGATAACAAAACTAAAAATAAAAAGTGGGACTACATCAAGCTAAAAAGTTTCTGCATAGCAAAGGCAAAAATGAAAGGCAACCTACTGAATAGAGAAAATATTTGCAAATCATTTCTCTGATAAGGGCTTACTTTCCAAAATATATAAAGAATTCATAGGGGTGCCTGGGTGGCTCAGTCATTAAGTGTCTGCCTTCGGCTCAGGTCATGATCCCAGGGTCCTGGGATCGAGCCCCACATCGGGCTCCCTGCTTGGCGGAAAGCCTGCTTCTCCCTCTCCCACTCCCCCTGCTTGTGTTCCCTCTCTCGCTGTGTCTCTCTCTGTCAAATAAATAAAATCTTAAAAAAAAAAAGAACGCATAGGACTCAATACCAAAAACAAACAATCTGATCTAAAAATGGGCAAAAGATTTGAATAGACATTTTCTAAAGAAAACATACAGATGACCAACAGGCACATGAAAAGATGCTCCACATTGCTATTCATTAGGGAAATGCAAATCAAAACCACAGTGAGCTATCACCTTAAACCTGTTAGAATGGAAAATATAAAAAAGACAAGAAATAACAAGTGTTGGTGAGGATGTAGAGAAAAGGAAACTCTAGAGCACTGTTAATGGGAATGTAATTGGTGCCGCCACTGTGGAAAACAGTATGGAGGTTCTTCAAAAGATTAAAAATTGAACTACCATATGATCCAGCAATTCCACATCTGGGTATTTATCCAAAGAAAATGAAAACACTAATTCAAAAAGGTATGTGCACCCCCATATTCATTGCACCATTATTTACAAGAGTGAATATATGGAAACAACTTAGGTGTCCCTTGATGGATAAATGGGTAAAGAAAATGTGATAGGGCGCCTGGGTGGCTCAGTTGGTTAAGCGACTGCCTTTGGCTCAGGTCATGATCCTGGAGTCCCTGGATCGAGTCCCGCATCGGGCTCCCTGCTCTGCAGGGAGTCTGCTTCTCCCTCCGACCCTCCCCCCTCTCATGTGCTCTCTCTCATTCTCTCTCTCTCAAATAAATAAATAAAATCTTTAAAAAAAAAAAGAAAGAAAATGTGATAGATGTGATACACACACACACACACATGCTGAATACTATTTAGCCATTAAAAAGAATGGAATTTTGCCACTTGCTACAACGTGGATGGACCTTGAGGGCATTATACTAAGTGGAACAAGTCAGGCAGAGAAAGACAAATACTGTATGATCTCACTTATATGGAATCTAAAAACCAAAACCAACCAACCAAACAAACAAAAAAACCCAAGCTCATAGATATAGAGAACAGATTGGTGGTTGCCAGAGGAGTTGGGGTAAGGGATGGCCAAAGTGGGTAGAGGTGGTCCAAAAGTAAAAACTTCCAGTTACAAATTAAATAAGTTGTGGAGATGCAATGTAGAGCATGGTAACTATAGTTAATAATACTGTATTGCATATTTGAAAGTTGCTAAGAGAGTAAATCTTAGAAGTCCTCATCACATGAAAAGAAAAAAAAATTCTGTAACTTTGTATGATGATGGATGTTAACTAGACCTATTGTGGGGAACATTTTGCAATGTGTACAAATATCTAATCATGTTGTATACCTTAAACTAATATAATGTTATAAGTCAATTATATCTCAATTAAAAAATGTTTAAGAAGACTGGTGTAAAAAATGGAAACAATAAAAAAGATTGAATTATTTGACCTTATTAAAAAAAAACTCTGTATGGCGAGGTAATAAAGAAAGGCAGAAAAACCATCTTGAGTATAGACCTAACATATATGACAAAGGATCTATAGCTTTATCACGAGAAATAAACAAATCAGAGAAAAGATGATCATCTCAGAGGAACAAAAAAACAAAACAGGTGAACAAAAAAACAGGTAAGAATAATTTGCAGAAGAAATAAAAGGGCAAACTAAACAGAGGAGAGGGTAGAATTCAGCATTCCCAGTAATGCAAGAAATAAAAATTAAAATTAAACATACTATTTTTTACTTCCAAATAAAAAAATTCATACTCAATTAAATACTTAATATTAGCTGGGAATAGGAAAAGATATCATGTCACACATCATATGTAAAAGTATAAATTAGTGAATCTTTTTTGCGGGCAGTTTGGAAATGTTCATACTTTTTGATCCAATGATTCCAGCAGTAGGAATTTGTCCTAAGAAAGTAATCACAGCTGTGCTCAAAAATTTTGCTAACAGGATACTCTTGTTATTATTGTTTACAATGGTGAAAACAACAACCTTAAAATATATCCAATGACAAAATATTCATTAAATAAATTACAGTGTATCTGTTCAAGGACACTCTGCAACCATAAAAGCCTTGGTTTCCAAACTTCTCTGTGCTTTAAAATCATCTGGAGATCTTTAAAAAGTTCCAAAGCCCAGGCCACTTTCCACAACAATTAGACCATATTTTTGGGAAGGAGGCATAGGCATAATTATTCTTTTAAGCTCCTCAGCTGCAATGTCCATATCGTTAAGAAACTATTGCATTAAGGTGACATCAAAAAATATTAATTATCATGAAAAAGTATTCATAATATATTGCTTTGTAAAAAAAATCAAGATGCAAAACAATATTACTGAGGAGATAAGAGTGTTCTGTAAAACATTAACTTTTTTTCTACCTGGTGGATCATCTTATGAAGGTTTCTCAAGCCCCTGATGACGTACCTCACCTTTACCAAATCTGATTGGACCAGAAGTAAGCTCCTGACTTAGAGGCAGTCAGTCTATGAGCTAGCCAGAAACTCAGGGTAGTTTGGCATCAAAATCTATGACCAAGCAAAAATAAGGTGGGTCAGTAAGAATCTTGCCATAAGGAAATTACAATTGTGAATTTTGTGTTTTGTTTTGTTTTTAAAGATTTTATTTATTTATTTGAGTGAGAGAGAGAGAGCATGCGCACAAGCTGGGGAAGAGGCAGAGGGAGAGGGAGAAGCAGACTCCCTGCAGAGCAAGCCCAATGTGAGGCTTGAGCCCAGGACCTGGGGATCATGACCTGAGCCGAAGGCAGACGCTTAACCGACCGAGCCACCCAGGCACCCCCTACTTGTGAATTTTGAAGCAATCCAGCAATTAGACTGAAGCTAAAGGGGGTGTACAAAGGAAGTATCTTGAGGCAGAGAAGACTCTTGAGGTAGAGAAGGGGTCAAAAGAAAATTACAGAGAGCACTAGTAAACAAAAACTATGAAGTGGTCAGAGAGACTAATGAGTGAGAAAGCAGGTGGTGGGAGGGACAGTTTAAAAAGACACGCAAAATGAGGAAAGACCAAGAGAGTACCCAAAATGGCATTTGTGAAGCTCCACGAACACTTGTTTAGGCTTTTCTGAGCTTCCTTGAATTCAAAAGACCCACTTGGCCCCAGTTCTCCACGAGGCCCAGTAGAATCCCCAAGAGAATTGTCAAGGTAAGTGCTGTGCATGGTGAGGAAAGTCTGGCTAGTTTCTAGGAGAACAGAAGCTAAAGATTTCAAGGACCAAGAAGGCCAACACCAAAGCAGAAACCAAGGAAACAGACATAGATAAAAACCATGAAAAACAAATAGATATGGTGATGACACTAGATTCAGGTTCTGTGAGATCCAGATTAATTTCCTGGCAGAGGCTTGTTCGCAGAGAAACCCCTTCTCTATACCTAGCACCTGGTAATTTTTGAATTCTAGTTTGAGACTATACTAAGGCTGGACTTTATAGAACAAACGGGCGGGGGGCACCTGGGTGGCTCAGTCGGTTAGGCGTCTGCCTTCAGCTCAGGTCATGACCCCAGGGTCCTGGGATGGAGTCCCCATTGGGCTCCCCTCTCAGCAGAGGGCCTGCTTCTCCCTCTGTCTGCTGCTCCCCCTGCTTATGCTCTCTCTCTCTCTCAAATAAATAAACACAATCTTTAAAAAAAAAGAACAAATGGAAGAGAATTTCTTTCCTAAGCACTATGGTTCATAGGTTTGTAAAAGAAGGCATTTGGTTTCTAATCCTTGTTACTCTGCTACCACTAACTATGTAGGAGACATAGGAAGAATCATTTTCTTCTGTGCATCTCAGCCTTCCATCTCGAACCAGGGAGAGGATTCAGCTAGTCGCTACCAACCGCCAGGTGTTATCATTGATTATTATATAACGAAACTTAGGACAGTTGGAATGTCCTCTCTCTAAGTATCTTAAAAACAAGGATGTTTTAATATTAATCACTGAATTGGTGTATTTAAGCCAAATGTTTTTACTGTTGGAGACCTAGAACACCAATAATGTTCAACCCATGTTTCAATATCTTTGGGGATATTTGGAAGGAACTCCGTAGGGAACATACGCAGTGACAGTTTTAAGAAAATCGATTTCCGGATCTTCATTTTTTTGAATGGCTTTTTTCTTAAACCTGAGGATGTGCCTATGGTCAAAGTATCATGTCTTTCTTCCTCTTCCACCTTCACTTTCCTAACGCCCTTGTCCACTTTACCAAAGAAAGGCATAAGCTCACCCACCCCAAATTTACAAGGTTGCATTTCCCCAGGTTGTATAAAGACTATGGGATTGCCAAACAAAAGGTAATTCAGAATGTGAGGGTCTGTGAAGCCTCCTCCCTTAACCAAGACACTGTTCAGGTCTCTTTACCTTTTCTGTTTTTATTTCCTATGAATATCCCAAGTCTGAGTGAAAAGAACAATGTAGAGGTAAATCAGTGGTTTTGGGTTTTGTTTCACTTTTTTTAGCATATGTTCAGACTCATAGCAGATATATTTCCATTAACATTTGCTAAAATATTATTGATGCTATAAATTCATATTTGTCTTTTCTTTAGGTAGGTCTCCTGCTCACCATCACATGCCAACTACTTCTCTGTTTATTTTTTCATTCCTATCACATACTAATTCGATTTGGACCAACATAAAGAGGATGTGTTATGGATTCTTCTGTAAATAATGCACTTAGAAACACTCATGAAAAACTTCACGTAAGCCATACACTTATCAGTGACCTTTTAGTGACCTTCCACTAAAACTTGTCTCACTTTGGAAATAAGACATACTTACCCATGGATATATCCTTTATTGAAAAAAGAAAAAACTGCATTCATCATATTAAGAATTGCATTTCTGATAAAATCTTACTTTAATGTTTAGTAATAAAAAGCATAATATATTTAGGTTTCTTTGACCACTTAATATTAAATATAATCATAACTCAACCCAAAAGAAAAAACATTTTAAATACTTAAAGCTTTATGGTAACAGACAATAAATGAGTTTTAGAATGTAATTTTATGTGTATATTTTGTTTCAGAGAGATGTAAAGGTATAATCAATAAATCCTTTCAAAACATAAATAGGGGCACCTGGGTGGCTCAGTGGGTTAAGCGTCTGACTCTTGATTTTGGCTCAGGTCATGGTCTCAGGATCATGAGATTGAGCTCTGCATCAGGCTTTGCACTGGGCGTGGAGCCTGCTGAAGATTCTCTCTCTCCCATTCCCTCTGCCCCTATCCCCGTGAGCTCTCTTTCTGTCTCTCTGTCTCTATTTCTTTTTGTCACACACACACACACACACACACGCACACACATATTAAATACTTCAAACATAAAAATAGATTATATTAGGACAAAAAAAAACCATTGGGGTAAGTGTAATGAAAATAGGAATATAAGTAGGAAAAGGAACAATGTATACTTTCTGACAAGAAGACCTTGATGTACCTTTCAAATGTACCATGCTGGGCATCAAATCACTATGATATTAGATTCCATTAGTTATATTTAAGAGCAATCTAACAGTTTTAATTTAAAATGTTAGTATTTTAGGGATGCCTGGGTGGCTCAGTCAGTTAAGCATCTGACTTTGGCTCAGGTCATGACCCCAGGATCCTGGGATCGAGCCCCTCATTAGGCTCCTTGCTCAGTGGGGAGCCCGCTTCTCCCCCTGCTTGTGCTCTCTCTCTCAAATAAATAAATAAAATCTTAAAAAATTAAAAATAAAATAAAATGTCAATATTTTAATATTGTGGAAATCGCATGTTTAGTAACTATTAATCCTATGAGAAAAATTCAAATATTCACTGAAAATAAGTAAGTATCTAAATTTTTCAAAACATTTTTAAGAATAAACAAAAAATTCGGGATGCCTGGGTGGCTCAGATCGTTAAGCATCTGCCTTCGGCTCAGGTCATGATCCCAGGGTCATGGGATCGAGCCCCATATCGGGCTCCCTATTCAGCAGGAAGCCTGCTTCTCCCTCTCCCTCTGCCTGCCTGTCTGCCTACTTGGGATCTCTCTCTCTCTCTCTGTCAAATAAATAAATAAAATCTTTAAAAAAACCAAAAAAACAAAAAATTCAAGAATCATAAATGAGAAACTTTATATTGAGTAATGTTTTCTCACCATTACAAATGGTCTTATTAAGAACATGGAAAATCATTCAAAACATATTGCTTACTAAATGACAATCATAATAAGATACATTACAATTTTAAAAATCTAGAAGATGCTAAAATTTTAACACTGTCATATTATGCCTTTTATTTGAAAAATATTCATTAGGTTATAGTATTAATATTAAAAACTAAAATATTACCAATGGCCTGGGTGGTAAAATTAGAAGTAATTTTTATTTTCATCTTAGTTTCTCTTTTTTTTTCCCCTAATTTTTATACCCTAAGCACATCTGACATTGTAATAAAAAATTAAAACAGTAAAATGTATGTTTTGATCTGAACATCAGCAGCTTTCTAAGCGAAAACAATAACAACAACAACAAAAATCCCTGCAGAATGAGATTTTTTATTGTAATTCTAAGGCTTTAGCCAGGACCAATGCTGAAATAAAACCTTCCCCTTTGATCCTAAATTCTGCTGTTTTTTTTTTTTAAGATTTTATTTATTTATTTGAGAGAGAGCATGAGAGGGGGGAGGGTCAGAGGGAGAAGCAGACTCCCTGCCGAGCAGGGAGCCCGATGTGGGACTCGATCCCGGGACTCCAGGATCATGACCTGAGCCGAAGGCAGTTGCTTTAACCAACTGAGCCACCCAGACGCCCAATTCTGCTGTTTTTATTCAGGATTCTCAGGACATTTATTCTGAACAAGGAGGACAGAATTGGGCCCCGTAATAGCAACGGTACTACATCGCTAAAAATATGCCGCCTAAGTCTTTGTAAAAAAGCCAATCAGCAGAAAACATATCCTATAAAGGCAACTCCTGCATGGTCCTGAATTATAACTTACCTTAACTGAAAAATATAGAAACTAAAGAACACAGAAATAGTAGACAACTTACATTCCACATTAAGTTTGAATTATTATTCTTCAAGGAGTTCTGAGGCCGTTCAGTGTGTATTAAATCTCAAACAAGTTACAGGTTTTTGGAACCAAACAGTAATTGGTTTGTAAAACTGGCTTAAGCGTTTCCATCTGCACACATAAAATTTTGATTAACTTTCTTTCTAGTTATGTGGTGAGGCATAGCAATGTATTTTGACATTGAGCTCTTATCCACATTTAGAGGACTGAAAGGTCATTATACTTGCACTCTTGGTGAAGACACGTCTCGAGAGTAATAGACTACCCAAGAACAGTACCAGGTGATACTTGGCTAGCAGTCAGCTGGAGCTCAGCCCTGTCTATAGCGACAATTTTTACAGGATTCAATTCTACAAACACGGGCCTGAACACTTTGATTGTGTGCCTTTCATCTTGTATATTTTGGAAATATAGGTCAGAGGAATCTCCCGATAACCCTATGTCAACACACATCTCTTTCCTCATCCTAACCTTGGTCTGCAAAATTTTCCCTTAATTTAAAATACAGAAAACAAAGTTTTACAGAAAATATAAGTAAGAACATACTAATAAGCAGAGATGAAATTGTGCTTAATCTAGCTCAGTGGGTTAATGAAATAGAACTCTGGAAGCCAAATGGGATAGTAAGGTGAGACCAAATCTTGGATCTACAGTTATTTCAAATGTACAGGTTATGGCATTCTATGGGATACATCTAAATACTTAGGGAAGAGAACATATTAAGTGTCATGTCGAGATAGTGGGACTTGGAAATAGAAGCAGCTTAAGATAAACAGTGATGAATTCTAACGCACTTTTGCTTGACATGAGGGCTCATGGAGACGAGAGACTGTACGAAACTTTAAATTGCCCACCAAACCATTCCTCACCTACTAAAATCTACTTTTCATTTTAATATGTGATTTATTTTCCAAGATACTGCTGTACGTTGTTTGTTAACATATGAAATTCCTCGCGGCACCTGGGTGGTTCAGTTGGTTAAGCGACTGCCTTCAGCTCAGGTCATGATCCTGGAGTCCCAGGATTGAGTCCCACATCGGGCTTCCCGCTCAGCGGTGAGTCTGCTTCTCCCTCTGGCCCTCCCCGTTATGCTCTCTCTCTCTCATTCTCACTCTCAAATAAATAACATCTTAAATATATATAAATATATATATATAATTCCTCATAAAAGCAGATTTTTGTTCTAGATTTTGCCATTCATTCTATGCTTCTTTCACCCTATAACAGTCCACACAGCATCCCCTCCAAATTCTTTCTAGTTTATTTAAAGGTTTTTATTTTATTTTTTGTCAGAGAGAGAGAGAAAAAGAGAAAGAGAGCACAAGCAGGAAGAGCGGCAGGCAGAGGGAGAAGCAGGCTCCCTGCTGAGCAAGGAGCCCGATTCAAGACTCGATCCCAAGACCCTGGGATCATGACCTGAGATGAAAGCAGACGCTTAACCGACTGAGCCACACAGGCGTCCCCCCCGCCTTTTTCTTTTAAGGGTTTTTATTTACTAGTTTATTTAGAGACTAACAGTGACTACCATAATTCCATAATCACTTTTGATGAGATGTTAAGAACAATAGATTTGAACACCAGAATTTGAACACCAGTTTGACTGTGCGTTTGACACTTGACAAGTTACTTGAACATCCAAAATGTTTGTTTCATCATCATTTAAGTGGAAACAGTAATATCCACCTCACATTGCTACAAGAAAGAAACAAGGAAAAAAATCTACCATTTTTCCTAACATAAAATTATTGTGTTCTGTTACATTTTCTACTGTACCATCTACTGGGTTACATTTATTGAAAATTAACCATGGGACAATCTCTAAAGCAATAACACTAAGATATCAATAACTATGTGAAAACAGTATTCTTCTTATCATCAAAGTTGGATGGATCCAGTTAGAGATAAATCTATGTTAAACTGAATTCCATGCCGTAATTGGTTTGATTATGGTCTATATTAACCATCACATGCTCTGATGTACTTACCTTATTGGTGCGTTTGTTTAATGGATGTCCTTAATAATTCTGTCCATGTCAATGCTGTTTAAGCTTTTTAATTGTCTTTGGATTTCAGTTAGCACAGTGTTATTACATTGAAATAAGAATATAATTTAAGAACTTAAGTGTTAAGCAAATGTGGTTTGATTTGGCTAAAAGTCCAAAAGCAAATGATGAATAAAGAATTTGCGGCCAAGGATAGATTTACTTTTAATGAAGATCAAATTATTGAAGGCTTATTGCAAGGGGAAATATATTAATAAAAATCATCCTGCAAATGTAGGATTAACCACAAAGCAATTAAGGAAAAGCAAGTGCCACTCATTCGCATGTGGAGAAAGTATTAAATCGTCATTTCTATGCTGTTGTGACCTTTGTTTCCCCAGACAATGACAACTTTGGAAGCAATCAAAGCTTAGGCAAATCATCACATTAGTAATTGGGTCCAGTTGCCGCACAGAATTTTTCCTAGGACTCCAAACTCTTTTTTCCTGGTGGGGCTATTAAAAAAAAATTAGTGGTGCTGGTCAATTATTTTATGTAATGCTACTCTGGAAATTTCTATGGATATGTTAAAAGGACAAGGTAATTAATATAAACAAATGACTACTGGTTTTCTTCATCAATCCCCATCTGTTGTTAAGAACTCATAATTACAACATACTTTCACTGATAAAAAGCACAGACAAATAACAGGAAAGAGAAAGGAAATTCACAATCCCTTTTCCTACTGAAAAGGTTCTAGCTCAATTCCCATCTACCTGGTACACTGAGTAGATAAAAGCTCAGTGTAGTAAAATCTCTACTTAGGCAGGGCGGCATCTCCATGGAAACATCTCCCCCTCAGTGAAATAATGAGATGGTAATGAAAACAGCTGCCAAATAATGAACCTAGGCACAAGTTGAGGCCAAGTTACTCATGCCAAAAAGTGAGTGACAGGAGGGTCAAATAGATAGGGGAGGGATGGGCAAGGAGTAAGATGAAAGCCCATCAGTGTTTAATTATTGGAAGGGGTGGGAAGAACTGCATTGAATTCTGATATTGAGACTCAGAATTTGATTATTGCAAATTTTGGTACCAAATTTGTGGCATTCCCATTTTAGAGATAATTGGGTATAGAACTTGAGTTTGAATATCTGTATGCAACCTAATGTTTCACATATTTAACACTTGAAACTCAAAACACACGGCTTGACCATTTAGGAATCTATATTCTGCTGGGTTCTAAGGAGCATGTGTAAAAATGGGAATAACATCAGGATGCCAGGGGGACAGTTACATTTGGGGAGATACAAGGATATGATGCCTTCCCTTAAAGTGTTCCCAAGTGAATAGAAACTATACCTGCCACCTCAAAGGTGATCTGGGCCCACTAATTTCAAGATTAAGAGTAGAAATAGGTGGGAGCTGCTTAATAGACTTGGATACATAGAGCAAAGAGAGACGAATGTGAAGCATTCACAATAAAAGGCATGAATCCAAAAGGCCTGGGCCAAAAGTGAGAAACAAGGCATGTAGCAACATGAAACACATAGATGCACACACACGCATTTGTATATAATTTACATATAATTAATATTTAATTTAAATACCATAGTTTATCACATATATACTTATATTTACATACATTAGCAATTGGTCTGAAAATCCCCCTCCAGGAGAGAGCCACTTCTGTTTGATCAACCACTGGGAGACTGGGTCTCTAGGGCTATGGCATAGTTGGCCACAAGAAGGGACCAGAACATTATGGATCTTGCCCTAGCTTTCATCCAGAGATAAAGTGAAAACTAGACCCAGAGAAACCACTTCAAAGGATATTTTTACTACTATAGTACATAAGCTATACTTGTTTCATGTAATAGTTTTACCTGGTCAACATGCTGCATATACAGGATAAGGGAAAGGCAAGTATTAGAAAAGGAAAAACAGGCATGAAGAAAAATAATGAGTTTGATTTCAGTTGAAGCAGGACTACCAGAGGTTTTAAAAACTCATTGGAGATGGAAATCTTATTTATTTCTTTCACACATCCATGTGTCCATTCCTTAATTGAATAAAACATTAACAAATGCCGATTAGGGCCTGCACTGTGCCAAGCATGGAGGGTGAGTGGCTAGAGCAGCAAACAAGATAGATGTGGTTCTGTCCTCATGGGTCTTACAGTCTCAAGCGTTGGCACTAGAGGTGGAGATTACTCTTTCGTGAAGCTTGACTGACCGCCAAGGAAAGGAAAAATGGAAGTACCTAGAGGAAATAGCCAAGTTAATGATTTTTTCCTAAGATGAGAAAGATTGGCAAGATTTCATTCTTTTTGATGGCTGAGTAATATTCCATTGTATATATATACCACATCTTCTTTATCCATTTTGCCATTGGCAAGGATGTGGATGGGACTAGAGGGTACTATGCTAAGCAAAGTAAGTCAGTCAGATAAAAACAAATATCATGTGATTTCACTCATATGTGGAAGTTAAGAAACAAAACTGTTGAACATAGGGGAAGGGAAGGAAAAATAAAATAAGATGAAAACAGAGAGGGGGGCAAACAATAAGGGACTCTGAACTATAAGAAACAAACTGAGGGTTGCTGGAGGGGAGGGGGTGGGGGATGGGGTAACTGGGTGATGGACATTAAGGAGGGCGCTTGAAGTGATGAACACTGGGTGTTGTAGGCAACTGATGAATCACTAAATTCTACCCCTGAAGCTAATAATACACTATATGCTAACTGAATTTAATTTAAAGAAAAAAAATTTTTTTTTAAAGATGAGAAAGATTGGACCATATTCATATCCTGGAGGAAAAAGCTAGTAGGGAGAGGTTAAAATACAGAGAGGGACTAAATAATAAAGTGGGTCTAGAAGAAGAAAGGAGGATCAGGACTAGATCATTCTCACACATAGTGGGGGAAAGACGGTGGGAGGCACAGATGTCCAGGGAAGGAGTTTTAGTTGCTCTGGTCTGCCAGTGTCTATGCAGTGAGGTAGAAAGTGAGGACAACTGCTAAAGAGAACTGGAAGGCAGGAGTCCCAGGAGTTTTTAGGAGGAAGTTTAGAATAGGCTGCTGAGAAATGTGTGGAGTGACCTAGTGGTTAAAATGTGTTGTTCTGACACCAGAAAGGAACTGATTTGAAACCCAGCTCCTCCACATACTGTGACCAGGAGCAAATGGCTTCATGTCCCCAATCCTAAATTTCTTCCCCTGTAAGATGAGGTGAGTAGTAATACCTGCCATGGGGTGATCGTGAGGATCAAATGAGATAATGCTTGTAAAACACCTATCACAAGGAGTGTTCAATAAATATTAGCTACCATTTATATTAACTCAAGTAAAGGGGCTGACAAATTACTAGAGCTCTGGAGAGAATGCACATTAACACAGGATATTTTTTGCAAAGATTTTATTTATTTGAAAGAGAGAGAGCACGAGCAGGGTAAGGGGCAGAAGAAGAAGCAGGCTCTCTGCTAAGCAGGGAGCCAGATGCAGGGCTCAATCCCAGGACCCTGGGATCATGACCTGAGCTGAAGGCAGACACTTAACTGACTGAGCCACCCAGGCACCCCGACACATAATATTTTTAAAAGGATTTTCACGTGGTATTAAAGGACCAACTGAGATTGAGTAGTCTATATTTGGAATGGCCCCATTCTCTCCAGTTAGGCAATATTTTATAGCTGTCCTTTACAGCCTGGATATAACAGGAAAAAAAAAGATAAATTGTATAATTGTGTTGAGAATTTGCAGCCAGGGTTGACCATAGTGGATATTCATCCACCATGAGGTACGTTGTCTGTAGAGAAGCAAGTAAAGTGGGCAGAAGCTGAATGAAAGTGAAGACGCTAGGGCACCTGAGTGGCTCAGTCGGTTAAGCGCCCAACTCTTATTAGTTTTGGCTCAGGTCATGATCTCATGGGTTGTGAGATCAAACCCTATGTAGGGCTCCGTGCTCAGTGAGGAGTCTTCTTGAAGATTCTCTCCCTCTGCCCCTCCCCCCCACTTGCATGCCCTCTCTCTCTCTCTCTCAAATAAATAAATAAATCTTTTTGTAAAAAAAGTGAAGATGCTACAATAAGGCAGATAACCTTAAGTCAAAGGGCGGGTAGAGTGAAGCTAGAAGGAGCCATCTAAGAGTTGAAGAAAGAAAGTGTTGTTGAGAATAGGGAATAGCGACTCGAGAGTTCCATGAGAGTCCTGTCCATTGACAGCGTGCTTTTGCAAGCAGCTAAGGCTGAGAGCTCAGAATGTGGTCAGCAAAACTCACATTATGAGGTCAAGTTCCCAACTGCTCCTGACCAGGTTAGTTCATATATACTGCCTGTCTCCTATTCCACTGGAATTCAGCTGGCTTCCTCAGATGGTTCTGGGTCCTTCTCATTGGTCACCTTGCATTAGACTCTAGTCTCTCCCCATTGTGCAGTGCCCTGCCCTCAGGGCTGCTTCAAGTGTTTTCTCTTGGGGTACTGCTCTAGCCATTGCTCTGGTCCCCAAGGTGTTGTCAAATCCTTCATTTCAGATCCTCCTCTGGTAGCCCGGGCTTGTTCTTGATTAATGGCAGCCCCACTGATGAGCCTTCCTGCTCTTCCCTGTCTCAGTCAAGCTGCTGAAGTGCCCCCACCTGCCTCAGAAGATCACCGTCTGTGGCTGCAGCAACGTCTCCTCCTGCTGACCGGCCTTAGCTGAGGTAGACGGGAAAAATGCCAAGATTTCCATCCTTATGTGTATCAATCACAAAACCCCCGCTGATGACAGAATGGATGATGGAAGACATGAGCCATTAGAAAATTTATCAATTTGGCTATTGTGTTTAGTAGGTTTAAAATGTGTAATCTCTACCCAAATGTGCAGAAATGATGGAAATCTCATACTTCCACCATTTCAATATCTTTAACTCTTCTTTAAAATGTAATGTCTTTCAGGGCGCCTGGGTGGCTCAGTCGTTGAGCGTCTGCCTTCGGCTCAGGTCATGATCCGAGGGTCCTGGGATGGAGCCCCATTCCATTGGGCTCCCTGCTCAGCGGGGAGCCTGCCTCTCCTTCTCCTGCTCCGCCTGCTTGTACACTCTCTATCTCTCTGTCAAAAATAAATAAAATCTTAAAAAAAAAAAAAGAAAATGTAATGTCTTTCAGGCACGTAGTAAAAAAAAAAAAAAAAAGGTAGTTTTCCTTCTACTCCTCCTCTCCAGTCTTCTCTTCTTCCCCTAAGTGAACTAAGTTTCCTGAGAATAGGGCATATCTGGTCCCAAAACTGTTCTCTGTCAGTTGCGTTCTGTGTCTGCCCCGTTGCTCTCCCCTCACCCATTCTGCATCTTCAGGCATGTTAACTTGGCATTTGCTATGGCTTAGCTGCCCTTACTTGGCCTTTGGGTATTATGGGTTGCCATGTTCTACCGATATCCCTGCTGCCTGCCATGGTGCCTGGTACAAGATCCCATGCATTTGGAGCTTTCTCATCCTAATGTGAGGCCTTTTTCACCTGCCCGCCTCCCCCCCACCGCCTTCTCAGCTCTTCTATATAACTCTAGGGAGCTCAAGGACACTCAGCTGTTTTCCCCTCCTATGCTGGAATGTTGTGGGCCTCTGCAAGGTACCAACAATCTCTGTTGCCCAGATGCCTCCTCCAGCCATGGACATCCAAGTCCTACAGCACCAGGCTTCTTGCAGAATTTCTCTAAGGGGCCTGTGGTTCTTTGCTCTGTTTCTTGAATTCCTCCTCAACCTGTCTGGATTTTCTAGCTAAGGCAGGATCTAAATCTTAGTCATCTTCCTCTCACCTTCTTCTTGACAGCTAGCTAAAATGTTACCTCTTTTCATAGCGTTGAGAAAGATGCCCTGACATTAAAGAGTAAATTCTTCCCATTTTATGATTTGTAGTATAAACCACAGATTTTCAAGCTATAAATTGCAATTCATTAATAG
Organism: Leptonychotes weddellii; assembly: GCF_054177405.1. NCBI lineage: Eukaryota > Metazoa > Chordata > Mammalia > Carnivora > Phocidae > Leptonychotes > Leptonychotes weddellii. Next base: position 51,594,703 of record NC_138380.1, read on the forward strand.
GTTATAAAATCCATTTTTGTGTTAACCTTAAATAGAATCAAACAGAATAGAAAATGCTACTCAATCATATCATAAGTGTGAAGTATTGTTTTGTAAAGCTTCTGTTTTATTTGTGTGTATGTGTGTGTGTTGTATACTGGATCAAGATGTAAAAATATTTACTTCTGGGAGTTACTATCAAAAAACGTTTTAAAGACTCTGGTGTAAACTTTGCTCAGTTCTCCAAGCTCTGACTTTTGGGGACCTAAAATATTTTTCTCCTAGAAATCATTTGGCTCTTGCAAATCAAAGTACTTTGACCTATTACTGGTTTTTGATATAAATTTTCAGAAATCAGTATTAGCTCTTTATTCCAGATTCTATCTTATCTTCCTCTGAGGCAATGGACCACACTGGATGATTGGGTAAAGATGCTTAGGACAAGGAAAAAAGAAATCTGGGACTAAAGTCTTCATAAATTTTCTTATTAAATGGGTGAGAATAAAAAGATTCATACAGTTCCACACAAATGAAGCTATGATCATTTTATGCAATAACTATATCTAACATTTATTGAACATCTAACGTGCCAGGGATGGGAACACAGAGATGAATAAGAAATTTCTGCTCACTTCCTTACTGGGTAGACAGATAAAAATCATTAATAATATAGTAATTGCTGGTAACATAATTCAATGTAAAGTGCTAAAGATCCATAGAAGAAGAATTTTAGGATGGCTACTTCATTTAACTCTCAAGATCAATAGGTGTTGCCCAGGCCAAAAATGGAAGGAAATGTACTCTAGGAAGAAGGAACAGCAAAAGGGGGAAAAGTACATGAACACACAGTGCATGTTCAGGGTTATTGGGTGGAAGGTACAAGGCAGAAGTGTAATGAGATGAGGCTGAAAACAAAGACTTAGGACAGACTGAAGAATGGGAGGTTCTTAACACAGTCCTGGCAATAGCATATATTATTAATTGTATTGTTATATATCATGCTTAAGAATTTGTACTTCCTTTGGTAAAGCAGATGGGAGCCAGAAAGTTTTAAGCAAATGTGTGATGTTTCAATGTGTTTTAGAAAGATAAATGCAATGGAGAAGTGTTACAAAGTGAAGAAAGTTGGTAGCATCCAAAAGAACATGGCAATAAATTGGAGGGAGGGAGGGAGGGCAGCAAGGGCATTCCAAATACTCCTCGCTGAGGTTAAATGTGGATGGTGTTAGTGGTACCTGAAATGTGGTTTATAAGAGAAAGCACAGAGTTGAGAAGCACAGGATCTTATGGGTAGCTTTGCATAAAACGACAACGAGGGGAAGAAACTATAAAGGTCATCAACAATATTAAGGGAATTTATTCTAGTGTGGGTTTCCAGGGAGGGAGAACTGAAAACAAAATGTGTGTGAATCATAAAGATATTCTTTCTCAGGGGGTTTCATGAGATCTTCTGGCTGCATCAGAATGGGGCCGAGTGGGAGAATAGGGTATCTGAGTATAATACTGGGGTGGGGCATATGCTGAGGTGACAAACCCAGTGGAAGGCTGAGAGTGTCTGTGTCACCTGGAATTGGATAGAGATAGGCGGTATGTGGTAGTAGAGTCAAATGTCTGGTAATGGGAAAAATCTATAGTGACTTGGTTGTCCAATGGGCAACCAAGCATAATGGTATATAATAATTCAGGAGAAAGTAAAATCTGGGACTCCCAGTGGGCAGTCAAGTGCAGGGGAAGTCTGTCAGTAGGTGACCCATTTACTGGGTGGGGTCTTATGAGAGAATTCTAGTGCCTCAGAGGGAAACTGACAAGGCAAGGTACTACGGACCCATGAAAAAGGGAACACTATGTGGGTGTTAAGTAGGGACCTAGATAGGAAAACAAAAACAGGATCCAAGTATAAGGCTCTGGGTACGGTTTAGGAAGTGGGTCTTGGAAACAAGATAGAAGCCTGTTACCAACTGATCGGGAAGAACATGAAGAAAGGAGCTGATAGAGAACTGAATTCCAAAAAGTGTTAGTCAGTGCTTCTCCAGCTGGCTAGCACATTATAATCATTTGGGGAGAATTGAAACAAATATCTTCGCCTCGTACCCAATCTAAACCAATTAAAATCAGAATCTGTGAGGATGGAGACTGGGCATTGTTATTTATTTATTTATTTATTTATTTATTAAGATTTTATTTATTTATTTGAGAGAGCAAGCGAGTACACAAGCAGGGTGGAGAGGGGCAGAGGCAGAGGGAGAAGCAGGCTCCCTGCTGAGCAAGGGGCCCGATGCGGGACTCGATCCCAGGACCCTGGGATCAGGACCTGAGCCGAAGGCAGACGCTTAACTGACTGAGCCACCTAGGTGTCCCTGGGCATTGCTATTTAAAACAAAAATGTGTCCTAAACCAAAGTTGAGAAACACTAGTCTAGAGTGTTCTTAACATTAGCTGCCCATTGTAACCACCTGGGTAACGAAAAAAAAAAATCCTGAGGCCGGGTTCTATCCCAATAGATTCTACTTTAACAAGTCTGGGGTTTGGCTTAGACAAAGGTCTTTTATAAAAGTTCCTAGATGATTCTTTTTTTTTTTTTTAAGATTTTTTATTTATTTATTTGAGAGAGAGAGAGCACATGAGAGGGGGGAGGTCAGGAGGGTCAGAGGGAGAAGCAGACTCCCTGCCAAGCAGGGAGCCCGATGCGGGACTCGATCCAGGGACTCCGGGATCATGACCTGAGCCGAAGGCAGTCGCTTAACCAACTGAGCCACCCAGGCGCCCGTTCCTAGATGATTCTAATGTGGAGCCAAGGTAAAGATTTGGGGTCTAGAACTACACTCTCCAATATGGTAGCCACTACTAGCCACATGTGACTATAAAACACCTAGTCTGAGTTGAGATGTGCTCTAAGTATAAAATACATATTGGATTTCAAAGACTTGCTATGAAAATAATAATGTAAAATATTCATTAATAATTTCTACATTGATTACATGACAGAATGCTAATATTTTGGGTATGTGGGGTTTAATATAGTAATAAATTTAATTTTGCTTTTTGTTTTACTTTTTACACTGTAGCTACTAGAACATTTAAAATTACATATGTGACTCATGTTATATTTCCATTGGACAAATGACAGTCTAGCACTTCTTACATGTTTCCAGCCTAAAGTCCAAATTTGTCCTAAGGAACACAGCTGAGCTAAACCTGGGATAGACTAGCTGTGGGAGGAAAAGGGCCTATGGCCAAAGAGGCCTTTTCTTTATACAACCCTTATTTACTCATAAAATTAAAGTACGTCAGGGATAAGGGAAACATTAGAAGTCATCCAGTTTAACTTCTTCATTTTATAGTAGGAACTATATATTTCATTTCACTTTGTTGTCCTAAATGAAATTTTTCCAATTAGCTCTTCTAATTAGGTAACAAACATTTCCCTTAATAATGTAAATAACTTGAGACTAGAGAAACTTAGTGACACAAGATTCAAATGAATTCTTTCCTTATAATACCTAAGGGAAGGCTGTGGAGAGACAAACAGATTGCTTTTCTCATAATACCTAAAGGAAGGCTGTGGGGGAAGAAATTTGATTTTGGACTTGGGGAGGGGAGCAAGGTAATTGGGAACAGTGAGTACCCTGGAGAATAGAATGGGTCTCAGAGGAGTACTTTAAGGGGCACTTAGGATAGGAAGAAGATACCATGAATCTGAGTGGACCAGGTGGAGATAGTGAAAAAAAAAAAAGATACTAAAGGGAATTGGGAAGCTTTTTATTTCAAAATTTTCCTGTTTCCAAGGAAACAAGAGAAAGAAAACTAGATTTCCTTTTTTGCAATTCCCCTAAGTCTGACTAATACTACAGTATTAAAGTCTAGTGATACTGGAAGTTAAATAGACTTTTAAAAATTAAGAGTTGCCCACATAGAACACTGACTATTAAGAGGAAAATTCCTCATAAAACTTAGCTATATACAGTACCTGGATTTTCTAAATGGTAGCACATGGCATAAATCTGGACAAAACTAAGCCTATAACACACTCTGGAGGGGTTGCTTCAGAGCTCGAAGTTTTCCTCTCTTTGCTGACTGACATCCTGGAATTGGACGCTCTGGACAAGAGGGAAGGTGTTCATTTCTTCTTCATGTACCAGAGTCTGCTCTGTTGCAATTTAGAGAATCAAGAACATTAAAATGGGCCTACGAGTCCAAACTTGATTTGGTAACCTTTTGACAGTCAACAATTTTTTTGTTGTTAAATAAATTCCATTTCTTGTGCTTTGAGAAAGAGGTTTCTGTTTCTCCTATAACCTCCTCATCAGACGGTGACCATTTAAATCCAGTTCTATCTGTGCAACTTGTAGCAAATGCAAAATTCTTCCTGAAGGTGAGGGATTCTGCTTTTGGGTACAAAAACAGAACCTTGGGAGGATGGTAAAAAGAAACTCTAGCCAAGCAAAGAGAACCCTGTGAAGAAAAAATTAGGACCAGCCTAAATAATTTTGAATTGATATTCTGCTCTAAATGTAATGTTGGCTCACTCACACAAACAAAACAAAACAAAAACCCTTACGTGATCTTTGTGGGAAAAAAAATTGACTGAAAATTTTAATGATGAAAGGAAATTCGAAGATTACAAGATTACAATGTGTTTAGTCAACAGTTTTGTGGGTGCTTAGATACTCACTTATATCTTGGGGCCATTCTTCTGCCCAGCTTTGTAAACCAAGGCCCACTGCCCAGAACTTGGAATACCAGGCTGCTGTCTGAGTTCTAGAAATGTCTCTGCATGTACTGCAGTTCATTTAAAACCTGAGATCCTAATTTATCTACTTGTCCCCGCTCTACAGCAACGGACCCATCTGATTCAACTGAGTATAGAGTCAACTGCCTTTTTTCAAAAAGAAACACTTTCTTGCTCCCAAATTACGAGTTTGTGCCTAACAAATTTTTCTTCTCAAGTGTAAATTGATTTCCTTCCTGATTCAAAAACAAGTTTATGATGCTCAGAGTTTATGAGGAACTAAAGGTGGGGCACAGAGAAGCAACAGCCAGAGCTGAAGAGGATCCTGTAAACTAGCTTCAGGAAAACCCGCAAATGCCTTAGGAAAATGCGGCAGTTGCGGAATTGGTTGTGCGCTGAATTCCCAGCAGAGCTTCTACAGTTCCTGCTTCAGAAGGAGTTTATTACATTTTTATTTTTAATGCGTCCAAGCCCAACTTATTACAGTAACATTGGCCCAAATTGGCAGATATGGTATAATAATCCATAACATTTCTGGTAATTTTTTAGTACAATAATATCACTTTTACTTGTGATTTTTAATGGCCCTCCTGTTTTTGAACTGAGTACGTGGTCACTCTGAGTAAGAACTACACTCGTTAGCTATCCAGGTAGTTCAGCATAGATACTAATAAGCTCTATTCAATGGGATAAAAGTGGAAGTGATAAACATAAGTTTTAGGAAGAGTATCATTCAATAAAATGAGAGTGCAGATGGTGATGACATTACAATGTATACCTCTCTCTCCCTCCACACATATTATAAATACATATGCATATATATACATATATATGTGTGTATATATATGTGTGTGTGTATATATATATCCATACATATACACACTCGCGCATACATATATATATCTCTCTCTCAAGAAGAAATGCAGAAACCATTCCAAGTCTTGCCAAATATAATTTTATATTCACTTTTATAAACAATTAGACACATTTTGGAAATTGTTCATTTTCTCACTTCAGTGACTAATATCTTCACCCCCTACACCCATGCCATATGGCCTTTTTTTTTTTTTTTTTAATGTTCCTTTTACGTATAGAAGAGTATGGAGATAGGGCTAGGCCCGGGACCGCCAAAGACCTAGATAAAATTTCGTTATGAGTTTGTCCCTTTGACATTCTAGTTGATACCATTTAGGAGTAAAAAAAAAAATAAGGATCATAAAAGGGTGTCTGGCTGGTTCAGTGGGAAGAGCGTGGGCTTCATCTCTGGGTCATGAGTTCGAGCCCCACATTGGGTGGAGAGATTACTAAAAGTAAATAAACTTAAAAAACATAATATGGGACACCTGGGTGGCACAGTCGTTAAGCGTCTGCCTTCAGCTCAGGTCGTGATCCCAGGGTCCTGGGATGGAGCCCCGCATCGGGCTCCCTATTCAGCAGTGAGTCTGCTTCTCCCTCTGCTGCTCCCCCGCTTGTGCTCTCTATCTCTCTGACAAATAAATAAATAAATAAAATCTTTAAAAAAAATAAGAATAGTAAGAATGAGAATAACTAATATATACATATGGAATGTGAAGTGCCAGTCACTGTGTATAAACATAATCTTATTTCATGTTCTCAACAACACAGAGAAGCAGGTATCATCCCCTGCTTTTTAAAGAAAACCTATTTTCAGGATAAAGTTTAAATCCTTATTCATTTTTCTCCTGCTGGGACTAAAAATGAAAGAACTGTGAAGTGTAGCAAGTTATGGGTGGTAAGTGCCTGGAGTTATTCTGCATATGCCATTGTTAGGGCCCTTACAAATATAAAAAAAGTGCAAAGCACCTCATACAGATGTGTTTTGTGAGTGAGTGGGTTGGGGGAAAGCATTGTTTTTAATCGGTCAGCCTGAGTATTTTGGTCCTTGACAACCTAATTAAACTCTAGCTTTGGTTATTTCCGTCAATGAGATGCAAAGAAACACAGATATGAGTCACTTTCCTTTTTTATAGGATATTTTTCCTTCAACTAAATCAATATCATTAAACAATCTCAGAAAATCTGGAGTCTTGGACATCCTTGATATTTCTGAAAATCAGTGTATTCAGGAAAAAATTGTTCATACTAAATTCTTTTCTGCATGATAAAAACACAACCTTGACATAGAACTATTGCCATGATTTGAGGATTATATTTCTCAAAGAAAAAATTGGTTGAAACATTCATCTTTATTCTTTTTTTGCTTCATCCCATCAACTTAATGAACCAAGAATGACAAGCTATAAGGAAAACCTGCATCTCAAGCCATGATTTTATTCCTAAAATCAAATCTATTTTTAACAGCTACTGTGAGCCAGGGACTAATTTTTACACAAAATTATACATTCATGGAAAAACTGTGAATGAATCTACTGCTTGTTAAATGAACATAAGTAAGTGATGGAGTAAGCTGCCACCTAGAGTTCAGATTTTAATTCAGTTCAAAATATGATATAAAAAAGATTCTATCAGTCTGAGATTTTTTTAAAATGTCTCAATATTTAGATGTACATGGAAGTCCTTTACTTCTGAAAGTTAATGTCTGTATAGATTTGGAAATTTTGCCAAAGAAGAAAAGGGTAATATTTTTTAAGGAAAATACAAGACTACTGGAAGTTAAATATGTTGCTATTTATTGGCTATATATTTTTTTAAATGAGTCTTTGGGAAAATATATTTAATATACTAACACATGGAAGTGCTCCTGAAATAATTTAGAATGTCTTGTATTAGGGTAACTGGCGGCTCAGTCAGTGGTGCGTCTGATTCTTGATCTCAGGGTCGTGAGTTCAAGCCCCAAGTTGGGCATGGGGTCTACTTAAAAAAAAACCAGAATGTCTTATGTTATAACTTTCTGGAACAATAGTCTATTCAGCTCAACTCTTCCATTCATAACCTATCCGATTTCCTAGTTCACTTATAGCCACAGTGGGGGCCAAAGACCTCTATGACATGCATATCAGGATCACTATCTGGGTCAACTGGGGTGCCTGGCTGCTCAGTTGGAAGATCATGTGACTCTTGATCTCAGGGTCATGAGTTCAAACTCCAGGTTGGGTGTAGACATAAATAAATAAAACTTAAAAAAAAAAAAAAAAAGAGGGGCGCCTGGGTGGCTCAGTCGTTAAGCGTCTGCCTTTGGCTCAGGTCATGATCCCAGGGTCCTGGGATCGAGCCCCGCATCGGGGTCCCTGCTCCACTGGAAGCCTGCTTCTCCCTCTCCCACACCCCCTGCTTGTGTTCCCTCTCTCGCTGTGTCTCTCTCTGTCAAATAAATAAATCTTAAAAAAAAAAAAAGAAAAAAGAAAAATCTGGGTCAACTATTCAAATTTAAATATGACAGTGAATTATTCTAAGGTCTGGAAGCTAATGTTTTCAGTTCCTTAAACTAGGCTGGTCTAAAATCATACTCTTGTCAGAACCCCTGAAGTTAATAGATTAGCCATAAGAGAACACACCTAGCTCAATAAATTGTGAACAGCTCATTCTGCATCTACCCACAAGTGTGAAAAGGATTTTTCTGGCCTAACCATTCATGTGTAGCGTGGATGGAGCCCTGCCTCTGTGTGTACCCACACTCTGTGAGTACGGATTTTCTGGGTCAAAGAGCGCCAGAGAGCATTGATGAGATAAGGGTTTAGAAATAAGCTTCTTTTAACTCTTCACCTGCACAATTCTATGACTGTATGTTTATCAGCTGACTATACTCATTCTTCACCCCCCACCATGTACCTGGTTATCTTTCAGTTTCTTGGTGCGTGGAAAGTAAGTTGTTGACTCTTTTCTGCCTCACAGAAATGTTCTACTTCTTTCTCTTACTCCATACTTCCTCAATCTTGTTCTCCCCACCCACTTTCACAGCACAAATTTATCGTCTTCATTTTGTTCAGAAAATTCTGTTTCAGTAATCCATTTCCCCTCATTTTCATCATCCTTTTTGCGATCTCTATGGCCCAATCCCCTGTGGGTGTTTAACCCTGTTGGTTTGTCACAGCTTCCCTCCAGCTCCTCTAGGCTCTCCCTGAGAGTCTTTGCCTCCCTTACAGCTCCCCCTAGGAAGCTCTTGCCTTCCTGCTTCTGTAATCAGCCAGAGAGGAAGCAAGATAGGTTTCCTTCTCACTCCCTAGCTATGCCTGTATTGTTAAAGTGTACTCTTTAACTTGTCATTATTTGACGTTTGCACCTCATTCCTTCTGTCCAACTTGCCTACAAGTTCCTAAGTTCTCTTCTCTTTCTTCTCCCCACCTTTTACTAAGCCATTTTTGTCTACTTTAGAAGATTTTGATCTTCATTGTCCTCTTGTTTTCTACCCTATGTCCAACCATAATATTAGTGTCTTGCCATTTATATCAAAATGTCTTACAACATGAATTTCACACCGGCTGTATAAAAGGTATTGTTCTGTGCTTTGCTATAGTTATTACTTCATGCTAAAAAAACAAAAACAAAAACAAAAAACAACCTCCATGAGGTAGGTATTATTACTGTCCCCATTTTGCAGATGCACAAAAAAACCCTAAGCAACTTGCCCAAGGGAACACAGGCAGTAAGTAGTAAACTTGGAATATGAATCCCAAAAGATTAGGCTCCAGAATCCATAGACAAAGTCACTAGGCTCTACAGCTTCCATGCCTCGGCCCTTTTCTTAACTCTCCTTTCTACTTCCAGTGCACACTACGAATCTCGAAAAATACCAGAAAACCTAGATTTAGGTTGCTTGGAGAAGGGGCTGGGCAAGTCAGCTCACTTCTAACTACTGCAATAGAAAAACACTGTGGATTCAGGCAGCACTGCTATAAATAGCAAAATGGTAGAAAGGATTGAGAATCAGACAGAGTAGGATCTGATTTCAGGCTCTACAGCGTGTATGGAAGACTTCGTGTGGTTTTTTGACCTTTCAAGTGCCCTGTGTGTGAAATGGAAATAGGCATGTCTTTATGCTAGTATTCTAATCCATGTTAGTATTCTAATCTAAAGTTAAGTCTCTTTCTTTTTTCCCTCTTTCTATTGCCAGTCATGTCTCTTCCCGTTTAATACTGTCTTCTGGCTGGATGCTCTGAACTGAGAAAGGTAACACATATATGAGCTGAGAAAGATCTGGAGCCTTGGACCCTATCCGTCCCCCTCTACACTCTCTGAATTGTTCACTCTTGTAATTTTTGATTCTTGTCAGCATCTGTTAAATGGCAGGCTATAAGTTTTTTCTATAGAACTCACTAGAAGTAATAAGTAAACTCCTAGAGAACAAAGGGTATTTTCTATAGGAAGTAAGTGAGAAATGGGAAAACTGCTTGTCAGTGCAGGGTGACTACTAGAATTGTCATAGCTCTCATGAGAAGCTAGGCAAATATACACATACGTTCTACCACCTATCAGTTACTATATGAATTAGTATACACAGTATATATATGGGACAAGATTTTTGAGGGAATATTAGATGAGACAATGTAAGTCAAATGAGCTAAGTACGTAGTAAGTGCTCAATAAATATTAACTATTTTTTTTTAAAGATTTTATTTGTTTATTTGAGACAGAGAGAATGAGAGAGAGAGAGCACATGAGAGAGGGGAGGGTCAGAGGGAGAAGCAGGCTCCCTGCCGAGCAGGGAGCCCGATGCGGGACTCGATCCAGGGACTCCAGGATCATGACCTGAGCCGAAGGCAGTTGCTTAACCAACTGAGCCACCCAGGCGCCCTAAATATTAACTATTTTTAACAGTAAACATTACTGTCCTATAAATGAGTCTATCACTTGACTATTAAAAGCCTGACTAGTATTCTATGCAAATAAAAATAATAGGACATGCCCACTTGAGAAGTGGACACACAACTCTGCTTTCATATTTGTATCTTTTCAATTTGATTTAGTAATTATACTCCTCACAGACCACCAACAGTAATGTACTTGAATTTGATCTATATTAGCTTTTTGATTTTTTAAAAAGATTTTATTTATTTATTTGAGAAAAGAGAGAGCACAAGCAGGGGGAGTGGCAGAGGCAGGGAGAGAGGGACAAGCAGACTCCCCACTCAGCCTGACGTGGGGCCTGACCCCAAGACCCTGAGATTGCGACCCGAGATGAAGTCAGATGCTTAATCAACTGAGTCACCCAGGTGCCCTGCTTTTTAATTTAATAATTATAATCTGAATGGTGCTCTCAGAATATAAGGGGAAACTTTAAGCAATATCAACATTGCTTAATCAATATGTAGATCAGATCATTTCTATTCACTAATATGTTCGAGAACACTGAAAACATAATACACGAATGTGCATGTTTCAGGTATTTAGAAAACAAAACATATTGGGGCCCCTGGGTGGCTCGGTAGGTTAAGCATCTGACTTGTGATTTCAGGTCAGGTCATGTTCTCCATGGGTTCGTGGGATCGAGCCCTGCATCAGACTCCATACTCGGTGGGAGGTCTGCTTAGTATTCTCTCTCTCCATCTCCCTCTGCCCCTCCCCCCCAAAAATAAATAATAAGTAGATCTTTAAAAGAAAAAGAGAGAAAACAAAACTTATTTTTCTAGGGGATTATTTTGGTGTGTATTATTGCTTAATGTCATATCTCAGCATGGGCAAAAAAAGAAACATGGTCTGGTCAATAAAATGGGCCTATGGCAGTTTTTATTCTATCTGAAATCTGAAAAGTGGCATCAAACATGGCAGAAGTTTCAGGAGCAGTTGTGCACCAAAAAATGCATACCCACGGTTGTTCCTGAGAAAAAATCAGAAATCCCCCATGAAACTGATAGAAGTTGAATTGGAGAAGAGATGGGGCAACTAGGTACCATCAACAAAAGGGACCAGGAAAAAGGCGAATTCAGATTAATTTGTCCATGTAGTTTGCCTCCTAAAATAACTATTTTGTATTAATCCAGTCACACATACAAAAGTTTTGACCCAAGTATGATGATACCTTAAAGGCGTTGCTCTACCCATGAGACTTAACAGGGAAATTGTAGCCATCGTAAGATGTACAGAAAGAGAGTTCAGAGGCACGTGAGTGCTCAAGAATACTGCTAGACCCATGAGCCACCAAGGTTACTGAGTGGCCATGGCCACATTAGTAAACTCTGTGCCTGCATCTTCTTATCTGCAAGAGAGGGTAGCAATAAACCCATGGAATAGGGTTGTCTAGAGAATTTTAAAAGGTAATGTGTGGAAAAGCACTTTGAACAGCTCCAGATCATAGTATTTGCTTATTCGATGTTAGCTATCATCACCATCACCATTTGCATTTAAATTTAAAAATGGGCCAACTGAGTACTTATTTCCTGGAAGCCCCTTCCATTGATGGTCATTTCAAAAGATTTCTTACCTGCTAGGAATTGTTTCAGCTTTGTCATGAAATAATCATATGTCTTCCATTTCCTTTAGCCTGAGATCATTAAAGACATAGCAGTAGAAAGTCCTTTAGTACTAGTGAAAGGGAACCAACAGTTACTTTCTTTACATTTATTCTAGGCTGAAGATTGAAAAATCATGTTGTCGGGCCCCCTGGGTGGCAGTCGGTTGAGCTTCCAACTCTTGGTTTGGCTCAGGTCATGATTTCAGGGTCCACCTCTCAGGGTCTGCATTGGGTTCCACACTCAATTTAGAGTCTGCTTAAGACTCTCTCTCCTTCTCCTTCTGCCCCTCCCCCCCCGGTAAATAAATTAATCTTTAAAAAAAATCATGGGGGTGTCTGGGTGGCTCAGTCGGTTAAGCGTCTGTCTTGGGCTCAGGATACCTGGGATCAAGCTCCACGTCTGGCTCCCTGCTCGGTGAGGAGTCTGCTTCTCCCTCTTCCCCTCCCCCTGCTCATGTGCTTTCTTGCCCTCTCTCTCTCTCAAAAAAAAAAAAAAAGATCATGTTGCCTTTCATTAATACAGATCCCAAGGAAGTTGTACTAGTTCTTCAAGTTTGAGAAGGGCTTGATATTTTCAAAGAACTTGAAATATTAATTAAACAACATCCTCATGAAGTAAGTCAGTAACTTCACCTTTCATAGTAGATAAATAAGACACAGTGAGGTAGAATAAAAATTTGCCTTGGGTCATGAACTAGCTCATCATTTGAATTGACTTCCTATAAGGTAACTAGTCTGTGCTTCAATCTGATAGGCCAAGCTACAACAAACAGATTATCAAACTACTAATTTGTGTATTGTTATAGTGAGTCATTGCTGTATCCTGCTGCTCATGAATCTGAGCTTTGCTTCTCATGCTCTCGCTGCATGAGATGACCTCTCTTCCCTATCCCATTTATTTTCTAGCTATTTTCTTCTCATTTTTGTAACTTATATGTAATCTCCTCTAAGAAGCCTTCCCTGACTTGCTGTCTGGAACTTTCCCATTCACTGTAATAAAACACTTTGGATCCCACAGCCCCTCTATTATGGCATAAACTATACTTTTTTGGAAAATGGGCCCTCTGGGGGAAAAAATTCCTCCTTATCTTTAAACTCTCTAGTACATGCCTAGCACATGGTATTTGCTTAACAAATAATTTTGAAGAAAGAATACATAAATGATATGTGTATTAGGACAGGAGAGGATCTACCATAATAACATATACAGCCTAAGTTCATTTCTTATTTTATTTTATTTTTTGTTTATTTTTAAAGATTTTATTTATTTTTTTTGACAGAGAGAGACACAGCGAGAAAGGGAACACAAGCAGGGGGAGTGGGGGAGGGAGAGCAGGCCTCCGGCCGAGCAGGGAGCCCGATGAGGGGCTTGATCCCAGGACCCTGGGATCACGACCTGAGCCGAAGGCAGACGCTTAACGACTGAGCCACCCAGGAGCCCCCATTTCTTATTTTAATATAAATGTCCAACACAGACCTGAAGGAGGTTCTGCACCAATAACTGAAGAATACAGGGTGAAAAGGCTTTACCATCCCGTGGTGCTAGATTTCCTGAAGCAGGTTGCCAAGGATTCCAAGCAGGTTTTAGGTCGTCCAGACAGGAGAAGAAAATGCTATTGGATCACACACTGGAAATTAAATTCACCTGTGATAGTAATTTCCTTCCAAAAATCACTGGCCAGAACTACTCAGCACCTAAGGGAGACAATGCCTATCCCTGGCTTAGCTCCTTAAATCTCCAGGCTACAGGAATTCAATGGCCAGCACCTGTGTTCTTTGGCCGCCCGCCTTTGAGCTACTGAAACTCCTTTGCACTGTTAGGAGTGCTCGGCATTCACAAGGATGAAGCCTGAAGTGACTGTTGATTAAAGACTGTCCTATGCAAGAATATAAGCTCAGTTCCCTTTCTTCAGCCTAGGACAACACAGAGGCATCACCTATCCTCCAGAATTCGCCTGTGGGATCATGCTCAAGCCTACCCTCTGTGAGACTTTTGCCTGAACTTACACTTTTACTTGGCTTGATTTCATTCCTTGTTTCACTTCCTTTGTTTCTTTACCAGTCTCCCTGGAGAATATTTCCTTAATACATCACTTGCCTACGCATTTTTGTCTTAGAGACTGCTTCCTAGGAACTCGACTTAAATAGCACCACCTAACTAAAATGTGGGCAAAGAAGTATAATGCATGACGTTTCCAGAAAGAGGAGAACTGATAGAAGTAAGCACTGTCATTTCTACCGCAGCACAATGAAAAGCAATTTGGTGATTAAGGGCTAAATGACGTGGGTTTAGCTATCTCTCTATCAACAAGGACCAAGAAGACGGAAGACAGGATGGCACCGGAATGGGTTCACTAAGAGGAGTGACTTCTTTGCCAGGTAAGAAGCTGAGGAAGCCAGACTGGTAGTCCAAAATACAAAGTTGAAAGAAGTTCTGGCCATGATTCTAACAGGAGTCATTATTTGAGGAGAGTCAGTTGTGCAGTAATAATAAAGATGACAGGACCACAAGGAATCCACATGACATCACAGTATAAACAGTATATACAGGGAAGTGCAAGTCCTCACTCATTAGATTTTCTTCATTTAGAGTTTTCCTAGCTATTCTTGAATGTTTATCTTAACATATGAATTTTAAAATCAACCTATTTTCATCAAAACAAAAACAGAAACAAAAAAAATTTCAAGGTATTTTTATTAATAATATAATAGGGATCACATTAAATTTATATATTAACTTGGAGAGAATTTACATCTTTTTTTTTTAAGATTTTATTTACTTATTTACTTGAGAGAGAGAGAGAGAAACAGCATGAGAGGGGAGAGGGTCAGAGGGAGAAGCAGGCTCCCCGCTGAGCCGGGATCCAATGTGGGACTTGATCCCAGGACTCCGGGACCATGACCTGAGCCGAAGGCAGTCGCTTAACCAACTGAGCCACCCACGTGCCCGAGAATTTACATCTTTACGATATTGAGTTGGTTTATCCAAAAATAAGGGATGCCTTTTCATTTCTGCAGGTATACTTTTTGAATTTGAATTTAAGGGTATTTTAAGGTTTTCCTTATATAGATTTAGCATATTTTCTGTTACGATTATTCTTAAGTATTTATCTTTTTGTTGTTATTATAAATATTTTTTCTTCAGCTGTAGATTTTTAAAAAGATTTTATTTATTTATTTTTCTAGAGGGAGAGAAAGAGTACATGAGGGGCAGGGAGAAGGAGAGGGAGTGAACCTCAAGCAGACTCCACACTGAAGGTGGAGACTGACACGGGACCTCGATCCTCATGACCTGAGCTGAAACCAAGAGTCAGCCACTCAACTGACAGAGCCACCCAGGTGCCCTCAATTAGAGATTTTAAGTGGTTATTTTTCTATCTGTGAAAGCTATTGGTTTTTATATATTAATGTAATTTAATATCTGCTACCTTATTAAATGTTTTTTCTCATTTGTGTTAGAATTGATTCTCTTCTGTGTTACAGGTAAACTAACATATCATATGTCATTGGATACAGTTTTCCTCTTTTTCAATTCTTATACTTCTGCTTATTCTTTCTTATATGATTGAATTCATTAATACCTCTGCTCCAAGATTAACAGTAGTAGAGCTAATAGACATCCTTGCCTTGTTCCTGACTTCGGTGCTTCTCTATATACTCATCATATTATGGAAAGGTGTATCAATTTGCAGAGCTTTTTAAACATATGTACGTCTGTGTATGGTTCCTGAGCATCTGCTTTATAAAAAGCTGCAAAAGTGATTCTAATGGAAACTCTCATTTGAGTATATGCTCCATGATAATATAGGGTATAAGTAAGTAAATCAATCAACTGCATAAACATTTGAGTCTCATTTTGTGTAGGAACTATGGATGCAAAAACAGGCTTCTTTCCTTCAAGGAGCTGAATTTAGTAGAGAAGAAAGACCTACAAACCAATGATTGCAGAGAATATAATTATTACATTATAGAAAGTGTTCCGTCACTGGTATCTTTCCTGAAAGTTATCTTTATCTAGAGTGTTAATAAAATAGTTACTGTTAAGTTTTACAAAATTGCATCTTATAATGCTATTTATTAATCTTTGATTTTTAAACTAACTCAAAATTGACTTATATCAATAGTGACTGACTGAGGGGCACCTGGGTGGCTCAGTCAGTTAAGCATCTGCCTTTGGCTCAGGTCATGATCCTGGGGTCCTGGGATCGAGTCCCGCATTGGGCTCCCTGCTCGGCGGGAGGCCTGCTTCTCCCTCTGCCACTCCCCCTGCTTGTGTTCCCTCTCTCGCTGTCTCTCTCTGTCAAATAAATAAATAAAATTTTAAAAAAAATAGTGACTGACTGAAAAAATCATGATATCCTACAGAAATTCTAAATTTCCCGCCCTACTTCTCCCTCACTCCACATCCTATTTTCAAACTGTAGCCATATTGATAATGGCAAGCAATCTAATTCACTTGTTGATTCCTGGTGTTTTCATAATTATTTTATCATCAGAAATGAATCAGCTGTCTATTAAACAAAATTATGCAAATAAATGTTTTCAAGAGAAAAGAAATACTCTTACTTTTGCTAAGGTGTTTACACTAAGATTTTAAATATTCTATACCTATCTCAAACCAACTCTGAGACCCATATTTTCCTCTCAGTGCCTATTGGCTTTATTCTTTTTAATTTCTCAGCAACTTTCAAATTTGGAGGGAGGTATAAAAGATGGCCTGGGGTGAAGGATAGAAGTGAAAGTTTTGGAAAAAGAAGGGATGGAATTTTAAACCTGAAATGGACTGTGGAATTTTAAAAATTAGACATAATGGGTTAAATCTTTGTCATCTTGATTCCTTCAGCTTGAACTGGTGCAACATTTGGATGACTTTCTCCCTGCTTGCAGGCTGTCAGGCTCTTTGGTCAGAGGGACTGTCACTTTGGGAACTGCTCATGATTATTGTTTAGTTTGGGATAAGTTACTACTTTTAATGTCAGGGTAAGGCATCTTATGGAAGAAATAAATACTACCAATAAGTGGACGATAAAGAATAACAAGTCACATATTTCTTATCCCAAAACAGATTTTTTTTATGTCTAACTTTTTATTCTTGGAGTGAACACCTACAGCCATGTGAATTTGCACTTCTCCTATAATGAACTGTGATGAAAATCCGGGTTCTGTGGTCAGGAACACCCAGGAGCCAATCCCTTAATCTTGTACCCAAACCTTTCCCTTAGCTGTATATTACAGAGTGGCAAAATATTGTTTTTGTTTGGTGATCAGGGCCTTCAAAGCTTTGTGTGTCATGCTTCTCTATCAATCTATTTGTACACATGTTGGGTTAATATTAATAGCCAATAGCATAAGAAGTATTTGTGAAGACAATTAGAGACTCCAAGAATGTGAGCTGACCTTAAAGGTCAGACTAGCTCAACTACGCATTAAATAGATATAACCTACTATAGCCTTAGAACTAAAGATAGAATTTCTGTGCATTGATTAATCACACTCAACTGGTAACTTAATGGTTAATATGATTTAAAGAAGCAACACTAAATTTCATCTAAAAGTAAAGTTTAAATGTAGTAAAATTTTTTCTTAAAGTGGGCCAGTTAATTTGATAGCTTTAGCGTCTCAGCTCTCATTACTAGACTTACCAATTAACCTGATACCTTAGTCTAGTTGTTTTTAGTATAAGCCTTAAACATTATTCAATTCAGCCTTGACAGGATATTTATATTATTGTCTACTGGCTCTGATGACAAAGTGTTTTCAGTTTTTAGAAGTTTCAGTGTACCACATTTTAATTTTCAAACCAAATTTATTTTCAAAGAAATCTTGACTATATTCCTTTATTATGTCCACTATATTTTAAATGAGATTTAAATAATTTCTTTGAGTGCAATAGGTACAATCAACCAAACCTTTTACAAAGGCTAACAGAATATTGCCTCGGTTAGGTAAGTGGGGCTGCACAGCCTTCTGTGTCAAGCTTATCCAAGCAATAAATTACTTTTTTAGACAAAAATCATCCTATGAAATTGCTTTAGCTTTTTCTGAAGTAAAAGTATTGAATGCATAGTATTGGGAAAACTTTATTTTGCTTTTTATCAAATACAATTATTTTCCACTTAATAGCTAGCATCACAAGAGAACAAGATGGATTTCTTATTTTTATTTTATTATGTTAATCACCATACATCACATCATTAGTTTTTGATGTAGTATTCCATGAGTCATTGTTTGCGTATAACACCCAGTGCTCCATGCAATACATGCCCTCCTTAATACCCATCCTAACCCATCCCCCACCCCCCTCCCCTCTAGAACCCTCAGTTTGTTTCTCAGAGTCCATAGTCTCTCATGGTTCATCTCCCCCTCCGATTTCCCCCGTTCATTTTTCCCTTCCTACTATCTTTTTTTTTTAAGATTTTATTTATTTATTTAACAGAGAGAGAGACAGCGAGAGAGGGAACACAAGCA